>NC_139994.1:35467492-35819992 GCF_964263955.1 Coregonus lavaretus
GGGTTTGTATCCATAGAAACCCTCTGTGTGAACTCGGCTAAGGCACAGCTGAAAAATACATGAATGTATTCAGGGCTAAAAATAGGCACACTTATAACCAAAGCAACCTCCTAGGCAAATGACGACATTTGCCATAACTCAGCAACAGGGATTATTGAGTGTGTTGCCCTTTTAATAATGGAGTATGGTGCCGTCTGCCATGCCATAACTTCACCAAAATGTCTGGACAGCGCATAATTCAATAAAGTTTGGGCTGCTTTTACCTGACCTACGTCAATCACTGTTCCCTCAGGGTAAATGATGCCACTGAAAATATATTTATCAGTGTGGTACTACTGACTTCCTGCCATTTCACTGATGTAATTCTTAGGAGTCTTTGTACCGTTTTATCAACATTTACTCTAGTAATGCCACTTTCTCCTGCCAGGAAGATAGTAGCTACACAAAGAGCAGTTGTGTGGCAGGAAAGCAGATGCCGCTAGTCTTACTAGAGACAGCAACTGATTGATAACAGGTTTTTTGTTTTTATGATCCAACCAAGATCACCCAACTCTTGCTCCATCTTTCAATTCCGCGTCCCTGTAGCAAAACTAATCCTAACTAAACTCCTAGGATTCCTTCCCTCTCCCATCCCACTCCTCTTTCTCTCTCATGTTCTGTCGTTCCTGAAGTGGCACTAATCCTCCCCCCTCTCTGTTTCATCTCTTCTTTCCTCCCTCTTGATTTTATGATCTGTCGTTACCGGAGCAAAACTAATCTCCCCCCCCTTTCCATGGCAGCTCTGTCTCTTTCTCATCCCCCCCTCTCTCCCCCCCCCTCCTGTCCCTTGTTCTCTCTCTCTTTCTCCCTCCCGCTCTCCTCTTTCTGCTCCTAACATTTATTCACCTCTGCCTGTAATGGTATTTACCTACCTCTCTCCTCCCCAGTACTTCTCTTCTGTCCCCTCTCCTCTCTTCGGGTGAAGCTACATGGACCACTGTGGAACTGTTTAAAGTAAGAAGTAAACCATTGGAAGTATGGTCTGTCAAATCGTACTCTCCTCATATGTTCTGAAGAAAGATGTGAAACAAATAGAATTGATGTGACATTTAAACAGCATATCCAGAGGTTAAACTGGGAGAGGATTTTTTTACACTTTATTTGGGCCAAATACTTACATAATTAAAACAATCTTTATTTCATTTTAACAGACTAGAAAGTTAAAAGCAAACCCCCCGCACATAGAACCCCCCTGACGCCCCACACCCCTACAGACGGTTCACCAGCCCCCCCATATATATGCTCCAGTTTTAGCTGAGCCCACCAGCCTCAGCAACACAGCTCTGGGGTCCCTACATCCCGCCCCAAGAATCTCATGCTTCCTCGTCTTCCATATTGATATTTTTGCCTGCCCCACCAGGTAGTTTACCAGGCAATCCCTACACCTATTAGCTACAGTATACCGAGGCCACCCAACATATAGGTTCACAGTCAACCCCAAACCTAGGCCTGTGCACCACCACCCCAGGAAAGAAAACACCCCTAACAACCTCGCCCACATTTTTTTTTTAAAAATCTGCACCGTCTCCTCCTCCCCACAGAAAATACACCCCCTCCCCACTGATGTATCAAGGTGCGACTAGGGTTGCTGCAGTGACCGTATTACCATATTACCGCCACACTGGCAGTCATGAGTCATGACCGCAGTAAAATTCCACGTGACCGTTCACGGTAATCTCCTTTTATGCACTCTGGACATGCGTTGGTAGTACCCAACTCGCTAATGACCATCAGGTCGCTAATGGCCTGGTACTCAGTGCTCTATTGTCCCTCTAATCACTCTGACATCAATGCAAATGCAATCAAAAATCACATCAAAACTGTATCATGCTTTTAAAACTCGCCTCACTTTGATCAATTTGAAGAAAGAAGTTCAACAACAGGTTGAAACTGAATGGAAAACATGGTCATTGTGGATATTGTTTCAAAGCCTAACACAACGAAATGGACAGCACTTTCTAAGGTGATGATTAATTCAAAACACCCATACATTGTGGCAGATCAGGGGGTTGGGTCAAGACGTTTACACAGATCAGACACGGACAGAGTATGATTAGCTTGGTTTCAAGGGTGTTTATTAATAAAATAATCAAAAGAAAAGGTTAGGTCTCCCCCATGAGATCCTCTCCAGGATACCGTCTCCAACTACACGGAAGTTACCTTACTTCCCCCAGAGCCACCGCCTTGTGATGTATACTCCATCTGTTACCAGGCCTCGATGAGTCTCCCCCTGGTGGCTGACCTGCTGTACGCCACAACATATTAGAGCTTATGTATACCCATAGGCCCATATGTGAGGCCAAGCCCACACCAAAAAAACGGAATTGAAAAAAAGCTTGTGCCATTATACAATACATAGCCTACCACATATTACGCACAGTAGAATTATATATATATAAATAAAAATAAAGATTTAAGATGTCTTTGGTACATAATTGGTCTAACCTATTCTCCAAAATTAAACAAATGATCGTAATCACCTTTGAGTGTGGACTGTATTATTATGCATACTGGATGGACTGGTTACCTTATGCTACGCTCCAAACATTCTATTCATGAGTCTGGGAGAGAACGTATATGCCTAGGCGATGCTGTTTGTTCATTGATTGTGAACAAGCCTATAATTATAGAGATTTTTTATTTGATTTTGAATAGCCTAGTAATAGGGAATTTTTAATATTTTCATAATTAATAGGTTGACACATTACCTTTAGCTACGGAATATCTCACCGCTGTGAGTTTCCATTTCCTCCTCTCTCTTTCCTTTCTCCAGCGCGCAGAGAGAGGGGCTGTCAACAGTTTAATTAAATATGTTTCGTTGTGAAAACATGTTACTATCAATGCTCCCAAACAGATTTCACTAGGTTTCCCAAATTAAGCACTGGGTAAATGCAGGAACACGGTTGGAGAGCCCATGGCATACAGAGTTTGGGCAGAATATCACCTGTTGCACAACGGCATACTCCTCAAACAGTGGATGATGCGTGGAGTGAAATAACCAGAGTAAAGAACCAGCAGGAAAGCGGCCTCCATTCAATATTCCAGTGCATACGGATGACATGTATTTTTTCCCCTGTCCCTGTTCCTGCCCATTTATTATGGGCCATTCGATATAAATATAAACAATTTTTACATATTAGTAAAGACAAGAATACATTGAGAATAGTGAAAATATGATCACTCGATGAGAGAACAGCGTGTGCAGCCTGAGGCAAGGAACAGGGCACAAGCTTTTTTTGTGACTTTCTCAAATCATCAATAGCCTATAGTCACATCATGCAGCCCATATATGTTTTGATTTCTAAGACATCCTAAGGTTTGTATCATTCACAACTAAAGTAGCCAAATAACTCTACATCTAGCGTATAGGACCTGTTTCAAATGATCACTTTTACGCTCAACATGGGAAAAATGTCCTTTTTATTTTATTCAGCTAACTTCAATTATATTCGTCTTACTTTAAAATCATATAATACAAAATTACGGCATGAGAATTATAAGCATATCTTGTCTGTGTCACGATCGTCGAAGGAAGAGGACCAAGGCGCAGCGTTGAAGGCAAACATACTCTTTTTATTAATAGAGATAACACGAACAAACGATACGTGCAGTCCTACGGTACAAACCAAAAGGAACAAGATCCCACAACTAATGTGGGAAAACAGCCTGTCTAAATGTGGTTCCCAATCAGAGACAACCAGCCACAGCTGACACTCGTTGCCTTTGATTGAGAACCACACTGGCCAACATAGAAATAGAACAACTAGAATCTACAACATAGAACATAAACACATAGAATTTACACACCCTGGCTCAACATATAGAGTCCCCAGAGCCAGGGTGTGACAGTCTGCTAAATGAACAAGCCTACAGCCTATGGCATGGAGCATAACCAGATAAAATACAGTAGGCCAACTCCTATTCTGTTCTTCTGAAATACATTTTCTTCATATCATAATGTTTCTTTAGACATGCCTAATAAAAAGCATGAGCTGGCGCACACCCAGAGAAAATTATTTAGTGTAGAGGTGCTGACTAACGGGGAATAAACTGTAAGCTATAAAAAACCTCCCAGTAATTTATTGGGTAAAAAAGATGCCTAAAATAAAAAATGGATTTATTGCGACGGTGTATATTACATTGATTTATTCAACTTTTTTTATGTAAATGTTCCAAAGGTGCTTATCAGCGGCTTGTATGCGTGGAGGCCTGGAAATGCTTAACGGTTTATGTTAATTAACGGTCAATTAGCCGGCTGACAAAATGTAATGACCGCCACAGCCCTAGGTGCAACACATATCTGTTCGAAGCGATAGCCCCGTGAATAATCCTCCACTGTAGATCAGCAATACGCTTCTCTGTGGGAGGCTTATACAGAGAGCGCCAACATCCTCTCAGAGAAGAGCACGGTCCCAAACCCTCTGGCCACCGCGTTGCCTTCAGCCCATGCAGCTAGTCCTTCAGAGCCACCTTCACAGCCACTGCATACAGAGCCTTTTTGCTGACTGTGCAAAAGGCCCCCAGCTCCGGAGTCTTGAACGATAAGATCATTCCCTCACCCTCTTGGTATTCCTCCGCAGCGAAAGCAATGGTGAAAGGAGGTAGGTCAGTGTCATTCGTAGTTAGACAGTCCAGTCTCTGCCTATTCCCCAGCAGCTCTCTGAACGAGCCTGGTAGTGCAGCTCGGACCCCCTCCACCACCTGCTGAAGCAGCCTGGTTGACTTTTTAGTGGAAGCCTACGCCAGATCGCTGGCAGATTTCCACCCTGACTCTTCTTGCAGGTCACCCAACTTAGTGAACCCCTCTCTCACAAGCCTGGCCCGCAAGCTGGCAGAGGTCAGCACTCTGGCCTGGATGAGTGAATTGTGAAACAGTGGCTCTTCCATTATCCATGCTCCTGGCCGTGAAACGTCTCTGTGAACAGATAGAGTATTTTTCCACGCACAAAGCACAGCGCGGTAGAACGGAGTAATGGTTGACATATCCACCTGCTCCATATCCAACAGGAACAAGTGCCTATCATACCCTGCCCTCCTCAAAACAGCCCAAGCCATGTCTCTCCAGCACACCCCCTGCTTGTACAGAAGTATCTGTGCAGCTTGTAAACGGAAAGCTGTCACTCTGGACCCAATGTCCACCAGCCCTTGGCCATCCTCATGCAACGGGAGGTGTAACACTGCTGCACATGTCAAGTGTTGACCAGACCAAAATAAATCCACCAGTAACCTCTGTAGTTGCTTGACGAGACTCTGTGGGGGATCCAACACCATCAGCCTGTGCCAGAGTATTGAAGCGGCCAAGTTTTTAGCGACTAAGACCCTTCCATTTAGACAACTTAGCCACAACCTTATCCACTAGCCCCTCACAGTTTTTCTCCTGAGACTCTGAGGTCCACAAGAACACCCCTAAGAACTTCATCCCTACTCTGCCCCACTGTATCCCCCCAGGAAGACTAGGAGATCCTGCTCTGACCCATCTCCCCATAATCAGAACCTCACTCTTCTCCCAGTTCACCTTAGCTGATGCCGCCCCCTCAAACAACACTAAAGCCCTACTAACCTCTTCTACATATCCCTCCCCTCTAACAGCATAAGCTGACAATGAAACCGTCTCCCCACCTAGTGATGTCTATCACATCTCTCAAAATAAACAAGTTGTCAATTATTGTCCGCCCAGGCACACAGTATGCCTGGTCCCTGTGAACTATTGTGTCCAAACAAACTTTCAGCTGATTTTTGCCAAACAATTGGACAGTATTTTGTAATCCAAGCAGAGCAACGATACTGGCCTCCAGTTCTTCAATAGAGCTATGTCTCCCTTCTTCGGCAGTAGTAACAGAACTACCCGCTGGCAGCTGACTGGGAGTAAAGAGACTCCCGAAAGACCTCTAAGAGGTCCCTCCCCAATACACCCCAGAAACATTTATAAAAATCAGCTGTCAATCCATCGACCCCCGGTGCACAGCCTGGGGAAAGCAGCTGCACAGCCACTGCTAGTTCCTGAAACGAAAGATCAACCTCCAGCCCAGCACTCTTCTCAGGCCCGAGCTTAGGCAACCTCTGTAGAATCTCCTGAGCACACTGTGGATCAGTGTTGATGTCACTGTAGAGGTCTGCGTAGAAGTTCATAGTCATCCTCTTCATCTTAGCTGGATGTGACGTTAGAGACCCTGAAGGACGCCGCAGATGAAACATCTGCTTCTGCTGCAACGAGAACACACTCAGAGCATCCATTTCCATCAGGGTAGCCGTCCAAGCTCTAATAAGCGCACCCTTTATCTGATCCTGTAAAAAATACCCCAGTTGCTTCCGCCAGGCCTTAAATCCCTCTCTGACCGTAAATCCTGCTGCCCAATAAGGCTATCCTCAATGCCTCTAATATCCTGCTCCAACCTCTGAATAGTAGACCTTGTCCTAGCTATCCCATGGGCAGAATACTGCTGGCAAAACAACCTTACTTGTGTTTCCCACCATTGTCTTAGGTTCTCAAACTGTCCATTACAATACAGCTATCCCTGTCATACTGCAGTAGGTCCTGTCTAAGCTTCTTAATAAGATGCACCCGGTCAACCCCCTACTGGGAGCATAGACATGGGAAAAAAACAATTTCTGCCTGAACCACTAACACCCGCCCCTTCTCTACCTCTGAGGTAGATATTACTTTAAGATCTAGGCCTGATGAGAACAGAACTGCTACTCCTGCACTTATATTAGACCCATGACAGAAGAAAAAACATTGCCCGCGCTGAAGACATCTATATCGGTCCGCTAATACAGGACTATTAAAGGACCAGTGCACTACTTTTGTGAAAATGTTTTACTGCATTTGTAACTTGAGTCTGATAATTATCTGTACAAAACAGTTATTCTGATAATACTTGTGGAATATAAAAATGCTTGATACGTTTTCCAATTTCTTGAAATACTTTGCAAATGCAATGTGAAAACTGAAATGGTCTATTCATTCCTTTTCCATTTTAGTAGACGCGCTCATCCAGACCAATTTACAGTAGTGAGTTGTTACATTTGCATACTGTTTTGTACTGGTCCCCCGTGGGAATCAAACCCAGAACCCTAGCATTGCAAGCGCCATGCTCTACCAGTTGAGTCACATAATCACAAACCACTTGAAGTCTCAATGTACTCAATTACTGTATTGTGTATTGTTTTTCTTCGTTAACAAATGTCACGATCGTCGGGTACAGAGGACCAAGGCGCAGCGTGAAAGGTGAACATATTTATTAAATAATGAAAACACGAACAAAAACAACAAACGATAACGTGACGTCCTCGGTCAAACACAAACCACACTGGAACAAGATCCCACAACCACTGTGGGAAAACAGGATGTCTAAATATGGTTCCCAATCAGAGACAACCAGCCACAGCTGACACTCGTTGCCTCTGATTGAGAACCATTCTGGCCAACATAGAAATACAACAACTAGACACGAAAAACAAATGAAAACTCACACCCTGGCTCAACATACTAGAGTCCCCAGAGCCAGGGTGTGACAGTACCCCCCCCCTAAAGGCGCGGACTCCGACCGCGCCAACCAAAGACCACAGGGGAGGGACCGGGTGGGCACTCCGCCTTGGCGGCGGATCCGGCTCCGGGCATGATCCCCACTCCCTCTCTAACCCCCCAAAGTACCCCTGGTCCGGTCTGGCCCTGCTGACCGGAGCTGGACTGCACACTGGTGGAGCGGATTGCTCTAGCTCCGGCGTGAAGCAGCTGACCCGTGCCGAACCAGGCACCGGTGGAACAGGCACGGGCTGTGCCGGACTGACGACGCACACCACTGGCTTGGTGTGGGGAGCAGGAACGGGCCGAGCCGGGCTGACGAAGCGCACCACTGACTTGGTGCGGGGAGCAGGAGCGGGCCGGACCGGGCTGACGATGCGCACCATAGGCTTGGTGCGTGGAGCAGGAACAGGCCGGGCCGGGCTGACGACGCGCACCACACGCTCGATGCGAGGAACAGGCCGGACCGTACTGGGGGGACACACCACTGGCCCTACGCAGGGATCAGGAACGGGCCGGACCGGACTGGTAACACACCCCAGTACCTCTCGCCATGCCTCTACACTTTCCCTCTCCTCTGTGACCAGTGGCCCCCTTAACCTGGCGGCCTCCTCTGCAACCCCGCTGGACCGCTCTATAGCGGCCTCCTGCTGCCCCGTCGTCCACGGTGTGAGCCCCCCCCCCTAAAAATGTTCTGGGGGTCTCTCCTCCCCGTGGGCCAGGCCCAGCCGAGGTTGATGTCCTTTAGTGATACCTCTGGCGCTGGCTCCTGGACACGCTGCTTGGTCCAGTGTTGGTGGGATCTTCTGTCACGATCGTCGGGTACAGAGGACCAAGGTGCAGCGTGAAAGGTGAACATATTTATTAAATAATGAAAACACGAACAAAAACAACAAACGATAACGTGACGTCCTCGGTCAAACACAAACCACACTGGAACAAGATCCCACAACCACTGTGGGAAAACAGGCTGTCTAAATATGGTTCCCAATCAGAGACAACCAGCCACAGCTGACACTCGTTGCCTCTGATTGAGAACCATTCTGGCCAACATAGAAATACAACAACTAGACACGAAAAACAAATGAAAACTCACACCCTGGCTCAACATACTAGAGTCCCCAGAGCCAGGGCGTGACAACAAAAGACACCCATAGGAGGTACTTTAAATAAATAGGCAGTGCGACGCTATGGCACATATCAGTTCAGACTAGATATGACTAGGTTCAAAGGAGACACTTAAAATTCTTTAAGACAGGGGTGACGTATGCATGAGAGTGTGAATGATAAACCTGTATACCTTGATAGAAAACTAATTGGGAATCAAAGACGTCTGTGCCTGTCTAAACTGTATAAATTTGGGGATAACTTTTGGGTTTGTGGTTGCTTAAAACCGTATAACCTGTTATTGATGTTTGACATAGCATAATACTGGTTTTAGGTGCTTGGGTTGAGGCTTTTTGGTTTATTATTTGATTTAACGTTTGATGTTTGACCCTGCAAAATACTGGTTAAACAATTAGACTGAAATAATTCGGTTTATCGTTGAAAATATAAATATGCACCAACTTTAACTAATTAGGTGGGAATGATTTGATTTAAATAAATAGACTAAAGTACCTTAAATAACGACAGAATATTGGAAACACTAACAAGAAACACAGCTCCTCAAAAGCTGAAGAGAGAGTTGCGAGGGGAGGGGCTGGAGAGAGCGAAAGTGTGGCTTTTGGAGCCAGGAAAGACTGGGAGTTGGCTGGGAACACCACGGGGTGATTATTTGAGAGGTGCCTGGGGGTTTCTGACGATGGATATTCTGAACTTGCTCACCCGAACGTAGACGTACGTCATGGGTGGGAAAGTGGAGAATATTTACATTTGCATTTTTTGTAATTTTGCAGACGCTCTTGTCCAGAGCGACTTGCAGGAGCGATTGGGGTTGAGTGCCTTGCTCGAGGGCACATCGGCAGATTTTTCGCCTGGTCGGCTCGGGGATTGGAACCGGCGACCTCTCGGTTGTTGGCGCGGCGCTATTGATCACTAAGCTGCCTGCCGCCCCATATGAGTTTAAGGTTGTGGCGTTGTTTGATCATGTGATAAGGTTTAATGGCTAATCGGACCATAACTAATGTGGTTATGGAAGTAATGTATAGGTAGGGGAGAGCCAATAGGGGGCTCCATTGAACTATTATGGTTTATTTGGCATTTCAATGGCATAAGGTGAAATCTGAATGCATGAGGGGAATTCGATTATGTATTATTATAGTATTATGGACACTCCGTAATAAATAAACTGAACCAAACAAGACGTTACTACAGCAATAGAGAATGGTTGAGGTTGTTACGTTAGTTCTTAAACCCGATGATAAAGGTAAATGCAGAACACTGTTAGAGAGTGTGTTTTATTTTTGCTACTAGGGTGTTTGAGACAGAAGGGCTGGCTAGACGGGGGTGATGACGTGGCTGGTTTTGCGACGTGAAAGTATTTACTTTGAGAGAATCGTAGATGGTGTGGAGTGACTGGCGATGTATCTAAAGGTCCCTGGTTCGAACACAGGTAGGGACAGTAGACAAAGCTTTCGCAGTGGGGCTATATACCTAGATTACTATGTGGATTGATAAATGTGAAAGGTTGAATTAGATAGCTTAAATAGAAGTATTCTAGAAAGGTCTATGAAAATATGTTATAAGGTTACCATGCGCTTTCCCCGAAGGAGCAAGGGGAGGATGAGAGACAGTACAGTTCAGATGGTAGGAACATCATTAAATGTATGCTTATCAACGATAGCAAGTATTTGTTTTATTAATTAGGGCATAATCAGAGAGAACAGTTAAATAAATTGAATAGCGAACTGAAATGGGTTAGCGGGAAAATATAAATTTTTGGTACATTTTAGAACGATAATGTATTTTGGTTGCGTGGATGCAAGTGACATTGGCTGTTGTGATGGGGGAATAGCGCCAGCCTGTGGTGGGTTCTGGAATTGTTACATAAAACAAACTTATATTTTAAACTAAAGTGATGGAGTAGGCTACAATTATAACATTATCAGAAAAAAGGCACAATTTAATGTGAAATAGTTATTACAATTATTATCATTGATCCAGTAATGATAGAAGGATAGTAGAGGAAAAGCAGGGGATTTAATCTCATTTAGAGAAGTTATATTAGGAAGAAAATACCATTAAATGAGGGAACATTTGATGTAACCGTGATTGTATTGGCTAAAAACTCAAATATGACATTTACAGGGGGGACAGATTTTCCTAGGGGGTTGAACAAATAATTGATAATGGATCATTTGAGATGAGATCACATGTAGCAGAGTTAGGGTAATCAATTAAATAATCATTGTATACTCGAGGAATTTTGAGTGGTTTTATGGATTAGTTATGAGGAATTAGATTGATGCAAACAATTATTGATGGGTTAAGACTGGGGATATCTGTATCATGTTTTGTGTGTACTACCATCTTTAGATTATAACCAGGAGAAAGAGATTAGCTCATCTCGGTTAGGCAGTATTTAGGTCATAAAAGTGAGCTACCCAATTAACTGAGGCCTGGCTATTTGTGGTTGTTATTTTTCAAATTGGGTTTTTCAAACAAAAAACAACACACCTAGTATGATGTTTATAAAGCCTTGTTGTTTCAATTTTGGGGGGGTTTCAGCAGGTCAAGGGTGATAGGTAGGATTAAATATTAAATATATACGAAGGAGAGGACAAAATACTTTTAAAAAAACAACATGTATGATAGTTTATTAACCACACCTGTATGTCAGAGGTTTTGTGCCCCACAGGTGAACTAAAGGAGAAGGTGACCCACTCTATCTAACCAGGAGACTGAAGCAGGCCTGGCGGGAAGGGCCCTACCAAGTACTGCCTTTGCCAGCAGAATAGCTGAGAGATCCATCTGGGTGCATGTCACTCACTGCAAAAAGGTAAACCCAGCTACACCTGACGAACAAACACAGAGTTAGGAGAAAGAACCGATCACCACTAGGGCTCGGGGGTTGGCTCCTTAACGAAGATTCCCTTACCCTGTCTGATCATCCCTGTGTGAGTTCGATAGAAGGTGAAGCAATGGGTTGGCCTCTGGCGTCTGACATGTTCTCAGGGCGAGGGTGGGGATTCACAGGTCTCCCGACGGTAGGTAGCTGTCTGATTGTGGGGGCCATATTCCTAACACACTCAAACCCTCCTGATCCGCCAGAAGTAGTAGTTAACCTAACAACAAGTTGATAAAATAATACCTTAACACAAGTCTACGAAGGCATAGGAGACAGCTAGACGTAGGGAAAGGGGAAGTACTAGGGACTTTAGGGAAGGACATCACCATATTATGTCACCATGTACATCCTGGGACTATGTAGTTGCTCATACCAAGCGGGGGGGGGGGGATATGTCAATCTCCATACACAGTTTAGGGACAGGTGTAGTATTGTGAAAGTAGGGAATTATCAGAAATGGCAGTGCGACCCATATAAGGGTAAGTACTGTCTGAAAGTCTGAATTATGCTAAAACAGATTACAGACCTGACAAGTGAGAATCCTCTTCAACTGGGGCACCCTATAGAGTAAACCTCTCTGAGGAAGGTAGTGAGACAGTGCAAACTATAGACCTGAAGGAAGTAGTACAGATGGAGACGGAGTAAATAGATTTTAACCTGTGGTTGGAATGGATTCAGTATACGGTCTAAAGAGGACTGTTATATGCCTGTAGGACAGCCAAACCAGGGTTGACAACTACTCCGTTCCCCTTTGACAGGCTTTAACTCTCTGTCAGGTTTATCCTCCATGCAAGCCACCTGGGAATGTGGTGAAAGAGTCTTGTAGTAACTTGAACTATCTGTATCCCCCGATAACAAAGTCATTCCGACCTAGGTTGCCTACGTTTGAAGTCACAGGTGTGTCTTATTGTTTTTCTAGGACTAATAAGATAGGATACAGGGTAGGGCATCTTAGCTCCTGCTCCCACACAGAGAATGTCACAACTAAAAGAGACCATGACTAATCTCTCCTCTTTGTTGCAGCCAGAGGATTTTAGGAACCAAAACCAGGCCCGTGCTGACATCTGATGGTTGTGTGGTGATAACTGATTGTGAACTCACCTACATATGTAAACAATCAAACGTGTCAGAGACTGGTGAGTTGTCATGTAGAAAGTAGGACCTCCTCCCGGGATCCTTTGATGAAAGGATATATATATTGATGGGATAGGAGAACCTCGAGGGGTTCCAGAACAATTCAAAGCTAGGAATCAGATCGCAGCTGGGTTTGAATCAAGTCTTTTCTGGTGGTCAATAATTTAAAAAAACGTAGATTGGATAAATTATAAAGATTTATAAACCACACTCGTGATGCAATAAAGGGATTAGCTGAGCAGACAGCTGCAACTAGCTTAATGACATGGCAGAATAGAATAGCTTTAGATATGCTTTTGGCTGAGCGGGACGGGGTTTGTGTTCTGTTTGGATATATGTGCTGTACTTTCATCTCCAACAATACAGCACCGGACGGGTCCGTGACCAAAGCGCTTCAGGGACTCACCACGCTGGCGAACGAACTGGCTGACAACTCTGGTATTGATAGCTCCATAAACGGTTGGTTTGATAACATATTTGGTAAATGGAAAACTATTGTTGTAACTATTCTGGGTGAAGTTATAGCTTCTATGGGTATACTTGTTCTTTGTGGATGTTGTCTTATTTCCTGTGTCTGAGGGTTGGTGAGAAAAGGAGATGGAGAAGGTGGTTTCCCAACAGATGGTGAGATACGGCCCAATCCCGGACTCCGACCTAAGGAATGAAGGATATGACCTACCAGACTTGGAGGAGTGACACCCTAGAGGGTGTCTAAAGGGGGCCACAATTTACTTCCCTGTTTGTGTTTTATGCTTTATTAATCAAGCTAACCATTGTGAATGTTTGTCTTTCCTTATGTGAAGGTTTGAAGTTCCTGGGTGACTGGTAGCCAACCGTTTGCAAGTTGGGTGTAGATGGAAGGACTGAAGGCCTTTTATTATCATAATTGTCTATTAATAAAAGTGTGATTATTTTT
This sequence comes from Coregonus lavaretus, assembly GCF_964263955.1. Taxonomy (NCBI): domain Eukaryota; kingdom Metazoa; phylum Chordata; class Actinopteri; order Salmoniformes; family Salmonidae; genus Coregonus; species Coregonus lavaretus. Next base: position 35,481,116 of record NC_139994.1, read on the forward strand.
GTTTGTATTGTATTTTAATGAGTGACACCCTAGAGGGTGTCAAAAGGGGGATTGTTGGGTTCTATTTTTCTCATAATTGGATCTGTATGTGATGAATAACTTAGAAGGAATGCATTAATGATAAGCCTAAGTTTGAACTATACTGATATAAATTGTTTCACATAACAGGCTGTGATTCATGTGAGGAACGTTAGGGGCTAGGATGAGATAAGACTTGTATTTCTCACAGATACGAACACTGCTTCTTTGTGATCTGTGAACCGTCCTTGAACGTAGTACAGTGGAATGGTGTCTTTTGGGTGCTGACTCCACAGGTTGTTATGATAAACTTATGCCTGGCAACAGTGTGCAACAAATGGAGCGCCGAGGGGTTGGGACCAACCCGTGCGCCAACGGATTGGCTGAGTAAAGTCTAAACCACACTCAGTCCTTTACTCTGATTGGCCAACAGAAGAGGTGGGAACTCTCTGTCAGAGTATTTGAGAAAGAACCTGTAAACAATGGTTTAGTTCTCTGAGTGCCCTGCGTGGTATTTCAGCGGACCCGTATATACGAACCTTCATACTTATCATACATACATTGTGCATATAATAAATTAAGCTTGGATTGAAGATCTCTTGATTCTTATTCCAATACCAGATTTGAATTACGCAATTTCTAACAAAACCTAGATGACCAGCCTACAGTGAGAGAAAAAGCTATAGGCAACAAAGGAGTGGCTCAAGAAGAAGCACATTAAGGTCCTGGAGTGGCCTAGCCAGTCTCCAGACCTTAATCCCATAGAAAATCTGTGGAGGGAGCTGAAGGTTCGAGTTGCCAAACGTCAGCCTCGAAACCTTAATGACTTGGAGAAGATCTGCAAAGAGGAGTGGGACAAAATCCCTCCTAAGATGTGTGCAAACCTGGTGGCCAACTACAAGAAACGTCTGACCTCTGTGATTGCCAACAAGGGTTTTGAAACCAAGTACTAAGTCATGTTTTGCAGAGGGGTCAAATACTTATTTCCCTCTTTAAAATGCAAGTCAATTTATAACATTTTTGACATGCATTTTTCTGGATTTTGTTGTTGTTATTCTGTCTCTCACTGTTCAAATAAACCTACCATTAAAATTATAGACTGATCAGTTCTTTGTCAGTGGGCAAACATACAAATCAGCAGGGGATCAAATACTTTTTTCTCTCACTGTATGTACAATACAGTAATGTACATTTACATTAAGTGGTTTATAAGGATGGTAAATTAATACAGCACAAAAAGTGGTTGTTTTCCAAGTTATTTGATCAAGAAAAATATTTAATTTGATGTGGATGTTTTGTGTCTTTGCCCATAACTTTGCACCTTTTGATGTAAATGTTTGAGAATAGGGTTTAGTTCTTTCTGGATTCCATTAGAATGACAATCGCAGAGAAAGGGACAAGGCAACAACTCTTACAATACCAACTATTGAATCCTGCAAGATACTGTTCTTAATTATACAACTACCTTTTTTGCCAAAGCAAGAAAAAAATATTTTGCCCGGCGCTACAGACGTCTATAGACCTTTTTAAATAGCTTTTTTGGAGGAGCAGAACCCTTGAACCCCAAAGAACTTCCAGTGTGTTCGTAAACAAGAGCTGTTCCGTCGGGGCTGTAAACAGCTAGCTAATCTAACTTAGTCTAGTTGTTTTCTCAACATCAATATGAGAATTTTTGACCATAGTATTTGCGGGTGGGATGGTCCTTACTTCATGAGAAAATGTATGTTTATTGCTATATTTCCCAAAGAAGCCTCGCAGCGGGCTGCATTGCCTGCTTGGATAGTAACGTTAGCAGCAGCAAGAGGTGCCGGCGCCAGGATGATGTGTAGCACATGGGTAAGTTGTTTATCAAGTTAACCATCTATTCTAGGTCATGTCAGGTAGCTAGCTAGCTACATATAAATAGGATCGACAACCATCCAATATTAGTTTTTTTAATGACACAAACGTTAGCGTGATTTGCTGAAAACAACAAGTAAGCTACCTTGCTAGTAGCTAAGCTAACTAGCTAATGAACAGATTTCCAGTCCCAAAGATAGAACTACGACAATAAAAAAACTCAATTACAACGAAATATCAAATGTTATATCACTTGAAAATAATGAAGCAAGTCCTAGTCTAATTTCTATGCTTCTAATCTCAGATAAAGAGACCTGAGAAAGCTGCTAAACCCTGTCTGTGGATGAAGGTCCCAAAGAAAGTCCCAAGTCCTGGAGAGACTGAAGGGTATATCGCTAATGGGTTATACAGTGCATTCGGAAAGTATTCAGACCCCTTGACTTTTTCCATATTTTGTTACATTACAGCCTTATTCTAAAATGGATTTTTTTTTCTCATTAGTCTGCACACAATACCCCATAATGGCAAAGCAAAAACAGGTTTTAGAATTTTTTGCACATTTATAAAATATTTTTTTTTAAATATCACATTAACATAAGTATTCAGACCCTTTAACCAGTACTCTGTTGAAACCCCTTTGGCAGCAATTACAGCCTCGAGTTTTCTTGGGTATGACGCTACAAGCTTGGCACACCTGTATTTGGGGAGTTTTTGCCATTCGTCTCTGCAGATCCTCTCAAGCTCTGTCAGGTTGGCTGGGAAGTGTCGCTGCACCGCTATTTACAAGTCTCTTCAGAGATGTTCGATCGGGTTCAAGTCCAGGCTCTGGCTGGGCAACTCAAAGACATTCACAGACTTGTCCAGAAGCCACTCCTGCGTTGTCTTGGCTGTGTGCTTAGGGTCGTTGTCCTGTTGGAAGGTGAACCTTCACACCAGTCTGAGGTCCTGAGCGCTCTGAAGCAGGTTTTCTTCAAGGATTTCTCCTTTCATCTTTCCCTCGATCCTGACTAGTCTCCCAGTCCCTGCCGCTGAAAAACATCCCAACAGCATGATGCTGCCACCACCATGTTTCACCGTAGGGATGGTGCCAGGTTTCCTCCAGATGTTACACTTGGCATTCAGGCAAAATAGTTCAATCTTGGTTTCATCAGACCAGAGAATCTTGTTTCTCGTGGTCTAAGAGCCCTTTAGGTGCCTTTTGGCAAACTCCAAGTGGGCTGTCGTGCCTTTTACTGAGGAGTGGCTTCAGTCTGGCCACTCTACCTTAATGGCCTGATTGGTGGAGTGCTGCAGATATGATTGTCCTTCTGGAAGGTACCCCTTCTCCCCCAATTGCTCAGTTTGGCCGGGGGCCAGCTCTAGGAAGAGTCTTGGTGGTTCCAAACTTCTTCCATTTAAGAATGATGGAGGCCACTGTGTTCTTGGGGACCTTCAATGCCGCAGAAATGTTTTGGTACCCTTCCCCAGATCAACACAATCCTGTCTCGGAGCTCTACGGACAATTCCTTCGACCTCAATGCTTGGTTTTTGCTCTGACATGCACTGTCAACTGTGGGACATTATATAGACAGGTTTATGTGCCTTTCCAAATCATGTCCAATCAATTGAATTTACCACAGGTGGACTCCAATCAAGTTGTATAAACATCAAGGATGATCAATGGAAACAGGATGCACCTGAGCTCAATTTCGTGTCTCATAGCAAAGGATCTGAATACTTATGTAAATCAGGTATTATTATTATTTTTTTATATCCAAAAATCTGTTTTCGCTTTCTTAATATGGGGTATTGTGTGTAGATTTTTTAATTTAATCAATTTTAGAATAAGGCTGTAACGTAACAAAATGTGGAAAAGGTCAAGGGGTCTGAATACTTTCCGAATGCACTGTATATGCTACTGGTTTACTGTTAGAATTGGTTGTAGGACTACAAAAATAATGTTAAAAGTAACAATGCATAGACCTAGAACATGCATAGCAAACCTTGCTCCTAGAGATCTAGCTAATGGCTGTCCAGGTTTCTGTTCCAGCCCTGACATTCTGCTTATTATTTGTATTGGACACTATTCATTTAACTATTCAATCATCCCTTGTTTTGGAGTAAACCCACTAACCATTTACATAGGCGTTCTTTGTATGACATGAAATAAAGTCTTGATTCTTTGAATTAAGTGTAGTGTAGTTTTTGGTCATTGAACAATCCCTGTTTGTCTGTTTTATTTGGTTGTCACTCACTCTCATTTTGTCTGATGATATTGCACAGATCTTCAGTTGCAGTTCACGTCCTTGATCATTGGTGTGGGTGTAACAATCCCTGTATGGCTGAACTAGGATTCAACCCCTGGCACAACAGCACTTCATACCCACAAAGCAGCATCCATTATCATTCCAAAACCATGATCTTGGTTGGGCTAGGATAACAGTACTTTAGGTCTCAGGGCAGGTGACATCACCACACGATGGCTACTAGGGCTTTCTCACTTTGTCTTTCCTTGATTACTCACATCCTATCTCCTCACCTGTATTGTATTGCAACTGTATTGGAGGAGAAGGTACAAGGTACCTCCCCTCTGACCTTCTTCTCCAATGGGTTTTTAGAGAAAGAGATTAGCACTCACCTGTCAACTAGCTCACATGTGCCACACACTCACCCCTCTGTTACACTCACTGACCTTCTCATCAACCTCAGCACACTCACCCCTCTGCCACACTCACTGACCTCCTCCTTCTCCTCATCAATCTCAGCAGCCAGCAGAGAAGACTCTGTGAACTGAGTCAATCTAGCACCCACATAATTAATTTTGTGGTTATTTAATTCTGCTACATTGACTAAGATTACAGTCGGTGGCTGAGTTATACTGTCGGTGGTATAGGAGGAGGTGAAAGGGGTGTGACTGTAGCAGAGGTGAGCTGCAGGTGAGTTCTAGTAGCCACTGTGATGTGATGTCATTCCCCCTGAGACTTAAAGTAATGTCTTCTCCTGTCTATCGTGTATCTATATTTTAATACTGTAAGCATCTCAGCTGCTGTAGGATCTCCTCCTGCAATTAAGTATGTTTCTTAATTGAAAGTAAGTGGGCAATAAACCAGGGTAAAATATAGTGGCGTTTTGGAAGAAGCAGACAAAGAGTTAGGAGAGACAGATTAGTGAGGGGGGAGAGAGAGGTAGGGTAACAACTGCTGCTAGCTAACTTTGATGTAAACAATGAGGCAGTCAACCATTGGACTCGTACACTAGCTACATTTAGTTTAGTTATATAGTTGGCTGTCGTGAGATAAATTAATCTAGCTGGCTAACAAGGTAAGGTGATACATTACGCTAGCTCTGTGGTTATTTGCTATGCTCAGTGGCGACCCGTCAGTCAGAGCACCCCTGATTAGAGCTCCACCTGTTTAGCTAAAAAAAAAAATATATGTTTGTTGTTGTCGCCTGTTTTGCATGTTATTTTGGTATTAATACGTGTCACATATCAGTTTGCAAACAATGTAAAAAATGAATCATTGAGTTAATATAGCCGCATACAAACATGGTCTCTTTTTTGCTTTATTGAGTAAGGCAGCTCCAAAATGCAGGTGTTTCAGCCAAGGTCAGTGCTTTCTGTGGTGGTGGGGCAGCCAGCGGAAAATACGGAGCGTAGGGGTTGGTAATGTTCTCTAGTTGTGCCGTGATTGGCTCAGTGTTCTGTCACTCATGGGGCACTACGTCAACGCAAAATCTATGGGGAGAGCTAGAATATTCAAGCCCCTTGGCTGCTGCCATAGAGTTACATTAGAAGTCCCCATCCAAGAAGGCTTAAGGTCATTGGCCACAGATAAAATTACGTAAAATCAACTTTGATTGGACTGATCATGTCAACATCATACACTGCTCAAAAAAATAAAGGGAACACTTAAACAACACAATGTAACTCCAAGTCAATCACACTTCTGTGAAATCAAACTGTCCACTTAGGAAGCAACACTGATTGACAATACATTTCACATGCTGTTGTGCAAATGGAATAGACAACAGGTGGAAATTATAGGCAATTAGCAAGACACCCCCAATAAAGGACTGGTTTTGCAGGTGGTGACCACAGACCACTTCTCAGTTCCTATGCTTCCTGGCTGATGTTTTGGTCACTTTTGAATGCTGGCGGTGCTTTCACTCTAGTGGTAGCATGAGACGGAGTCTACAACCCACACAAGTGGCTCAGGTAGTGCAGCTCATCCAGGATGGCACATCAATGCGAGCTGTGGCAAGAAGGTTTGCTGTGTCTGTCAGCGTAATGTCCAGAGCATGGAGGCGCTACCAGGAGACAGTCCAGTACATCAGGAGACGTGGAGGAGGCCGTAGGAGAGCAACAACACAGCAGCAGGACTGCTACCTCCGCCTTTGTGCAAGGAGGAGTAGGAGGAGCACTGCCAGAGTCCTGCAAAATGACCTCCAGCAGGCCACAAATGTGCATGTGTCTGCTCAAACGGTCAGAAACAGACTCCATGAGGGTGGGGGTTGTGCTTACAGCCCAACACCGTGCAGGACGTTTGGCATTTGCCAGAGAACACCAAGATTGGCAAATTCGCCACTGGCACCCTGTGCTCTTCACAGATGAAAGCAGGTTCACACTGAGCACATGTGACAGACGTGACAGAGTCTGGAGACGCCGTGGAGAACGTTCTGCTGCCTGCAACATCCTCCAGCATGACCGGTTTGGCGGTGGGTCAGTCATGGTGTGGGGTGGCATTTCTTTGGGGGGGCCGCACAGCCCTCCATGTGCTCGCCAGAGGTAGCCTGACTGCCATTAGGTACCGAGATGAGATCCTCAGAACCCTTGTGAGACCATATGCTGTTGCCTGTAATCCATGGCTTCTGGTTGGGATATTAACGCACGATCACTGTGGGGATGACGTCGTCGATGCACTTATTGATGAAGCCGGTGACTAAATATAAATAAAAATATGCCATTTAGCAGACACTTTTATCCAAAGCGACTTACAGTCATGCGTGCATAAATCTTTTGTGTATGGGTGGTCCCGGGGATCGAACCCACTAACTTGGCGTTACCAGCGCTGTGCTCTACCAGCTGAGCTACAGCAGGTATACTCCTCAATGCTACTGGATGAATCCCGGAACATATTCCAGTCTGTGCTAGCAAAACAGTCCTGTAGCGTAGCATCCGCGTCATCTGACCACTTCCTTATTGAGCGAGTCAATGGTACTTCCTGCTTTCATTTTTGCTTGTAAGCAGGAATCAGGAGGATATAATTATGGTAAGATTTAACAAATGGGGGGCAACGGGGAGCTTTGTATGCGTCTCTGTGTGTGGAGTAAAGGTGGTCTAGAGTTTTTTTTCCCTCTGGTTGAACATGTGACATGCTGGTAGAAATGAAGTAAAACAGATTTAAGTTCACCTGCATTAAAGTCCCCGGCCACTAGGAGCGCCACTTCTGGATGAGCATTTTCTTGTTTGCTTATGGCCTTATGCCAGCATCGGTTTGTGGTGGTAAATAGACGGCTACGAATAATATAGATGAAAACTCTTGGTAGATAGTGTGGTCTATAGCTTATCATGAGGTACTCTACCTCAGGCGGGCAATACCTTGAGAATTCTTTAATATTAGACATTGCACACCAGCTGTTATTGACATATAGACACTACCAGACGTAGCTGTTCTGTCCTGCCTGTAAGGTTCTTAGTTCACCTTGTGTTCTTGAACGTAGCCCTATTTCTTTGTGTTCTTGAATGTAGGCCTGTTTTTCATTTTTGTTCATTGATTTCACCTGTGTTAGTTACTCACCTGGTCTCATCAGCTCCTTATTTAGTTCAGTTCATTCTGTTTGTGCCTTGTGAGATATTGTTAATTTTGATTCTACTAAGCCTTTTCCTAGCTCGTTTGTGAGAATCAGTTATAGCCTTCAGTCTTAGTTTTGATTCATCTGCCTATTGGCCTACATGTGTATGACCATTGCCTGCCTGTGACCACAATTCCTGCCTTCTGCGAAGGCAAAATAAACACCTGCCGCGCTCTGCGCGTGAATCTACACCTTTTTCTCCCTGAGTATTCATTACAGAATACCTCACCTAAAAATGGAATGGATTCAGTGGAGCTACAGCGGCACCTAACCCAGCAAGAGGAGCGTATGGAGGAAATCTTCCATCTTCTCCGCCAGCCTATCCCTACTCCTCCGATGCCAAGTATCGTAACCCATGGCCCTCCTTCATTCATATCCATGCCTGGAAAATATGACGGTTCCCCTGGGAAATGCCAGGGATTTCTGATGCAATGCAGCAAATACATTGAGCACCACCCCACTAACTTAAGCAGGGTGTATTTTGTTGTGTCTCTACTCACAGGCAAAGCCCTTCATTGGGCCACCGCCGTATGGACTGCCAACAGCACAGATCTCGGATCCGAGACCCATTTCCACACCCTCTTCAAAGAGGTATTCGATCACTATCCTTCCGGTTGTCCTATAGGAGACCTCCTCATAGACCTTCAACAAGGACGCAATTCAGCTGCAGAGTATGCACTCGAGTTCCGCACCATGGCTGCAGGGAGTGGATGGAGTGAGGCTGCTTTACTTACCGTTTACCGAAGAGGGCTCAACAGGGAACTTCAGGCGGAGCTGGCCTGTAGAGGTGACCTTCAGGATTTAAATCAATACATTTGTATGTCCATCTCCATTGACCACCTCCTCGCCGACCGCCGAAGAACTCTGCCAACCAGGAACCTGAAACCTTCTCTTTCCATGATTCCGTCCGAGTCTTCCAGAGCCCATGCAGTTGGGTCATGCTCCTCTCCCGTGTATCGAACGTCAAAGGCGGATCCAAGAAGGGCTCTGCCTATACTGTGGAGGGAACGATCATCTACTCAGCCATTGCCCTGTTCACCCACCACAGAGAGATGAGAAGGGTCCCTCCGCGGCCATGCAGGTAGGCGTGTCCTTATTTCTAAATATCTCCCAGAAGCAATTCTCCATCCCAGTATTGATAACCGTGAAGGGGGTTACTAAGTACGTAGAGGGCTTGATAGATTCGGGAGCAGCAGGTAGTTTTATCGATCACCAGCTAGTACAAGAGCTTGAAATTGATCTAACACCTGTCACCCCTCCCTTAAGGATTAACACCCTGGACAGGCAGCCATTGGGCAAGGGCGTCATTACGCACCTGACACAGAGCGTCACTCTCCAGATTGGAGTCTTCCACACCGAAACCATTAAACTCATGGAACTCTCATCCCCCAAACAGCCACTCATCCTCGGACACCCCTGGCTTTGTTATCACGACCCTGCCATCTCGTGGCGACAAGGTGAACTACTGTCCTGGTCTTCTACCTGCTTCACCAGTTGTCTCAGCCTACCCTGCAGAGCCACAACCATTGAGGACTCTACCTCTGCAGTGCCACCCACCATACCATCTGAATACGTCCAGTACAGCAATGTCTTCAGCAAAATCAGGGCCTCCACTCTGCCACCACATCGCCCAGGGGACTGTGCTATTGACTTACTCCCTGGAGTGTCCCCACCGAAGGGCCGTGTTTACCCCCTATCAATCCCGGAAAATGCTCTCCGTCCATGTATTGATTACTGTTCCCTGAATGACGTCACGGTCAAGAACCATTTCCCTCTTCCTCTGATCCCTGTGACCCTTGAACAAGTGGGCCGCGCCAAAATCTATACAAAACTCGACCTGTGAAGTGCATATAACCTTGTCCGTATACGTGAAGGCGACGAATGGAAGACTGCCTTTATCACCGCACGAGGGCACTACGAATACCTGGTCATTGTCAAGGTTGACTGTAGATGTGGTGTGGAATCAAGCGCAGGACACACAGAGGCTTCGTACTAACGTCTTTAGTGAAGACAAAAAGAACAAGCCAAACACGGCTAAATACAACCTGGCAGGCAAGCGAACTTTACGCACACCGGTATAGTACAAACAAAAGGCACACACTCTGTGGAACTCTCTTAAAAAACAATCCAGAGAGATAAACGAACTAGCATCCCAAAAATGACAACGAACAATTACACACAACACATGACAAAACCCAAGAGAACTTATAGGACGCATAATGAACACTAACAAGGAACAGGTGTAACAAAACAGACAAAACCAAACAAACATCGAAACATCGAACGGTGGCAGCTAGTACTCCGGAGACGACGACCGCCGAAGCCTGCCCGAACAAGGAGAAGGAGCAGCCTCGGCCGAATCCGTGACAGTCATGCCCTACGGCCTCACTAACACCCCCGCCGTCTTCCAATCCTTTATGAACGAGGTTTTCCAGGATATGATCAACCACTTTCTCATCGTCTACATTGATGACATCCTGATTTACTCCCACTCCCTGAAGGAACACATACAGCAGGTTCTTCAATGGCTCCTTGACCATAACCTTTATGTGAAGACTGAAAAGAGCACCTTCCATGTAACCTCTGTAAACTTCCTCGGTTTCGTACTGACACCTGGAGGGGTCAGCATGGATGAGAACAAAATCACCGCCGTCAGTAACTGGCCCAAACCCACCACCGTTAAGGAATTCCAACGTATCATTGGGTTCTCCAACTACTATCGGCGGTTCATTCAGAACTTCAGTTCTACTGCCGCTCCCCTCACTGCCCTTACCAGCCAAAAGACCTGGACCCTTCAATGGACTGATACTGCCCTGACTGCTTTCAACACCTTGAAACGCCTCTTTCACCTCAGCTCCTGTCCTTCGCCAACCTGATCTGACCCTTCCTTTCACCCTGGAGGTGGATGCCTACGAAGTAGGAGTAGGAGCCATACTTTCTCAGGGGTGGGAACACCTCCGAAATCACATCCCTGTGCCTTCTTCTCCAGGAAGTTATCCTCCGCTGAGAGGAATTACGATGTGGGGAACAGAGAACTCCTCGTCATCAAGCTGGCCCTCGAGGAGTGGCGCCACTGGTTGGAGGGCGCACAACATCCCTTTCTCGTCCTAACAGATCATTGTAATCTGGAATATATCAGAGGGGCCAAGAGGTTAAACTCCAGACAAGCCCGCTGGGCTCTCTTCTTCACACGCTTCCATTTTCAGTTACCCCGTCAGTATAAAATCTCCTCATCCTTCCATGTGTCTCTGTTAAAACCGGTCACCTACAGTCCTCTTCATCCTCCAGTCTCAACCCGCAGTGCGCCCCCACCGTTGGACGTTGGGAGGGGAACCTGCCGACGCTATTCAGGCCATCCTTGATTCCAAACGCCTGAGAGGTCGCATCCAATAGAACGGATGGTAGAGGCAGGTTACCCACTCTTTTCGGTCATAAGAGACGGTAGCAGCAACATTATGTACAAAATAAGTTACAAACAATGCGAAAAAACTAACTAAATAGCACAGTTGGTTAGAATCCCGTAAAACGGCAGCCATACCCTCTGGTGCCATTATCCACATGAGGATATCACTAGCCTGCTATTCAGTGGAGTGGGTGTGGGGTCCAAGTCTGGGTTTAAGGGTCTCTTTTCCAAGCTTAAAAGGATAAACATTAAACAATGGCCATGTTGTCAATCCAGCATGACTTCTGTCGCATTCGAAACAACTGGAAACTCGGAACTGGGAAATCTCAAACTTCAGTGAGTTCAAGACAAGTGGGACCTCTGAAAAAAATTAGCTCTGACTGGGAAAATACATTTTGAACGTTCATCCAACTCGGAATTCCAAGTCAGGAACTCTGGCCTTTTTCTAGAGCTCCAACCTGAAGATCACTGACGTCATGATTCAACCTTTTTTTTTTCAGAGTTCCCAGTTGTCTTGAAAGCACCATAAATCCAGGGAATGCCTGACTCTGATTACAAAATTTGCCACGAAGGACAGCCGCGCCACCTTCCTGTTCAAGTGATCACTGCACAAAAAGGTGAGTCCAAAAATGTATTGTATGCTGCTGCATAAATGATGTAATATGCCAGGGAGATATGTATACTGTAACTAAGAAAGTAATACTAAGTGTATGTTGTGTAGTAAGCTGTTAGTAGCCCATGTGCCTCACCGCAATAATTTGCTCCCGTTTCCCCTCATCATTTTGCCTACTATTCTGACTTGGGGGTGCACATTTAGTCTATAGCCTGTTTTAGAGAAATGTCATCATCAAATATTGTAAGAGCTTTCATTGTCTGCTTATATGCCCCATTTATTTATCCTACGTTTCTGACTTGGTGTACAGGGAGAATACTGTAAGAACGGCCCATGTTCTGAATTCTGTCGCTCTACATTTTAAAAGTACTGAATAAATAGTTATATTGACTATGTCCGTCCTAGCTCGCTCATTAATGTCTTAATCAAAATTACGGATTGCCTCTTATCCGCTCGTCATCCCCTTATACCATAGTTTGTACATCTCAATTGTCAGTAGAAACCATATTTGTTTAAGCAAGTCAGCCATATCAGCTATGTTTTTTTTAAAGGCAGTAAATTAGGCTGAATGAACTGTTTCGCTGCCAGACAAGGCTCAGCTGATAGCCAGGTGTTGCATTGGTAAGGTATTGGGACTCTACTGTTGGGACAGCTTTATGTAGGCCCTAACATTTTGTGGACACCGTTTGTCACCGTTACAGTGCAATTAATTTATTGTTTAGTGTTGGGGAGTTTGCCCCACCAAGATTTACATGCTAAAATCGCCACTGTCTATGCTAGCCAAATGTAACACCACCAGAGCAAATGGATAATAAACGGGAAATAGACGTTGTCTTATGATTTTGATTAGTGGATCTGTTAGCAACAAGTAAATGTGTGTATATAATTAGTTTGTACACATTTTTGGGTTGGATCAAGAAATACTTATCTTTTTGTGCTAGCTAGCCAACTAACTAGCTAGTTAGCGCTGCAGCACAGGATGTTTACATTTTACATATTTAGCAGACACTCTTATCCAGAGCAAATTACAGTTATTATTTTTTTCATACTGGTCCCCCGTGGGAAACAAACCCACAACCCTGGCATTGCAAACGCCATGCTCTACCAACTGAGCTACACTGGGGAACCTCTTGGTTGCTGGTGCATATAGAACCGTGTTATTGTTTTGACAGTTGAAAAGGTCTATATCGTCCACTAACTACTAAAGGCCCAGTGCACTACTTTTGTGAACGTGTATATATATTTTTAAAAACACTTACAAAAAATAAAATATATATATAGATGTTTTTATTTATTTTTCAGGGGGTGCTGCACTGCTACTTCCTACGGCTATGCCCTCTGACTAACTTTATCCAAATCCACTGATGTCTTAATATGATTTACTGTCCTGATAAAATCGTCAACCTGCTGTAATGTGTACAGTGCACCTGACTGGGACTCACCCTGAGATGCTGCATCTTCATTGATGGGATATCCGACAGCTTGTCAATCTCTTCCTCCATTCCTCCATCCTCACTGAGCAGCTCCATGGAATCCAGAGCACTGCCCTCGGTAACCACTGCCGGGAGCTCAGTCACTATCACGCCCGCCCCTGAGCTCACCACCACGGCAATCTCGGCTACATTTTACATTTACAGTTAGTGAGTGCATACATTTTTCATACTACACTAACATTCACAGTATGGGCGACGGAACCTTGCAATTCCGATGGTTGGGGTTGAGTCTGGACCCGGGCTGGAGGCTGAGGCTGCCCCGACACCCCCGGCATGCTCTCAGCTCTGGAGCCAGACGTGACAGAGGATCCATCAGTGCCCTGCTCCCTGTGAATGCATGCCTGCCGCTTATGTCCAATCTCCCCACAATCAAAACACTTCAGACTACCTGTAGTCGCATATACCTTGTAGACTTTCCCCTCATACCTCACCTGATACGAAATATCAAACGTTTTTGTCGGTGAGTTTAAAAACATGAAAACCTGCCTTCTACAAGCGGTAACATGTTTCAACAGTAGGTTTTTACATCCAAGTAACGATCTCGCATCAGGTCGCCATCAGGAATGAACAGTGGTACATTGGATTATAGTCGGAGAGAACATAGGCGTAATTTGCTAAAATACATCATTTAGAGTAACACCGGTCTCAACGAGCCAGTTGACAAGGCGCTCCTCTTTCAGAAACACTACCACTGTTTTATTCATTCGCAAAGCAGTTGAAAGATTTTCATGGCCAACCTGTTCTCCCACAGCGAGGAGAACATCCTCCACTGTCATTTCGGCTCCGGCATACATCTGAACCCATGGCGGAGAGACAGGGACTGCTTCTCCATGTGAGACACAATTCCCACTCCCACCAAACAAATGTCATCCAAGGGACTAACTCACCCGACAATGTAGGCTATACCACTAAAATAAATAACTTAGCCTACAATCATGCAGGATAAAAAATATATAGAAATAAGCAAAAACAGGGACAGCAAACTCTCTCACCACCCACAGCACCCTCACACCACCAACTCCCATGAGCGAGAGAGACAGAGAGAGAGGGGACGTAGCTGTGGGGAGCCCTGGCTGTCAGCTCATCCTTTCCAGCACCAGTGTGGTTGTGGATATCTGTAGTAGCTACATAATTACAGCCTTATCAGAGCCTTTCTCAGGCACTCCCACTGCCAGCGTATGAAAAGGCCACAATTAAGCAATTATCTTTAAAGGTAGGAGCCTAATTCAGTCATTTAAGTTCTAAGGAAACCAAGGGGACTCCGCCCACCACTCGTACCTGACAGCCAATTGAGAGAGCAGGGCTAAAAGCATTTAAGGCAAGAGATAATGCAGAAGAAGGGTTGTAGTTGTGTAATGGAAAAGGCTACTTTCTAATATTTAACTTGAATATTACACTTTCGACAGCGAAGATTGCACTCGACAGTATTCCTACACTCGTGTACCTACACTTGCATTTATGCAAGACCTCCTGTAGCTCAGTTGGTAGAGCATGGCGCTTGCAATGCCAGGGTTGTGGGTTCGATTCCCACGGGGGGCCAGTATGAAAAATGTATGCACTCACTAACTGTAAGTGGCTCTGGATAAGAGCGTCTGCTAAATGACTAAAATGTAAAATGCATGTAAACACTCAAATGATTCACCTTTCCTACATTTAGCAGTCATCTTATCCAGAGCGACTTCTTTCTCCTTCACTGTTTTTCCAAGTTCTTGTTTCTTTCACAAACCACAAGTTGTACAACTGGTCAGATTTTTTTATTCATATTTTTTGCCTCATGTTTCAACCAATCGCCCCTTGCTTCTCTCCCCATTTCGCTCTCCAACAGAAGCTTGGTGAGAAGCTAAACACTGCTGTCATTTTTGCCACTCTTTCTCTCTCCTTCACTCTCCTCTGCTGCGAGAAGCCATTATGGACATTTTGACTCTCTCTCTAATTGATCCTCCCTCCCCCTCTCCCCCCTGCTGTGAAGGCACTGTAATGGACTCCCCACATCCTCCCCCACCACCCCTTCATGTGCTTTGCAGTTTTATATGATGAAAAATATATATTTATCGATGTATCCACCTTTTATATACC
The DNA here is from genome assembly GCF_964263955.1 of Coregonus lavaretus. NCBI lineage: Eukaryota > Metazoa > Chordata > Actinopteri > Salmoniformes > Salmonidae > Coregonus > Coregonus lavaretus. The sequence continues at coordinate 35,496,390 of NC_139994.1, forward strand.
CCTCCTCCCATCCAAAATACCACAAACCCCTTTCCTGTTTCACTCGTTTGTCGCAGAAACTGCATGGTTCGTTTATTTTTTAAGCCAATCTTTCATCTTTGGCTCTCTTTCTTGCGTGTCCCTTTGTGAACTCCCTTTAAATACAGGAGACAAGACCTGTTCTCTCTGGTGCAGTCCATTTGTTATATGGTTGTCTGTAAGTCTTTGTTGTAACCTGTAAGTGAAGTATATGGCACAGTCAGGAGGTATGCAAGAGCACATGATATGTTGAAACAATTGCTCTGCTCTTGGGTTATGTGAACCAGATAGCCTTTTAGTAGGCCTATTTGCTGTTTTAGTATTGTACCAGTATTTTTCTATTCTCCCCATCAAGTACTGAGATGCTGTCAATACATGAATAAACACAATGACAGCAAGACACAATGACCAACACCATTGATCATGTTGTTGTGGTCCTCTGTAGCTCAGCTGGTAGAGCACGGCGCTTGTAACGCCAAGGTAGTGGGTTCGATCCCCGGGACCACCCATACACAAAAATGTATGCACGCATGACTGTAAGTCGCTTTGGATAAAAGCGTCTGCTAAATGGCATATTATTATTATTGTTGTAACGGTTTGTGTTTTCTTTTGTTTGATTATCCAATGCCATTTGACTCACTACCCTATTATTCTGTGGTTACAAAAATTAATTTAATAAGATTACATTAACAGGCTTTCTGTATTGTGCAAAGAAGATGGTATGTACTGTACAGCAATATTGAAGATTTAAACCACAGGTTTATACTCTGGATGTACAGTAAGGGTAGCGCTAAATTCACACAGCTGGCCTGACCACATGATTTGCCAGTCGAAAACAGCCGAAACTGGGTCGTCACTAGTTAACAAAGCCACAAAGTCATAAACCCCACCCATTTCTACAATTGCTCTTCTTAACATCATATTTGAAACCAAACCATAACCTTAACCCTAGCCTTAACCACACTGCTAACCTTATGCCTAAACCTAACCTTAAATGAAGACCAAAAAGCAATTTTTTTGTTTTCATGAAATTGTGGCTGTGTTATCAGATGAGCTCTACCACTGCTGAGGAAAAAATGTCAGCCCAGCTTGCTATTAGCATGAATTTTGTATGGTATGTAACATAAAAGAGAAAAGTATTGGCTAGCTAGCTACATCTTACCATGTATTTGACATAATATTATTTAACTGAGGTTTACCTGAGGACAAACAGTAGTGCTAGCCACAGTATACCTCATAAATGTGACGCTTTCCTCTACAAAACACCCACCTTGAGCACTTTACGAAATAAAACGGCCGTCCACAAGTGGTCGATAAGGTAGAGAGGAACACACAGCAGCATTTAAGAAGATAAATCCATGTTAATTATAATTTGAGTTATATAGGTCAATGAATCATTCCCATTGATTAGCCTACTGTCATTTTGGAAGCGTTGCTGTCGAGAGGAATCAATCGAGAGGATACTTAAGAAGACTGAGGCTGTGTCCCAAATGGCACCCTATTCCTCATTTGACCAGGGCCCAAAATAGTGCACTATGTAGGGATTAGGGTGCCATTTGAGCCTGGGCCTGGTTGATAAATAGAGCGGTCTCCAGGTCCAGTCTGGGCTCAAACCAAGGCAATGGAAATCAAGGCCTTTTGAGTTCCTCCCTGACTGGATCGATACTCAGTCCACAGACTCCATTCACACACCTTTCATCAACAAGTGCTGTTTTAATATGCTCATTTATAAACTCGGAATGTGTTGGCCCCAGAAGGCAAAGCCTTTGTTCTACATAAAGCGCTGTCAAAAGCTTTGACCAAAGCCAGAAAATATCAAGTTGAAAGTAGGCAAGTGCCCGGTTGATCCTAAAAATAGATTTATCATCCCCAACTCATACAGGGCTGATTTGAAATGGATAAGTCCTAGCTAGCAGTGCAGTTGAAGATGATTTCAACCAGGCCCAAGTTTCCAATAAACTGGGACATCATCCAAAATGTGGTGGGCCAGTGATTCTGTCTGACTTAGCTAACTCATGAGAATGATTGGAAAAGTCTGGAGAACCTGTATTTTATTTATGTGTATTTAGAGACAGGACGTTTGATCTTACATATTGACAGAAAATACAGATTTCTTGGCTATAGAATGCAACTGTGTCTCTCTATCAATCCCAATAGGCCAACTGACAAAACAGTTCTCACATCACCAGCACTAAGGTTCGAATTCAGTAAACAGACTCTGCACTGAAATCAATACAGCTAACCTGTAGGTCTCCTGGACCAGACTGGTCTCAGATCAATGTCACTGGAGGTCTCTAATGGCGCTTTTCCACTGCAGGGCTGTGTTGTGCCGTGAATATCATGGTTCCTATTTCATTTCCATTTGCCCATAGCCCGCCTGATTCCTGGAACCAAGCGGGATATTCAGCCTCATTTGATATCTGGTACTGACCTCAACTCAAGTAGGCCGGTGGGTGGGGTTACAAATGGCCGTACTCAATGATTGGTCTTACGCAATGATGTCATATAAACATCCATAGAAGGCCAACGCCGTGGACTTAGCTACATGTTTGACGTTAGCTGGCGTATCCGACTTTACATTATACAAGCAAACATATTTTTCAGAGGACATTCCTGAACCTACAGACTCAGAGGAAGTTGCGTGCTCAAATAGTGAAGCCACAACCTCAGAGCCCTGCACCCCCCAGACATCCAGGTTCCATCGACACAATCAATGCTCCCGCAACTCCTGAGCCCTGCACCCCCAGGGGCCAAGGGTCCGTTCTCGGTTGGTTAACAGTTCAATGTCAATTGATTGTCATGTTCACTTGTTTAGCCCTAATTACACAATTTAGCTGTCTTCAACATGGGTGGGCAATCTCATCCACAGAGGGCTTTTGTCATGGCAGGGCTATGTTCCTAAACATTTTTCAAGGAGACAGTGTAGATCTAGGAATTTAGATACAAACCTGTCACACTGATTCAATTAATCATATTCTGACCCAAGACATTCATTATGTGCATCATTGGTGTATCTGGTTGGTAGATCTGGTTGGTCACACACTGGCCGTTGCTGGATAATATTTAATACATTTGATGAGACAATACATTGTTGGAGAACAAAACTGCAGTCACACTGGCTGCCCTCAGGTTTGCTTTGGGGTCTAGGTGAAAAATCTGTCGATGTGCTCTTGAGCAAGGCACTTAACCCTAATTGCTCCTGTAAGTCGCTCTGGATAAGAGCGTCTGCTAAATGACTAAAATGTAAAAATGTAATAAATGTCTATATCTTATCATTCCTGAACTGTCAGTACATCTGCCTATATATTTTCCCAGGGAAGAGAAAACGCACTGCGAGCACAACCAGCGAATACCTGAATTTCACGAGGGAGACTGAGGCCTCATACCTGGAGACACTTGAGGCCCAGCGTCAGCAGCTGGATCAGCACTTCAATGAACTGCGTCAAGATGAGGCAGCAGCCAGTGGCGTAAAGTACTTAAGTAGAAATACTTTAAAGTACTACTTAAGTAGTTTTTTTGTGGTATCTGTACTTTACTTTACTATTTATATACTTTACTTTTACTTCACTACATTCCTAAAGAAAATAATGTACTTTTTACTCCCTACATTTTTCCTTGACACCCAAAATAACTCAAAATCAAATCAAAACAAACTTGATTTGTCACGTGCGCCGAATACAACAGGTGTAGACCTTACAGTGAAATGCTTACTTATAAGCCCTTAACCAACAATGCAGTTCAAGAAAGAGTTAAGAAAATATTAACCAAATAAACTAAAGTAAAAAAAAAAAAAGTAACAATAAAATAACAATAACGAGGCTTTATACAGGGGGCACCGGTACCGAGTCAATGTGCGGGGGTACAGGTTAGTCACGAACATATTGTCAGAATTCTCTGTTGCTAGGCAATAACTTAATTGGTTCATTTCACTGTGTGTGAAGTGGGGATCTGACCTAGGGTTGAATTGCTCACTCTTACCTAATCCATGGCTGTCCTACCTTATCAGAGACTGAAACCAGACTGTTGCCTAATGCATTTCTCCTCAAACAAAGTAGAAAGAGCGGCGCCAGAATTGAACAGAGTTTAGACTAATCATGAGTAATTACAGCATGACGGGGGGAAGGGAGGAGTGGGGTTTGGGTAAGTTTGAGAGATTGAGTGTGGACCTGTCATGTCCAACAGTCAATCTTCAGGTCAAGCCAGGGTGAGCCGGGGTTGAAACTGAACATGATTGTTTTTGCATGACAAGGGCGTGATTGATTGTAATAATATTGTTTCTAAACTGAATGAAAGTCAAATTTATCCCTATCATAGACTAAGGAAGTGGGCGGAGCGGTAGAGAGAGGGAAACTGAAGATAATGATGGAGGAACCTAAGCGGGAGGGGCTTTAAGCAAAGATGTATGTTAATATGACTATAGAAACGGATAGCTGAGAGGTTGAGGGGAGGTGCTCTGCAGATAATCTCGGCTTCCGTTACTCTGTGTAATAAAGTCTATCTTGATTCTACAAAAACTCTGCAAGAACTTCGATTTTTTATAAGTATTGTGATAATTTTCCACAACATAATTGGCGCCCAACGTGGGGCTGGAAAGAGATTGAGTGCTTCGCCATCTGAGAAAGTTTGAACGAATCACACACAAAAATACAGTGGCCACTGTTAATAAGCGACGTTCTTACTTTTAGCATAGAAATTGTGTGATTCGATCAAGCTGAATCTGAGGGTAAGGTACGGAAGGGGTCTCTCCAGTATTAAGGACTAAATTTAGGAAAAGTACAGAGTTTTTGTTGGAATGAGAAATAAGCACGCATGCAATGTTGAATATTGGTGGTAATTACAAATAAGTTACATCCTGCAGATACCGCTTTGGAGAGCTAAAATTAGCACTCCAGAGGGCTGAACGGGCAGATGGCTAGCCAAGAGTCCCTACGGTTACCGCTCTAATGTGTTTATCATTGTTAGAGGCTGCTCGGGGGTAGGTGGTACGTATATGAAGAGTCCCTATGGTTACCGCTCTAATGTGTTTATCATTGTTAGAGGCTGCTCGGGGGTAGGTGGTACGTACATGAAGAGTCCCTATGGTTACCGCTCTAACGTGTTTATCATTGTTAGAGGCTGCTCGGGGGTAGGTGGTACGTACATGAAGAGTCCCTATGGTTACCGCTCTAACGTGTTTATCATTGTTAGAGGCTGCTCGGGGGTAGGTGGTACATACATGAAGAGGGCCTACGGTTACCGCTCTAACGTGGAAGTCATTGTTAGAGGCTGCTCGGGGGTAGGTGACGTATCATCCTGTGGTGTGGTGATGCAATATTTAGACGGCCAATCGGGTAAAAAAAGTAGGTAATCCTGAGTAAGTGACACCATAAATTGGAAGTAGCGCCGGTCATCCAGAATAGGTGGACGGTTGTGAAATAGCCACTAGGGCTTCAAAAATATAGAGAAAGTGTTAAATAGAGTAGGTCTGCTCATCTCATGCGGGTGAATGGTTTGCTTGAGCGGCTGTGAGTCATTCAATTGTGATTAAGTTGTATGTTTCATCTGTCTCATTCAGGTTGCTCATTTGGTCAGCTTGATCAATTAGTTTGGTTCGATTGTTTTGTCTGACTCGTTTTGTACAAGACTGGTTTGTTGGACCTGCTTGGGTTTGCGAAAGCAAACTCTTTCATCTTTGTCCACGGGTCTGACTCAATTCGTGCATTCAATCTGTCGAATTCATTCAGTTGTTCATCTGATGGATTTGTTCAATTTGTCTGATTCATTTGTTCGTCCTGCTGGTCATTCTGTCTGATTCATTTAAGCACGAGTGGCTGCTTATCTGTGTGAGGGATCGGACAATAAAAATAAATCCTGCAAATAATAGCCTTTTCTGTGTGGAGGGAGTGTCTATATTTGAGGTTGCTTGAAGCTTCTATGGCTGGTGGAGAAAGTGCATGCCCAATCTTGCATTAGGAAGAGGATAATTAATGGTATGTGGATATTCATTTATCAACCGAGTGTGGAAAATCCACGTTACCAGGAGGGGTATGAGAAATCCTGTTGGAGGAACAGGTCACGTATACGGACATAATATTTGGAAAATCTAGAGGTGATGTAGGATTATGGTAAAATTGACTACGGTAAAATAATAACTGTGATAGGGTTAACATTCTAAATTGGGGCCCTTTGATAGAATAAAATATTCCTGTAGGTTATACAAATAGTGATTAAGCGTGTTTGAGAACAACATTGTGAGAATGTGATATGAGAATGGTATAAATGTGGAAAATGAGTCGCACTCTGAGGTTTGAATGGTGAGATAAAGAGGTGTGTATGATAATTTTATATACAGTAAGTTTGGATAATAAGCTTTTTATATAATGCAAAATATTTAAGTGCCTTTTTGAAGGGAGTATGGTAGTAAGTGCCAGGAGCACTGGTTTGAGTGTGTCAACAGTTTTCTGTGTGTATCAAGAATGGTTCACCACACAAAGGACATCCAACTTGACTCAACTGTGGGAAGCATTGGAGTCAACATGGGCCAGCATCCCTGTGGAACGCTTTCGACCCCCACAATGAATTGAGGCTGTTCTGAGGGCAAAATGGGGTGCAACTCAATATTAGGAATGTTTTGTACACTCAGTGTATGATGACACTCTTATTCATAACAAAAAAAAACTGGTAGTTAAATATAATAACAAGATGCAATCATTTGCCATTAGTGAGAAGAGCAAAAATCTAGGCCTATTTATTTTATCTTTGGATTCTAAAATAATTAGAAATAGGCATCTATTCCCTCTTATTTATTTCATTCCCATGATCATTGCAGAATACATTCCTCACCTTTTCTGACTGTGATAGTTTCTGTCACGTTCGTTGAGTACAGGATTGGACCAAGGTGCGGCGTGGAATGCATACATGTTTATTAACGAAGTTAACACATGCCTAAACAACAAAAGCAACGTAACATGAAGCTCACAATGGCTACACACAAACAAGCCAAACAAGAGTCAAGATCCCACAACATAGTTAGGCAAAATGGCTACCTAAGTATGATCCCCAATCAGAGACAACGATCGACAGCTGCCTCTGATTGGGAACCACACCCGGCCAACATAGATCTACAAACATAGACTGTACACATAGAAATACACACCCTGACCAAACCAACTAAAGAAAACCGGTCTCTCAAGGCCAGGGCGTGACATTTTCATACTTGCGGGCCTATAAAACTAGTTAGAATAGGCTACCATTCGTCACATCTCTCATTTAATTGGACCCACTTCACAGTAGTAAATAGATAAGCTATTTCAAGTATTTTGCTCAATGCGATTCGATCCGAAGCGCAGTTTAACGGTAGAACAGACGGTTCACATTTTCCATTGACGTTTGTAGGCTGTCTGAATACTGTAATGTCACATTTCTCGAGTAGACAATATTTAATTTATAAACATAATACATAATAAATATATCATAACCATTGCAGAATAAATTCCTTACCTTTTCTGGCCATGAAGAGTTCATATTAAGGAAGAAGCCATACAACAAATTACCATGCGCATCTCTCATTTTATTGGGCTTATTAGATAGGCTATTATAATAAATCTATGCATCCGAAAGGGAGCGTGGTTTATAATACAGCATACGGTAGAATTTGACAGGTGAACAGACAGTTGATCTTCAAATCAATCACATTTGTATTGGTCACAAGGTGTAGACTTTACCGTGAAATGCGTACTTACAAGTCCATTCCCAACAATGCAGAGTTAAAAAGTAAGAAATATATTTGCTAAATAAAAATGGAAATAGTAACACAATAAAATTATAATAACGAGGCTATATACAAGGAGTACCAGTACAGAGTCAATGCGCAGGGGTATGAGGTAGTTGAGGTAATTGAGGTAATACAGTGTGTACATGTAGGTATAGGTAAAAGTGACTAGACAATTAGGACATATAATAAACAGAGTAGCAGCAGCATGTGTGAAGTGTGTGTGTGTCGTCAATATAGGTGTGTGTGAGCATATATATAGTATGTGTGTGTGTGTGTGTGTGTGTGTGTGTGTGTGTGTGTGTGTGTGTGTGTGTGTGTGTGTGTGTGTGTGTGTGTGTGGAGTGTCAACGTAGCGGTGGCGATTTTAGCATGTAAGTCTTGGTGCACTATAAAAATTAGGGGTTCAACAAGGGTTCTTCTAAGATCCTTAAAGTTCTTTGAAGAACCTTACAGTTCTTGGCACTGAAAATTGCCCCCAAAAGGTTCTTCCAAGAACCCCATAGGAGGTGGGGTTCATCGAGGAACCTCCTTAGTTGGTGGCCAACTGAAACATTTGGATTTGAAAGGACAGCAGGTGCAGGCACTTAACAAATTTTTTAAAGATCTGCTCAATTGAAGGTAAGGTTTGTCCCTGATATTGTTTTATGATGATACCATCTATATTTTCATATTTGTGCAAATCTTTCTAAAACAGAAAAGGGACATAATTCAATGGATATCAATCAACAAAGAGGTAAGAATATGTATGCTATAAGAATATTGTCACGCCCTGACTCAGGGGACTCGTATATGTTGAGTCAGTGTGTGTATATTCTTTGTGTGTTTTCTATGTTTCAATCTATTATGTGTAGATCTATGTTGGCCAGTGTGGTTCCCAATCAGAGGCAGCTGTAGCTCGTTGTCTCTGATTGGGGATCATACTTAGGCAGCCTATTGGCACTAGTGGGTTGTGGGATCTTGTTCCTTGTAAGGTATGTTGTGTGTGCTACCTTGGACTTCACGTTTCGTTTCGTTTCTTGTTTTGTCGAGTGTTTATTACGTTAATAAACATGTACGTATATCACGCTGCGTCTTGGTCTGTCCCGTCATAAAACGAACGTGACAGAAGATCCAACCAAACGAGGACCAAGCAGCGTGCCCAGGCGGAGCGGATGGCCATGTCACAGGTGGCCAATTTGTGGTCATGGGAGGAGATATTTGCGGGGAAAGGACCATGGGCTAAGGTAGATGCCCAGGCAGGAGAGGAGCAATGGCAACACAGAGGAGGCCGGTCGAGGAGGAAGCCCGAGAAGCAGCCCCAATAATTTTTTTGGGGGGCACACAGGGTGGTTGGCGGAGCCTAGGGTTAGAGCAGAGCCAACTCCCCGTACTCACGCGAAGAGGCGTATGACTGGGCAAGCTCCGTGTTATGCGGAGCTACGTACTGTGTCGCCAGTGCGCCGGCACAGTCCTGTACGTCTTGTGCTTGCACCACGCACGTGCCGTGTGAAGATGGGCATCCAGCCAGGACGGGGTGTGCCGGCTCAACGGTCCTGGTCTCCAGTACGCCTCCTCGGTCCAGCATTTCTTGCGCCAGTTCTACGAACTGTATCGCCAGTGCGCGTGCACAGCCCAGTGCGTCCTGTGCCAGCGCCCCGCACGTGTAGTGCGAAAGTGGGCAGCCAGCCAGGACGGGTTGTGCCAGCTCTCCGCTCCAGACCTCCAGTCCGCCTTCACAGTCCGGTCCGGCCCGTTCCTGCTCCTCGCACCAAGCCAGTGGTGCGCGTCGCCAGTCCGGCCCGGCCTGTTCCTGCTCCTTGCACCAAGCCAGTGGTGCGCGTCGCCAGCCCGGCCCGGCCTGTTCCTGCTCCTCGCACCAAGCCAGTGGTGCGCGTCGCCAGCCCGGCCCGGCCTGTCCCTGCTCCTCGCACCAAGCCAGTGGTGCGTGTCGCCAGTCCGGCCCGGCCTGTTCCTGCTCCTCGCACCAAGGCAGTGGTGCGCGTCGCCAGCCCGGCCCGGCCTGTTCCTGCTCCTCGCACCAAGGCAGTGGTGCGCGTCGCCAGCCCGGCCCGGCCTGTTCCTGCTCCTCGCACCAAGCCAGTGGTGCGCGTCGCCAGTCCGGCCCGGCCTGTTCCTGCTCCTCGCACCAAGCCAGTGGTGCGCGTCGCCAGTCCGGCCCGGCCTGTTCCTGCTCCTCGCACCAAGCCAGTGGTGCGCGTCGCCATTCCGGCCCGGCCCGTTCCTGCCCCTCGCATCAAGCCAGTGGTGCGTGTTCCTAGTCCGGTCCGGCCCGTGCCTGCTCCTCGCACCAGACCAGTGGTGCGTTTGTCCAGTCCGGCATGGCCCGTGCCACTCTGGAGCCAGAGCAGTCCGCTCCACCGGGGTCCGGTCCAGCTCCGGTCAGCTGTTGCACTCCGGAGGCAGAGCAGTCCGCTCCACCGGTGCCTGATCCAGCTCCGGTCAGCTGCTCCACTCCGGAGCCAGAGCAGTCCGCTCCACCGGTGCCTGATCCAGCTCCGGTCAGCTCCGCCACTCCGGAGTCAGAGCAGTCCGCTCCACCGGTGCCTGATCCAGTTCCGGTCAGCTGTTCCACTCCAGAGCCAGAGCAGTCCGCTCCACCGGCGCCTGATCCAGCTCCGGTCAGCTGCTCCACTCCGGAGCCAGAGCAGTCTGCTCCACCGGTGCCTGATCCAGCTCCGGTCAGCTGCGCCACTCCGGAGCCAGAGCAGTCCGCTCCACCGGGGTCCGGTCCAGCTCCGGTCAGCGGCTCCACTCTGGAGCCAGAGCAGTCCGCTCCACCGGTGCCTGATCCAGCTCCGGTCAGCGACTCCACTCCGGAGCCAGAGCAGTCCGCTCCACCGGTGCCTAGTCCAGCTCCGGTCAGCGGCTCCAGTCCAGACCATGACGTCAGCCCCTCTCCAGGTTCGGGGTCTCCCACACCAGGGTCCAGACAGGGCCTGGCGTATCGTGGGAGGAAGGAGAGGGGAAGCAGCGCGCCGTGGTCCAGACCAGACCAGGGGCGCAACAGGGAGGCGGAGAGTGAGAGGTCGTCACGCCCCGAGCCGGATCTGCCTCCGAGGCGGAATGCCCACCCGGCCCCTACCCTGTTATGTTTATGTTGTGCGGTCGGAGTCCGCACCTTTGGGGGGGGGTACTGTCACGCCCTGACTCAGGGGACGCTTAAATGTTGAGTCAGGGTGTGTATATTCTGTGTTGTGTGTTTTCTATGTTTCGATCTATTATGTGTAGATCTATGTTGGCCGGTGTGGTTCCCAATCAGAGGCAGCTGTAGCTCGTTGTCTCTGATTGGGGATCATACTTAGGCAGCCTATTGGCACTAGTGGGTTGTGGGATCTTGTTCCTTGTAAGGTATGTTGTGTGTGCTACCTTGGACTTCACGTTTCGTTTCGTTTCTTGTTTTGTCGAGTGTTTATTACGTTAATAAACATGTACGTATATCACGCTGCGCCTTGGTCTGTCCCGTCATTAAACGAACGTGACAAATATGTTGAAGGCTATCTGTATTGGGTGCAGATTAATGAACTGCTCACTGTTGTGTCTGTGTCTGCAAGTATACAGATGAGGAGGCATACAAAGATATGTCAATTGGTATTGGTATGTTATGCAGATCACATTTACCATCCTCCTCCCTTAACTCTTCAATGAAAATCCCATAGGCCTCTACATTATGGACAAGGTATGTGTATGAAAACCATTATCAAAACAGTTTTTTTCATTCACATTTACCACAAAAACCAAGGTATGAATACTGTTGTGTGCATGTTTTGTTAAACATCTGTATAATTACTATTTTTTTTATTCACAGACTTCACCCTCCGTACACCTCTGATGAATTTAACAGGAAACCTGTTCGATCACCATACACTGCAAAATCATTATGGCTATGGATACGGAGAACATCAACACATTAACATCAAAATGCCAGAGGAAATATACATTGGACTTGGGGCTCTGCTGTGAGTTGACCTCATATTTTTATTTTTTTATTCTGCTTTGCCACTAAAATCATAATAAACACTGACAACTAAAATATTTTGTTATTGTTGTTATGCGTATTATTATTATTATTAATATGATTAATTAATAATAGTAATAGGGGAGGGGGGTAGTTCAAAAATGACCCCAAAAGGTTCTTTGAGGATCTATTAAAAGGGGTTCTTTGAAGAACCCTTTTAAAGGGTTCTTCGAAGAACTTATAGGGGTTCCCCGACAGTTTCAATTTGAAGAACACCTAAAGGATCCTCCAGGAACCTTTACTTTTTAGAGTGTGGGGGGATGCATGCTCGCAAAGCCACAACACAACACTAAACAATACATTAATTGCACTATAACGGTAACAAACGGTGCCCACAAACTGTTAGGGCCTACATAAAGCTGTCCCAACAGCAGAGTCCCAACAGCAGTCCCAACATCTTACCACTCCTACACCTGGCTATCAGCGGAGCCTTGTCTGGCATCGAAACAGTTAATTAATCCTCATTTACTGCCTTTAAAAAAACATAGCTGATATGGCTGACTTACTTAAACAAATGTGGTTTCTACTGACAATTGAGATGTACAAACTATGTAGTCAAAATAACTATTTGTTCAGCACTTTTGAAATGTACAGCGACAGAATAAAGAACATTGGCCGTTCTTACAGTGTTCTCCCTGTACACTAAGTCAAAACCGTAGGATAAATAAAGGGGGCATATAAGCAGACTGTGATGGGTGATTTGAAGGAGTCAGGCGTAGGAGGGTAAATCACAGAATACAGAGTTTATTCCGGAATACAGTGTTACGCAGAAATGCGTCAAACAGTCCAGTGCGCAAAACAGGTGCACTGGAACCAAACAGGCACACGGGGAAAATATCCCCCGGCAATACAAAATACACTGAGCTCAACCGAGCTACACTCTCCTCACACTAAACAATCACTCACAAGGACAAGGGGGCAGAGGGAACACTTATACACATACTAATGTGGGGATATGAACCAGGTGTGTGTAATAGACAAGACAAAACAAATGGAATGATGAGATGAGGAGCAGTGGTGGCTAGAAGGCCGGTGACGACGAACGCCGAAGCCTGCCAGAACCAGGAGAGGAGGCAGCTTCGGAGGAAGTCGTGACAGTACCGCCCCCCCCCCCCCACCCTTGACGCGCAGCTCCAGCAGCGCCGACACCAGTCGGAGCAGGGCGAGCCGGATGGCGACGGTGGAAATCCCGCAACAGGGAGGGATCGAGGATATCCCTCATTGGGACACAGCACTGTTCCTCCGGACCGTACCACTCCCACTCCACGAGGTACTGAAGGCCCCCCACCCGACGCCTCGAATCCAGGATGGAACGGATGGAGTACGCCGGGGCCCCCTCGATGTCCAGAGGAGGCGGAGGGACCTCCCACACCTCAGACTCCTGGAGCACCACCGGCCTGAGGAGAGACACATGGAACAAGGGGTTAATACGATAACCATATGGGAGTAATAACCTATAGGTAACCTCGTTTATCCTCCGCAGGACTTTGAACGGCCCCACAAACCGCAGGCTCAGCTACCGGCAGGGCAGGTGGAGGGGCAGATTCCGGGTCGAGAGCCAGACCCGATCACCCGGTACGAAGACTGGGGCCTCACTGCGGTGGCGGTCAGCGTTGGCTTTCTGACGACGCACGGCGCGTTGGAGGTGGACGTGAGCAGCGTTCCACGTCTACTCCGCGCGCCGAAACCACCACAGGAGCCTCGGTCTGGCTCTGGTGCCACGGTGCCAGAACCGTTTGGTAACGTAAAACACATTGGAATGGCGTTAGTTTAGTGGAGGAGTGACGGAGAGAGTTCTGGGCATATTCGGCCCATGGCAAGAACACCGACCACTCCCACGGCCGGTCCTGGCAGTAGGATCGCAGGAACCTACCCACATCCTGATTCACCCGTTCCACCTGCCCATTAGACTCGGGGTGAAAACCAGAGGTCAGGCTGACTGAGACCCCCAGACGGTCCATGAACGCCTTCCAGACCTTGGATGTGAACTGGGGACCCCGGTCAGACACTATGTCCTCTGGTACCCCGTAGTGCCGGAAGACGCGTGTAAACAGGGCCTCCGCAGTCTGCAGGGCCGAGGAAGGAGGCGGCAGGCTTTGGAAAAGCGGTCCACAACGACCAGGATGGTGGTGTTACCTTGAGAGAGGGGACGATCAGTAAGGAAATCAATACTCAGGTGAGACCATGGCATTGTGGAACTGGTAAAGGCTGTAACTTACCCTCTGGGAGGTGCCTAGGTGCCTTACTCTGGGCGCACACTGAGCAGGAGGAGACATACACCCTCATGTCCTTAGTCAAGGTAGGCCACCAGTGCTTTCCGGTCAGGCAGCGCACTGTACGACCGATACCTGGGTGACCAGAGGAGGGTGACGTGTGTACCCAGTAGATCAGACGGTCACGGACAAGAGCAGGCACGTACTGCAGCCCAGCTGGACACTGAGGTGGAGATGGCTGTGTGCGTAACACTGTCTCTGGGCCTCTCCTCTGTGTCGTACAGCCGTGACAGTGTGTCTGCCTTCACGTTCGTCATACCCGGGATGTATGATAGTGTAAAATCAAACCGGGTGAAGAATAGGGCCCACCTGGCCTGGCGAGGGTTCAGCCTCCTTGCTGCCCGGATGTACTCCAGGTTACGGTGGTCTGTCCAGACGAGGAAAGGGTGTTTTACCCCTTCGAGCCAGTGCCCTCCACACGGTCAGGGCCAGTGCCCTCCACACGGTCAGGGCTCGGACAACTGCCAACAGCTCCTGATCACGATCGTCGTAGTTCTGCTCCGCCGGGCTGAGCTTCTTGGAGAAGAAGGCACAGGCGCGGAGCTTGGGTGGCGTGCCCGAGCGTTGAGATAGGACCGCGCCTATCCGTACCTCGGACTTTTCCACCTCCACTACGAACAGTAGTGATGGATCGAGGTGGGCCAGTACCGGAGCTGAGGTGAACAGACCCCTCAGGTTACTGAAGGCCCTGTCAGCCTCAGCAGAACATCGGAGCCGGGATGGCCCACCCTTCAACAGAGATGTGATGGGAGCTGCAACCTTGCCAAAGCCCCGGATAAACCTCCGATAGTAGTTGACAAAGCCAATAAAGCGCGGCACCTCCTTTACCGTGGTTGGAGTAGGCCAATTACGCACGGCTGAAATGCGATCTCCCTCCATCTCCACACCTGAGGTGGTAATGCAGTATCCGAGGAAGGAGACGGACTGTTGGAAAAACAGACACTTTTCTGCCTTGGCATAAAGGTCATGTTCCACCAGTCGGGCCAGCACTTTCCGAACCAGGGACACATGCTCGGCGCACGTAGCGGAATACACCGGAATGTCATCGATGTAGACCACTACACCGCGACCAAGCATGTCCCGAAACACCTCGTTCACAAAGGACTGGAAGACGGATGGAACATTCATCAAACCGTAAGGCATCACCAGGTATTCATAATGCTCCGTGGTTGTGCTGAATGCTGTCTTCCACTCGTCCCCCTCCATCTCAGACACGCACCAGGTTGTACGCACTCCGGAGATCTAATTTTGTGAAGAAGCGCACCCCATGCATTGACTCGATGGAATGAGGGGGCGAGGATAACTAAATCGTATCGTCCCCGTGTTCAGTGATCGGTAGTCAATGCAAGATGGCGCAGACCGCCGTCTTTCTTCTTCACAAAAAATTAACTTGAGGAGGCGGGCGAAGTGGAGGGGCGTATAAACCCCTGGCGCAGGGACTCGGTGACGTATGTCTCCATAGCCTCCGTTTTAGCCTGTGACAGGGGATACACATGACTCCTGGGAGGCACAGCGTCTATCCAGAGGTTTATCGCGCAATCCCCCGCCTGATGAGGTGGTCATTTGGTGCCTGTGTTTTGGAAAACGCATACGCCAAATCGAGGTATTCGGGGGGAATACGCACGGTGGAGGTAATGTCTGGACTTTCCACCGTGGTTGCACCAACGGACACACAGAGACACCTACCCTGACACTCTCGCTACCACCCCGTGAGAACCCTCTGCGGCCATGAAAAGGTGGGGTTGTGGAGTGCTAACCAGGCGATACCTAACACAACAGGGAAAGCAGGAGACTCAATAATAAAAAAAGTGACTTGCTCGCGATGAGTCTCGTGGGTAACCATAGTGACTGGTGCTGTAACCTCCCTAACGAACCCGGACCCTAATGGTCGACTGTCAAGTGCTCTGATGGGGAGTGGAATGGTTAGGGGAACCAATGGAATGCCTAGACTGTGTGAAAATGACCAGTCCATAAAGGTCCCAGCTGCGCCTGAATCGACCAGCGCCTTACACTGGGGAACTACAATGTAATCAGGAAAGTGGATGGGTAGGGTACAGTGCGCAGCAGAGGGCTCAGAGCGAGTGTGGGTGTTCGATACCTGGGGTGACGCGAGAGTGCCCTGCCTGCCGCCTCCAGACCCAAAAGGACGCTGACGACATCGTGTAGTGAAATGTCCTCTCGTGCCACCAGAGTGACACGGGTGCTGTCGTCCTCCGCTCTCCCGGATCGCCGCTCCATCAGCTCATGATCCGAGTCGTGCGGGGTTGGAATGGGCAGGCCGGGCGGATACCTTCTCCCGCTCCGATGGGGCCGGGCTGATATAGTAGAGCTCCAGTTGGAGGAGGAATCCCTGGCAGAGAGCAGCTGTCCTGTTGAAATCCTGTGGTCAGGATATATGGATCCCTCTGGGTGCTGGGGTGTGGGTGGCTGGA
Source organism: Coregonus lavaretus (assembly GCF_964263955.1). Taxonomy (NCBI): domain Eukaryota; kingdom Metazoa; phylum Chordata; class Actinopteri; order Salmoniformes; family Salmonidae; genus Coregonus; species Coregonus lavaretus. The sequence goes on from NC_139994.1 coordinate 35,512,881, forward strand.
TCCGGTCGCCCAGCTGGTCCCGACAGATTGGGTCCTCTCCTCCAGGCGCAGGAGGGTAAATCACAGAATACAGAGTTTATTCCGGAATACAGTGTTACGCAGAAATGCGTCAAACAGTCCAGTGCGCAAAACAGGAGCACTGGAACCAAACAGGCACACAGGGAAATTATCCCCCATCAATACAAAATACACAGAGCTCAACCGAGCTACGCTCTCCTCACACTTAACAATCACCCACAAGGACAAGGGGGCAGAGGGAACACTTATACATGTACTAATGAGGGGATATGAACCAGGTGTGTGTAATAGACAAAACAAATGGAATGATGAGATGAGGAGCGGCAGTGGCTAGAAGGCCGGTGACGATGAACGCCGAAGCCTGCCCGAACCAGGAGAGGAGGCAGCTTCGGAGGAAGTTGTGACACAGACAATGAAAGCTCTTACAATACTCGATGATTACATTTCTCTAAAACAGGTTATAGGCTACATGTGCACCACCAAGTCAGAACAGTAGGTGAAGTTAAGAGGGGAAAATAGACCAAAATATTAGGGTGAGGCACATGGGCTACTAACAGCTTACTACACAACATACACTTAGTATTACTTTCTTAGCTACAGTATACATATCTCCCTTGCATATTACATAATTTATGCAGCAGCATAGAATACATTTTTGGACTCACCATGTTGTGCTGTGCTCACTTGAACAGGAAGGTAGCGCGGTGATCCTTCGTGGGCAAATTTTGTCATCAAACTTTGTCATCAAAGTCTGGCATTCTATGGATTTCAAGACAACTGGGAACTCTGAAAAAAACAAGGTCGAATCATGATGACGTCAGTAATCTTCAGGTTGTAGCTCTAGAAAGAGGCCCAAGTTCCCGACTTACAATTCCGAGTTGGATGACCGTTCAAAACGTATTTTCCCAGTCGGAGTTCCCAGTTGTCTTGAACTCACTGAAGTCAGATTTCCCAGTTCTGAGTTAACAGTTGTTTTGAGTATGGCAGAAATAATGCTGGATTGACAGTATGGCCAATGTTGAATGTTTATAATTTTAAGCTTGGAAAAGAGAACCTTAAACCCAGATTTGGGACCACCCAGCCACTCCACTGAATAGCAGGCTAGTGATTGCTTTGCAATTCTTGCAGTTAGCCACTGATTCCTTCCAAACCACTCATTGTTGAATTTGCGATTTCCAACTTGTTGTGTAATGTTTATGTCCAATGGCCGATGAGCACCGATACGTTTTATCTATAATTTCTCTTCATAATTTCTCTTCATATGACAAGTATTAAAAAGGATTTGCCAGTAGATTGTCGACTTCATTCATGATGATGACTGCTTGCTAATGATCAGTCCAATCAAAGCTACTGTAGATATAATGTGATTTGACGTCATTTTATCTGTGGCCAATGACCTTGAGCCTTCTTGGATGGGCACTTCTAATGTAACTCTATGGCAGCACCCAAGGGGCTTGAATTTTCTAGCTCTATCCTTAGATTTGGCGGTGACTAGCGTTCCCATGAGTGACAGAACACTGAGCCAATTACGGCGCAACTAGAGAACATTACCAACCCCTATGCTCCATATTTTCAGTTGGAAGCACTGAGCCAGGCTGAAACACCTTCATTTTGGAGCTGCCTTACTCAAGAAAGCAAAAAAGAGAACATATTTGTATGCGGCTTTATTAACTCAATGATGTTGTTTTGTTTTTTTACATTGTTTGCAAACTGATATTTGACATGTATTAATGCCAAAATAACATGCAAATGACCCCCCCCCCCCAAAAAAAACCAAATAACGTGTATTATTTATTTTTTGCTACAAATGTGGGGTCGCCACTGCAATGTAGTATGTGTGAGTGTGTGGGTAGAGTCTAGTGAGGGTGCATAGAGCCAGTGCAAGAGTCAGTGCAAAAAATAAAGATAAAAAAAACAATAATTGGAAAAGAGAACATTAAACCCAGATTTGGGACCACACAGCCACTCCACTGAATAGCAGGCTTTAATTAATTGAAATAGTCCTGCTAGCCATTTGATTAACTGTTCAGCAGTCTTATGGCTTGGGGGTAGAAGCTGTTAAGGACTTGGGTGGCTGGGGTCTTTGACAATTTTGTATTGTTAATATTTTGCATTGAAGTGTGTAGGCTACCACTGGAAGTAGGTCTGCTGTAGTTTACATTTTTTTCACAGTAGACAGTGTTTCAGAATTTAGATTTGGGAAAAAGTAAATCCAAAACATCATTGAATGTAAACGATCTGTTTACAGGTCCAAAACAATTTGCAATTGTTTTTGTGTTTCAGAAACGGTCAGATACAGCAAATATCACTGCAAAAGAAAACATTCTGCCACCTCCAAAGACCTTTGATCAAGTTCGCCATTGCTATTTCCTTTAAATACTGTCTTGGCCTAATTCCAATACTTTCAAAGTATACAGCAAAGGGCATTATTGTCCCCATAAAAGGTGAATGATGGGCATTTTTCAGGTGGAGTTATAATGCTCGCTCACACGCGGGCAGTTTTACAACAGGTCTGATTTATAACGGGAAACGTTTATGTATGGCTTGTGCCAAGTTTAATACATCTCAATATTTTTGTGCATACACAGTCTTTTCAGAAATGGGGCACGCAGATATTTAGTGTAAAATGTACACAACGGTTATGAGGCCCCTGGTCTCATGAAGAAATTACTAGTCCTCATTTTCCGAGACCGAGTCAAGACCGAGTAAAAATGGATCCAAGACCGAGACACTCAATGTGTGGTCTCGAGACCAGACTCTAAACATACTACAACACTGCCTTGTGGTGGAGGTCTACAGAGCATGTTGACTCCCTTGATAAATTTTTTAGCTGTTAGCCTTGGTATAGAGAGCAATAGTAATGGCATCTTTTTGTAGGCACTAACTCCGCAATGGTTCGTTGGGCAAAGCCTATTGGAAAATTAATGGAGTTTTTGTAGGGTTTTTCGATAATCACAGAAAATAAGGTTTTAGGCTTAGGAGATCTTATATTATCTCATAGAACAAAACGTATAAGATCTCCCAAGCTTGTTAACCTCAGACCTTATTTTGGGCGTTTATCCCAAAACTCTATTATTTCTCCATTCATTTTTCCCATAGGAATGGCTGAACGAATCTGAGGTAACTCATTTCCAGTTTTTAGGACTACAAGTTGGCGAGCTCTACTGGAATATGTCATTAGCTGAAATAGACCAGTATGAATATAAATGGAGAATAAACATTATGTGGTCAGGGAGGGCAGGGAGTTCTAAAAGTAATATGTCACTGTTCATTTGCTAAGGAGGATGAAATAAACAGGTTTCATTTCTGCTATATTAATTTATAATATACTGACTTGCTTGCATACAGTAATTTTTTTTCTTCTGTTTCCAATATATAGATATTGGGCTCCAAGTAAATGCTGACAGGAATTAATAATGACATTAACTAAATTATGAATATTTATTCATTATTAATTTGATCATTTATCGAGGGGAGTTTGTTGTTCTTCTGAATATCGAGCCCTGGAATGAAATTTGTATTCAAATAGATTAATGTCATTAATGATTAAGTAATGTTGACTACATCTTTGGGAGAAAAAGAAATATAAATGAATGTCCCTTGACATTCTAATTGAGGCAACCCATTTGCTTGGTAATCTTCAGCCTCTTTGCAACATCAGCCTTCTTTCTCTACACCGTACCTCTCCCCCTGTCTCCCCCCTCCTCTCTCTCCATCTCCAAAATGAGTTTTTAAGACAACACCCCATTTTAGACTACACCCCGCTGTGTGAGCGAAACCCAGACACAAACATCCACACCTCTACAGCACTCCCCATCTTTCTGTCTGACCTTCTTTCTCTCGCTCTCGCTCTCTCTCTTACTCTGCCTTTTTGCATTTTCCTCCATTTATACATACACCACCCCAATCCTCACTTCGACTTCCATTTTCTTCCACTGCCTAGTTGGTTTTGTCTCTTTGTGTTGTTTCTGTAAATCTTTCCAGTATTCCTCCTCTTAGTCTTAGATGGAACACACAGTATCTCTACAATTTATATTGGTATACTCTTCCTTACACCTCCACATTTTATATGTATTTTTGCTCCATGTTATGTGACAGATGTTAATTTACATTTACTCTGTGGAATCTGTTAATACCTCTGATCATAGGCAGCTGGATGTATGGCTCGATATATTGAAAGCCCCAATGTTGAAACAGTATCAGGGAAAACAAAGACTGTTTCATGCATAACCTACATCTAACCCAACGTGAAATGAAAATTGTGATAATGTTATTTTACTGTACCTGTAGAGTTACATATTTGGATATTAGTGATAACAACATTATTTTACTGCACCTGTTAGAGTTACAGATTTGGATATTAGTAATAATCTTATTTTACTGCACCTGTTAGGCTGCGTTTACACAGGCAGCCCAATTCTAATCTTTTGCCCAGTTATTGGCAAAAGATCTAATCTGATTGGTCAAAAGACCAATTAGTGGCAAAAGATCAGAATCGGGCTGTCTGTGTAAATGCAGCCTAGAGATACAGATTTGTAATTATAACACAGAAGCCTAGATCAGTACAATTCACAGATACAGTATCCCTGTGTGGCTACAGATGCTTTTTCTACACTGGGATTAAAACTGTCTGTCCTTACGACAGCCCACACTCAGCATCTCAGCAGGGGCTCAAAATAGCTGACCATCACCATCACCACCCAGGAGGTTGCAGCCTTCCAAAATCCAAATCCTCCATTTATAGAAATCTCCCTCAATGGGATATCTAAAATGTTTTATTTTCCCATTATCCATATTTTCCAAAAGTGGTGTATCTTAACCTATGGTGTAACTGCTGTCCTGTCCACAGTAAACTGTTAACTATGTCAGTGCCGAAGAGCTCCAGATGTTGTGACTTAGGTATTTTAACAGATGCTATCCTTAATACTTAGTTTGTGCTTAATGTGCAACAAAACATACACATCTACAGGGCAAAACAGACGGGGTTGGCTTAGAGTATTGACAACTATATTTAGTCTCCAAATGTTTATTGAAAACATTAATATATTTGCACAATGAGCACTTGTCTCTCAAATACATAATTACAGTTGTTGGTTAGCTAGCTAGCAAATGTTGTCCATATTAGCAATTAGCATATACATGACATCAGTCAAAACACCTCAAAACAAGACATGGTATCAATAACAAGCTACAACGAGCCACCTACAATTCCCCACATGGCAGCTTCTTGTCTTGTTGCTAGCTATCTGACCGTTCAGAATCATAACAACGCATGCCTTCCGGCCACATTGTGGCAGGTGTATTGAGAAATGACCAGTGAACTGCAGTGCTCAATAAAGCACTGTGCCCGGAATTAACCCCATCTTTGTTCTAGCTTGGAGATATCCTGCTTTTTCAATCATGAAGATCAAACATTGTGTTACTGTTACTATATGGCGCTCACTGTCAGTGCAGGTTGAACCCTATTGGTGCATATGGTTATTTAGTATTTATTTAGTATTCAGAGAATGGTACAGTTGAAGAAAGACAGAAACATGACAGAGAATCACAAATGTTCAGTGACTAATTTATTTACTGTTGAATGTAGGATCACACATTCCTTGTACATCTATTGGATGAGATTTACCCATTGTTGCCACTTGCCATTTAAAAGATTAGAGACATCAAATACAGCATGTTCATCCTCTCATTTAAAGCCTGCTTACTGTACATTAAACTGTCCAATGCTACCCTCTAGAGGTTAGCTGTGTAAGAACATGCATATGATCAAACTTCCTAAAGAGGAGATATTGGATTAATGGATCAAATAAGTTCTTGTCTATATTAAAAGGCACAAAGTATGTGGTGTACTGCCCTGCAACAATATAATTACACTGAAATGAAGGGGTATCCGAGCAAATCATGTTTGATAACTAGAACTTGTTCCCATACTATTACCACTTCATTCTGTGTTATGTAAAGTGCGACCAAATGTTTTTTAATACAGCCTGACGACCAGATCAACCATGCCCTTTGGGCATGCACTATTCACCAACCTGTCCATCAAACATCGGTCTTAGCAGCACTGTTAAATTCATTACGACCTTGCAGACTTTTGAAATGATCAGGAAGTGAGTTCCATAGATGGACTCAACAGTTACCATTCGTTAACCCTCATTAACATCTACCTTTATATTGAAAATATATTACCAAATTGCAGTGTATTCAGAGCCAGCCCATGCAGACATTTAGACATTTGTTTCACATTAAGGAAAAAAACATAAGTGATCAAAACCAAACATAGTATGCTTTGGAATATGACAAAGGATGGATAAGGCTAATATGTAAAACAATGTCCCAACTTTGAACAACTATTTCTCAAATACAGTTCTGGCCAAATATATCAGTTTTGGTCATCCTCTGCAGCAACAAAGAGAAACCTTCCATTGGCTCTCTCAATTGGGATGAGTGTTGCGTGATTCTCCTCTGCCATGGGGTCATTCATATCATATTTCACATTTAAGGCCCCTGACTTGCTAGCAAAGACTCTTTTGGTAACAAACATAAGGGGAGGTATGAGTCGGATGACTGTGCCTTTATATTGAAGAAGAATCACGGCATTGGCATTGCAACCATTCACCGACCCATCCCATTGCAGCATACCGTAGTAGCAATGGAAAGTGCAAGATCCCCACTTTTGGACAGTGATAACAAACCTAATCCAGAGCTGCAAATCTTAAAAGAAAAAAAAACAACAACAAATAAAGCATCAACTTTAAGACATTCTGGTAGTACAGTGATTTGAAGTAATATTTAAGTAATTACACATCAATTAATAGGGTAATTATATGACTATGAGAAACTAAGCAATTACAACTAGTTTCCACCTTATTACCATGTTGTTACCACTTTTTTCTGTAACGTAAAGTAATACAAAAAAGTTAATATGGAAATAAAATCAGATTATTTAATGCTTACCTGCAGCTGCTTTTTCAAGAACTTGAATCACCTCCTCAGAATACTCCAGATGGATCGCAGTCACGTTTTTAGGAAGATCATTACATTTTACATTTTAGTAATTTAGCAGACGCTCTTATCCAGAGCGACTTATAGTGAGTGCACACATTTTTTCATACTGGCCCCCCGTGGGAATCGAACCCACAACCCTGGCGTTGCAAGCGCCATGCTCTACCAACTGAGCTACACGGGGCATTATAGCCATATAATGACACTGTAAAGACCACAAACTGTTGGCAAGAAGAGAAGCTTTAGTTTCAGATAGCCCTCTTCCGTATGTGTATAGGTCTAAAACAGCTGGGTGTGGACCTATTCCTGTAAAGAAGGAAATATACTCTCTAAAACATTGAAAATCAGCACATATCACATGTTGATGGTAAAGACCAACTTGAAATACATAGTAGACCAAAGGGTATACAGTAACACCAACCATGAGGTACAAATAGAACTCCAAGGATCTTCCTCTCTTTGACAGTATTTCTTCTCCCTCCCCCCGGTCTTTCATTGATTACTTCAGCCAGTATCCCTGGGCTATCCTTGGAAGGTACACTGAAGTTGACAAGGCAAGGCCATACAGCCATCTTAACAAACTTAGTGTGTAAGGTGTTTGGTTTTGGAGATCACAAAAGCCCCATAGGTTCTACTCCAGTGTAGCTGCCACCTAGAGATGAAGCTCTTGTTATATAAATCTGTCCACTGCAGTCACCCTCATAGGTAGCTGGGGACCTGAATACAATGCCTTTGTCATCTGTTACTTTAGCCCTCAGATCCACCTGCTGACTTGCGGTTGTGGACAATTGCACAATTGAGTGACCAGCAGTTCAAAGATGACTTAAACTGGTCAGTTAGATTACATGATATGAGGATGGCGTTGAATATGGTACCTAGAAAGAAACATGGAGAGACAATAATATATTTGATTGTTCATCAATGCATGAAGTGCATAGTTAATTAAATGTATAATCAAAATACAGTACAGTATGAAGATGGCCAGACACTACTTCTCCAATAGAAATCCCCGATCATACTTGTAGGCGATGTCATGGCAACGTTGGCTAGATAAACTCATGCGCAGAAACACCTAATCGGGTGTAATGGTGATCTCGCGCTTAACTGTGCATGTGCAGGCCGTCAAATCAAGGGCACTTCTTCGATATAAGGTTGTTTTTGACGAAAATGGAAAACTTGTCAGTTTGTCACTTTCACAAGGTTGGAGTAATAACATGTTCAACTTCTTAAGACACTGGCTCAAATCTGGGTTGTGCCTTTAGATTTAGAGAAAATTAACAACTAAGAAAGATTTTTGGACTTCTCAAACCGCAATCCCCAGCCTGGTCTGCGTCGCAAACGTTCCAGGAAATCTAGCGATATTGCGCCTCTGGGTTTAGAAACGCTGTGCTATAATGATAAGCAATAGCAATATAATATGCAAATGTTAAACAGCAATATTAATAAATTGCAATATGCAAATGCCATAGACGTGAATGATCAATATTAATAACGAAATCAATAATAATATGGCAATAGGAATGCAAGTTAAAGCTGCCTACATTGAAAAGTAGCACAAGTGAAGCTGAGAAACAAGCAATTAGCAGCAGCAAGCGAGGAGTGTGGCTTAAAGGGGAATGGAAGCATTTTACAAGCTACGTCATATAAACCAATCTAAACAAACCCTAAATACATGTTCTGGGTGTTTTTCATACAGAAATTGCTTTGAATGATTTTGAATATTTGACTGGGCGTTGTCAATAAAATTGCCATGGTAGTGATGCGAGCTGCTGCGTCATTGACTGGATAGAAAGATTTGGAAAGTTGATTTATGATTGCTTACAAAAATGTGCTTAACAAGTCACATAATAAGTTGCATGGACTGTGTGCAATGAGTCTAAATTATTTTTGAATGACCACCTCATCTCTGTACCCTAAGCATTGTTGTTCACTAGTTTACTCCAAGTAGGGAAAGGGTGGCGGGGTTGGAAAGTAATAAAGGGGAATATATATATTTTTAAGGATATGTATGTGTATGTATGTATGTGTGTATGTGTGTCTGTATATAAAACATGGGGGATTGGAAGTGATGCAGACAATTACATTGATGGAAGTTACAATCTATCTGCAATATTAAGCTGATCTACCCCCAACAAAAAAACAAAAACAAAAAAAAAGGTCCCTAACACAGATTCAACCACAAAGACCAGGGAGGTTTTCCAATGCCTCGCAAAGAACGGCACCTATTGGTAGATGGGTAGAAATAACAAAAGCAGACAATAAATATCCCTTTGAGCATGTAGACGTTACTAATTACACTTTGGATGGTGTATCAATACAGCCAGTCACTACAAAGATACAAGCGTCCTTCCTAACTCAGTTGCCGGAGAGGAAGGAAAGCGCTCCGGGATTTCACCCTGAGGCCAATTGTGACTTTAAAACAGTTACTGAGTTGAATGGCTGTGATATGAGAAAACTGAGGATGGATCAACAACATTGTAGTTACACCACAATACTAACCTAATTGACAGAGTGAAAAGAAGGAAATCCAACATAACACATTGAGTACCACTCTCCATATTTTCAAACATAGTGGTGGCTGCATCGAGAATTTCAACAAGCATTTTGCTACGGCTGGCCATGTGTTCCACCTGGCTACCACTACCCCGGCCACCAGCTCTGCACCCTCCACTGCAACTTACCCATGCCCCCCTCCCGCTTCTCCTTCACACAAATTCAGACAGCTGACGTTCTGAAAGAGCTGCAAAATCTGGACCCCTACAAATCAGCTGGGCTAGACAATCTGGACCCTTTCTTTCTAAAACTAGCCGCCGAAATTGTCGCAACCCCTATTACTAGCCTGCTCAACCTCTCTTTCGTATCGTCTGAGATCCCCAGAGATTGGAAAGCTGCCGCGATCATCCCCCTCTTCAAAGGGGGTGACACTCTAGATCCAAACTGTTACAGACCTATATCCATCCTGCCCTGCCTTTCGAAAGTATTTGAAAGCCAAGTTAACAAAACAGATCACCGACCAATTCGAATCCCACCGTACCTTCTCCGCTATGCAATCCGGTTTCCGAGCTGGTCATGGGTGCACTTCAGCCACGCTTAAAGTCCTAAACGATATTATAACCGCGATCGATAATAGACAGTACTGTGTAGCCGTCTTCATCGACCTGGCCAAGGCTTTCGACTCTGTCAACCACCGCATTCTTATTGGCAGACTAAATAGTCTTGGTTTCTCAAATGACTGCCTCGCCTGGTTCACCAACTACTTCTCAGATAGAGTTCAATGTGTCAAATCGGAGGGCCTGTTGTCTGGACCTATGGCAGTCTCTATGGGGGTGCCACAGGGTTCAATTCTTGGGCCGACTCTTTTCTCATATCAATGATGTCACTCTTGCTGCTGGTGACTCTCAGATCCACCTCTACGCAGACGACACCATTTTGTATACATCTGGCCCTTCATTGGACACTGTGTTAACAAACCTCCAAACGAGCTTCAATGCCATACAACACTCCTTCAGTAGCCTCCAACTGCTCTTAAACACTAGTAAAACTAAATGCATGCTCTTCAATCGAACGCTAATGGATCTCCAATCCAAAGTTAAATCTAGAATCGGCTTCCTATTTCGCAACAAAGTCTCCTTCACTCATGCTGCCAAACATGCCCTCGTAAAACTGACTATCCTACTGATCCTTGACTTCAGCGATGTCATTCACAAAATAGCCTCCAACACTCTACTCAGCAAATTGGATGTAGTCTATCACAGTGCCATCCGTTTTGTCTCCAAAGCCCCATACACTACCCACCACTGTCGTCAAACCCACTGGCTCCAGGCCATCTATAAATCACTGCTAGGCAAATCCCCGCCTTATCTTAGCTCATTGGTCACCATAGCAACACCCACCCATAGTCTGCGCTCCAGCAGGTATATCTCACTGGTCATCCCCAAAGCCAACACCTCCTTTGGCCGCCATTCCTTCCAGTTCTCTGCTGCCAATGACTGGAACGAATTGCAAAAATCTCTGAAGCTGGAGACTCTTATCTCCCTCACTAACTTTAAGCATCAGTTGTCAGAGCACCTTACCGATCACTGCACCTGTACACAGCCCATCTGAAATTAGCCCACCCAACTACCTCATCCCTATATTGTTATTTATTTTGCTCATTTGCACCCCAGTATCTCTATTTGCACATCATCTCTTGCACATCTATCATTCCAGTGTTAATACTAATTGTAATTATTTTGCACTATAGCCTATTTATTGCCTTACCTCCATAACTTGCTACATTTGCACATACTGTATATACACTGCTCAAAAAAATTAAAAGGAACACTAAAATAACACATCCTAGATCTGAATGAATGAAATAATCTTATTAAATACTTTTTTCTTTACATAGTTGAATGTGCTGACAACAAAATCACACAACAATTATCAATGGAAATCAAATGTATCAACCCATGGAGGTCTGGATTTGGAGTCACCCTCAAAATTAAAGTGGAAAACCACACTACAGGCTGATCCAACTTTGATGTAATGTCCTTAAAACAAGTCAAAATGAGGCTCAGTAGTGTGTGTGGCCTCCACGTGCCTGTATGAACTCCCTACAACGCCTGGGCATGCTCCTGATGAGGTGGCGGATGGTCTCCTGAGGGATCTCCTCCCAGACCTGGACTAAAGCATCCGCCAACTCCTGGACTGTCTGTGGTGCAACGTGGCGTTGGTGGATGGAGCGAGACATGATGTCCCAGATGTGCTCAATTGGATTCAGGTCTGGGGAACGGGCGGGCCAGTCCATAGCATCAATGCCTTCCTCTTGCAGGAACTGCTGACACACTCCAGTCACATGTGGTCTAGCGAATTTGCACAACAGCATGTGAAATGTATTGTCAATCAGTGTTGCTTCCTAAGTGGACAGTTTGATTTCACAGAAGTGTGATTGACTTGGAGTTACATTGTGTTGTTTAAGTGTTCCCTTTATTTTTTTGAGCAGTGTATATTTTCTGTTGTATTTTTTGACTTTATGTTTTTTTACCCCATATGTAACTCTGTGTTGTTGTTTTTATCGCACTGCTTTGCTTTATCTTGGCCAGGTCGCAGTTGTAAATGAGAACTTGTTCTCAACTGGCTTACCTGGTTAAATAAAGGTGAAATAAAATAAAAAATACAAATAAAAAATGTTATGGGTTTGTTTGTAATCGTTAATGACTAGGGAGTTTTTCAGGATAAAAAAGAAAATGGAATGGAGCTAAGCACAGGACAAATCCTAGAGGAAAACCAGGTTCAGTCTGCTTTCCACCAGACACTGGGAGATTATTTAACCTTTCAGCAGGACAATAACCTAAAGGCCAAATCTACACTGGAGTTGCTTACCAAGACAGCGAATGTTCCTGAGTCGCCGAGTTACAGTTAACTATATTATACTTGAAAATCTATGGCAAGACTTGAAAATGGCTGTCTACCAATGATCAACAACCAACTTGACAGAGCTTGAAGAATTACAAAAAACAATGTGCAAAACTCGTAGAGACTTACCCAGAAAGACTCACAGAAGGTGCATCTACAAAGTATTGACTCAGGCGTGTGAATACTTATGTAAATGAGATATTTCTGTATTTAATTGAAATTAAAATTGCAGTGCATCCGAACAGGGCCGGACTAACGCATTTGTGGCCCCGGGGCACCTACCTCCAGGGGAACCCAACCAACACATAAAAAACATTTGGGTGGAAAAGTTCCTTCAGTTCAACACCATGGGGCAGAGAGAAAAATGTGCTGTTTTATAGCTCATCTCATGCTATTCTACACATTTTGCCATGAGGCTGAGAATTTATTTCTTGAGATTTCACCATTGCTTTTTTTTTTTGTGTGTGTATTTTAACCCTTTAGACCCCAATAGAATTCTAGAATGCTGCAGTAGATTACAGACAGCTCAAAAACAAAGAACTAATGACAATTACATGTTAGCTTAGTTTTAAAGAGCACTACCTCTTCTTTAATATGACACCACATTCATGTCAATAGGAATAACACTCATTTTGTCTCCCATTGTGTAAAGACACTCACTATCAAAAAACGATTAACACTCAACCTAGAGTATTTAAATAGTACATTATAAATATTGAAAAGATTATCCAAAATGTGACCATAGGACAATATTCAGAAAGTATTTCAAAACCCACACAAAGTAGGCAATTTGATTGACAACGATTCTTACTTCTCTAACAATGCACAAAACTATTCAGAGACTTTCAAAATGTAGATAATCTCTCTCAATGAGATTTAGTACAGACCAGGCCTGAAACAAAATGTAGAAATAGTAGCCTACTTTGACAACAATTTAGTGAATGCAGACCGATAGACTGTTACAGACCTACAGTGGGGAGAACAAGTATTTGATACACTGCCGATTTTGCAGGTTTTCCTACTTACAAAGCATGTAGAGGTCTGTCATTTTTATCATAGGTACACTTCAACTGTGAGAGACGAAACCTAAAACAAAAATCCAGAAAATCACATTGTATGATTTTTAAGTAATTAATTTGCATTTTATTGCAGGACATAAGTATTTGATCACCTACCAACCAGTAAGAATTCCGGCTCTCACAGACCTGTTAGTTTTTCTTTAAGAAGCCCTCCTGTTCTCCACTCATTCCCTGTATTAACTGCACCTGTTTGAACTCGTTACCTGTATAAAAGACACCTATCCACACACTCAATCAAACAGACTCCAACCTCTCCACAATGGCCAAGACCAGAGAGCTGTGTAAGGACATCAGGGATAAAATTGTAGACCTGCACAAGGCTGGGATGGGCTACAGGACAATAGGCAAGCAGCTTGGTGAGAAGGCAACAACTGTTGGCGCAATTATTAGAAAATGGAAGAAGTTCAAGATTATGGTCAATCAACCTCGGTCTGGGGCTCCATGCAAGATCTCACCTCGTGGGGCATCAATGATCATGAGGAAGGTGAGGGATCAGCCCAGAACTACACGGCAGGACCTGGTCAATGACCTGAAGAGAGCTGGGATCACAGTCTCAAAGAAAACCATTAGTAACACACTACGCCGTCATGGATTAAAATCCTGCAGTGCAAGCAAGGTCCCCCTGCTCAAGCCAGCGCATGTCCAGGCCCGTCTGAAGTTTGCCAATGACCATCTGGATGATCCAGAGGAGGAATGGGAGAAGGTCATGTGGTCTGATGAGACACAAATAGAGCTTTTTGGTCTAAACTCCACTCGCCGTGTTTGGAGGAAGAAGAAGGATGAGTACAACCCCAAGAACACCATCCCAACCGTGAAGCATGGAGGTGGAAACATCATTCTTTGGGGATGCTTTTCTGCAAAGGGCACAGGACGACTGCACCGTATTGAGGGGAGGATGGATGAGGCCATGTATCGCGAGATCTTGGCCACCAACCTCCTTCCCTTAGTAAGAGCATTGAAGATGGGTCGTGGCTGGGTCTTCCAGCATGACAACGACCCGAAACACACAACCAGGGCAACTAAGGAGTGGCTCCGTAGGAAGCATCTCAAGGTCCTGGAGTGGCCTAGCCAGTCTCCAGACCTGAACCCAATAAAAAATCTTTGGAGGGAGCTGAAAGTCCGTATTGCCCAGCGACAGCCCCGAAACCTGAAAGATCTGGAGAAGGTCTGTATGGAGGAGTGGGCCAAAATCCCTGCTGCAGTGTGTGCAAACCTGGTCAAGACCTACAGGAAACATATGATCTCTGTAATTGCAAACAAAGGTTTCTGTACCAAATACTAAGTTCTGCTTTTCTGATGTATCAAATACTTATGTCATGCAATAAAATGCAATGTTTACGTAAAAATCATACAATGTGTTTTTCTGGATTTTTGTTTTAGATTCCGTCTCTCACAGTTGAAGTGTACCTATGATAAAAATTACAGACCTCTACATGCTTTGTAAGTAGGAAAACCTGCAAAATCGGCAGTGTATCAAATACTTGTTCTCCCCACTGTATATCCATCCTGCCCTGCCTTTTGAAAGTTTTTGAAAGCCAAGTTAACAAACAGATCACCGACCATTTCGAATCCCACCGTACCTTCTCCGCTATGCAATCCGGTTCCCAAGCTGGTCATGGGTGCACCTCAGCCACGCTCAAGGTCCTAAACGATATTACAGTGAGGGAAAAAAAGTATTTGATCCCCTGCTGATTTTGTACGTTTGCCCACTGACAAAGAAATGATCAGTCTATCATTTTAATGGTAGGTTTATTTGAACAGTGAGAGACAGAATAACAACAAAAAAATCCAGAAAAACACATGTCAAAAATGTTATAAATTGATTTGCATTTTAATGAGGGAAATAAGTATTTGACCCCTCTGCAAAACATGACTTAGTACTTGGTGGCAATCACAGAGGTCAGACGTTTCTTGTAGTTGGCCACCAGGTTTGCACACATCTCAGGAGGGATTTTGTCCCACTCCTCTTTGCAGATCTTCTCCAAGTCATTAAGGTTTCGAGGCTGACGTTTGGCAACTCGAACCTTCAGCTCCCTCCACAGATGTTCTATGGGATTAAGGTCTGGAGACTGGCTAGGCCACTCCTGGACCTTAATGTGCTTCTTCTTGAGCCACTCCTTTGTTGCCTTGGCCGTGTGTTTTGGGTCATTGTCATGCTGGAATACCCATCCACGACACATTTTCAATGCCCTGGCTGAGGGAAGGAGGTTCTTACCCAAGATTTGGCGGTACATGGCCCCGTCCATCGTCCCTTTGATGCGGTGAAGTTGTCCTGTCCCCTTAGCAGAAAAACACCCCCAAAGCATAATGTTTCCACCTCCATGTTTGACGGTGGTGGTGGTGTTCTTGGGGTCATAGGCAGCATTCCTCCTCCTCCAAACACGGCGAGTTGAGTTGATGCCAAAGAGCTCGATTTTGGTCTCATCTGACCACAACACTTTCACCCAGTTCTACTCTGAATCATTCAGATGTTCATTGGCAAACTTCAGACGGGCATGTATATGTGCTTTCTTGAGCAGGGGGACCTTGCGGGCGCTGCAGGATTTCAGTCCTTCACGGCGTAGTGTGTTACCAATTGTTTTCTTGGTGACTATGGTCACAGATGCCTTGAGATCATTGACAAGATCCTCCCGTGTAGTTCTGGGCTGATTCCTCACCGTTTTCATTATCATTGCAACTCCACGAGGTGAGATCTTGCATGGAGCCCCAGGCCGAGGAAGATTGACAGTTATTTTGTGTTTCTTCCATTTGCGAATAATCGCACCAACTGTTGTCACCTTCTCACCAAGCTGTTGTCTGGACCTATGGCAGTCTCTATAGGGGTGCCACAAGGTTCAATTCTTGGGCCGACTCTTTTCTCTGTGTATATCAATGATGTCGCTCTTGCTACTGGTGACTCTCAGATCCACCTCTACGCAGACGACACCATTTTGTATACATCTGGCCCTTCATTAGACATTGTGTTAACAAACCTCCAAACGAGCTTCAATGTCATACAACACTCCTTCCGTAGCCTCCAACTGCTCTTAAACAGTAGTAAAACTAAATACATGCTCTTCAATCGAACGCTACTGGCACCCGCCCACCCGACTAGAATCACTACTCTCGGCGGGTCTGACCTAGAGTATGTGGACAACTACAAATACCTAGGTGTCTGGTTAGACTGTAAACTCTCCTTCCAGACTCACATTAAGAATCTCCAATCCAAAGTTAAATCTAGAATCGGCTTCCTATTTCGCAACAAAGCCTCCTTCACTCATAATGCTAAACATGCCCTCGTTAAACTGACTATCCTACCGATCCTTGACTTCGGCGATGTCATTTACAAAATAGCCTCCAACTCTCTACTCAGCAAATTGGATGTAGTCTATCACAGTGCCATCCGTTTTGTCACCAAAGCCCCATATACTACCCACCACTGTGACCTGTACGCTCTTGTTGGCTTGTCCTCACTACATATTCGTCGCCAAACCAACTGGCTACAGGTCATCTATAAATCACTGCTAGGCAAATCCCTGCCTTATCATAGCTCATTGGTCACCATAGCAACACCCACCCGTAGTATGCGCTCCAGCAGGTATATCTCACTGGTCATCCCCAAAACCAACACCTCCTTTGGCCGCCATTCCTTCCAGTTCTCTGCTGCCAATGACTGGAACGAACTGCAAAAATCTCTGAAGCTGGAGACTCTTATCTCCCTCACTAACTTTAAGCATCAGTTGTCAGAGCACCTTACCGATCACTGCACCTGTACACAGCCCATCTTAAATTAGCCCACCCAACTACCTCATCCCCATATTGTTATTTATTTTGCTCATTTGCACCCCAGTATCTCTATTTGCACATCATCTCTTGCACATCTATCATTCCAGTGTTAATACTAAATTGTAATTATTTTGCACTATGGCCTATTTATTGCCTTACCTCCATAACCTGCTACATTTGCACACACTGTATATATATTTTCTGTTGTATTTTTGACTTTATATTCTGTTTACCCCATATGTAACTCTGTGTTGTTTTTTATCGCACTGCTTTGCTTTATCTTGGCCAGGTCGTAGTTGTAAATGAGAACTTGTTCTCAACTGGTTTACCTGGTTAAATAAAGGTGGAAAAAAAAGAAAAATAAAAAGAGAGAAGATACAAAACAATTTCCCTATAAGATTTGTAGCACAAATTCATATTTCAACCTGTCACTTTAGTGTTTGAATTTAGCCTACAACATGTTGTGGAACTTCTGGAAGCAGTGCCCCATCCTGCAAAGTGGCACAGAACACGTAGAGCACCCAAAGGAGGTTTCTACACATCTCCCACTCATTGCCCTGTGTCCACTCCAGATGCACACCACACACCCTCTCTTGCGCCCTTCAAACTTCACCAGGGAGTGGACCTGCTTTCAAATGATGGAGTAACAACACTGTAGCCAAGTGAATGTTCAAGCTGCATTTTGTATGCCTTCAGGGACCAGCGCCTGCAGTTTCTGGGAAGGGGCCTTTGCAGGGTCCCCACACTGGTCTACTGATGCCGCCCTCAGGGTACCATACATAGGTAGCAATATGCCACACAACCGCTTTGAGCAGCTATATAGGTACATGCATTTTCAGATCCAAATTCAACAAATGAGACTGAAAATTGTGGGACAATGGTGAGACTTGGGGCAGATGCACTCCATGGAAACGTAGGCTCCCCTCTCTGGTGTGCTCTCCTTCTCTCCATGTTCCTCTCTATGTTCCTCTCTATGTTCCTCTCACTCCACTTGCTTCTCCATCCTCTTCACTCTCCTCTCTCCCTCCACATCTCTATCCCTCCAATCATCTCTAAGTCCTCTTCCTCCCTGCCTTCTGCTGCTGAGCCATGACTCTCCACATCCCTTCCCTCGCTTCCACTGACCTAGAGGAACAGAGGGAGAGAGAGCGAGAGGAACAAATAGGATACAATTGTGGTCAGGATCATTCTCTCTCTCTCCCGCTTCAACTCACTCACACACACACACTCTCCCTTCCGCTCTTTCTTTTTCTCAGCAATACACACTCTCTAATAATCACCTTTTAGGCAGTGGAGGAAGGGGAGGACCATTCTCCTCAGAGAATTTCAGAAAAATTAAAATAGTGAAACTTTAAAAAGGTTATCCTTTTTAGATAAAACTATACTCAAATATATTCCCGTCACCAAATAATTCATTAAAACACACTGTTTTGCAATGAAGGTCTACAGTAGCCTCAGCAGCACTCTGTAGGGTAGCACCATGGTGTAGCCGGAGGACAGTTAGCTTCTGTCCGCCTATGGGTACATTAACTTCAATACAAAACTAGGAGGCTCATGGCTCTCACCCCCTTCCATAGACTTACACAGTAATTATAACAACTTCCGGAGGACGTCCTCCAACCTATCTGAGCTCATGCAGCATGAACTGACATGTTTTCCACCCAATCAAAGGATCAGAGAATGAATCTAGTACTGAAAGCATAAGCTACAGCTAGCTAGCACTGCAGTGCATAAAATGTGGTGAGTAGTTGACACAAAGAGAGAGAAAGACAATAGTTGAACAGTTTTGAACAAATTAATTTCTTCCAAAATTAAGGAGAAGCGAGAGAGAGCGAGAGAGAGAGGAAGCGAGAGAGAGAGAGAGAGGAAGCGAGAGCTAGCTAGCTATATTTCGTAGTATATATTTTTTTCCCTTTCAGCTAGTGTCAAATGCAGCTAGCTAGTTTAGCCTACTCAAAACACCCGGCTCGAACAGAGGGATGCTATGTTAGCTAGCTGGCTATCCAACACTGGAACTCTTCCAAGTCAAGGTAAGCTTTTGGTTTTATTAATTTATTTCCACCGGGGCCCGCTGGTGTAACTGCTAAACTGATTGCTTCTGACCACACTGTACTGCATGATTGTAGCAGGTTTATTAACATGTTAGTTCTAGTAGTTATGTTGACTATGACGTGACAAAGATGTAGGCTGTGTGTAGCGGTTAGCAGTCATGACATGAAGGTTTGGCTTGGAAAGGTTTTTCGCCTGGTCACAAACAGCTGATGTGTTGTGCACTGAAGTCCACAAGCGAAAGGAAAAGGTGAGAGGAGGAGAGTGCAGAGATAGATGTGAGAAGGAATTATATATACAACGAGCTGTTTGTATGTGTCTGGTATGAAAATTAACTGTGTTTGAGTGTGATCAGAGGTGTATTCATTGCGCCGATTCTGTTGAAAAACGTTTCTTAAACGGAACGGGGATAAACATACCTGAATTTGTCCAATAGAAACTCTCTTTGCAACTGTTGGACTAATGCTTACATCGTAGATCAGCTAGATGCAGGCAAGAGTGTGCAAGGTGTTATTGAATGTGTCAATGTAGGTCACCTTGATTACTCAATTCTCTCGACCTGTGCACCTACTTTGTACATTTTCCTTCATATGCTAAGTTGAAGCAACCTCATGATGGGTACCTGAAAAATTTGAGTAAACCTATCGATGTTACAATGAGCTGGGTGAATGGAATATGAATGACAGTCATCCAATATGCTGTAATAGAAATAAGGCCATGTTCATTAAAAATACATATCATCCTCCCTCATCTTAAACGGCACCGACCGCCACTGCTCTTAGGGGTTTCCATAATAAAATGGTGTGTTGCAGTTACAACACGGTAACTGGTACCCCAGGAAGACTGTCTTGCACTGCTGGTATGAACTGCTAAAACCAAACCAACATATTCTGTTGGCTTTTGGTTATGGCTTTCACTACACAGCAGCAGAAGTTGGTTGGGCTTGACGTGCCGGAGAAGCTTGTACACGACCCAAAGCCTGTCTGGCCTCCCGTGGTATGAGACTGTAATCTATCACCAGGAAGACAAAAGGCTAGGGGAGAGGACTAACAAATCAACTCCGAAACCAGAAATGGTGGATGGTTGGGCATGGAGCTAGCAACCCCATCCCGTAAAACCTTTCTGCTACAGAAACGGCAACAAATGACAATCCTACAACTGGATGCGAAGATCTCCCAGAGTCCCAGACTTGTATGACTGCCATCAGTGAAAGCCTACGGAAAACTGGTGACGTGAAGATGGGAGCACTGATGGCACACAGTGAGTGAAGCCAGGTGGACTAGCTCCGGCTCCACGTGAACCAGCACTGGAGAAACAGTATTACACTCTGGACGGGAGGACGGACAACATCGTGAAGGTGTTGCCATCATCCTACAGAAAGGGGTATAGAAAACTCTAATGGAATGGAAACCAATCAGCAGCAGAATGATAAAAGCAAGATTCAATGGACAACATACCAAACTAACAATAATCCAATGTTATGCTACCACAAACGATGCCACAGATGAAGAACAGGTTGTTTTCTTCAACTCCCTCCAATCTGAAGTAGAGAAGACACCTGCTCAAGACCTGCTCCTTGTCATCAGAGACCTAAATGCAAAGGTTGGCATCGACAACACCAACTACGAGAGAACAATGGGGAAGCACGGCTGTGGAGAGATGAATGACAACGGTGAGAGACTGGCAACATTCTGCATCACAAATAACCTGGTGATTGGTGGCAGCCTGTTTCCCCACAAGAATATCCACAAGCTGACATTGTACTCTCCTAATGGAAGAGACAAGAACCAGATTGACCACCTGATGATCAAATGGCAAGTGGAGAAGCTCACTGAGGGATGTCAAGGTGCGAAGGGGGGCAGATAATGCCAATGACCACCGTCTTGTGACATCAAACTAAAGCTGAAAAGTTTAAGACCACCGACAAAAGTAACAAGATTTGATGTTGGCATGCTGAGGGACCAAACCTTCAAGAAAACCTTCATAATGCAAGTTCGCAAAAAAGTATCAAGCCCTTTCAAAACAACACAGAAGAAAATGAGGAAGTGACTGAGGGAAATATAGACAGGAAGTGGGAGAAAGTGGTTAAAGCTTACAGTGAAAGCAGCAAGAAAATCATAGGCCACAGAATGTGGCAACGCAAGGAATGGATCACCCCAGAAACATGGGAAATTATCGAGGAAAGAAGGGACCTAAAAAATAAAACAGATGCCGAATCACAAAGGCTAAAACAGAAATTGGAGGAGTCAAAAGGCTAGTAAGAAGAGACAAAAGGGACTACCTGGAGGAGCTGGCAAGTGCTTTTGAAAAAGTGGCAGCAAGGAACAGCATACAAAATCACTAACCTAATATGTGGAAATGTCTGCTCTACCCAAAACTACAACCAAATAATTGCAGCATTACCGCAAAAGTGGAAGAGGAAAGTGGAAGGAACTTGTCTGTCGGCCCTGCATTAAAGACCATAATTGGTTAAAGAAAATAGTGATAAATAAAAAAGTATACCAGTTTCATTTAAGGACCAAAGGATTGACAGCCGTCCTATATAGATAGCAAAATAGTTGGGAAGAGATTTTTGACGTACCGATTCCATGGCACATGGTTTATGAACTGATACGCAAAACGACGCTAGATTCAAAACTTACATTTTAAATTATACAAAATTCTTGCTACCAATAGAATGCTATTTATATGGGGGATACAATCTTCACAGGATCTTTCTTCTGAAGATCTTTCTGCAAAGAGACAGAATCATTTGATCATTTGTTTTGGTACTGTCCATTTGTAGCTTGCTTTTGGTCACATGTCCAGGAATAGCTGAAGGATTGCAATATTTACCTGGAGCTAACCCTGCAGAAAGCACTAATGGGTGATCTGAAAAGTCATAGTCAATCGATCAATAATATAATAATACTTTTAGCAAAAATGTTTATTTTCAATTTACAATCTGTAGAAACAACGAGAATAGAAAGGTTCAGAACTTTTGTGAAACATCACAGTACAGTTGAAAAATATATGGCAAATAGAAATCCAATATGGATGGTGTTAAGAGATAGATGGGAGGGGTTGAATGGAGCTGAAGGTTGGGACTAATAACAACAAGATAACTAATGTAAAACATACTTTGTCCATAATAAGTACAGTGGGGAAAAAAAGTATTTAGTCAGCCACCAATTGTGCAAGTTCTCCCACTTAAAAAGATGAGAGAGGCCTGTAATTTTCATCATAGGTACACGTCAACTATGACAGACAAAATGAGGGAAAAAAATCCAGAAAATCACATTGTAGGATTTTTTATGAATTTATTTGCAAATTATGGTGGAAAATAAGTATTTGGTCAATAACAAAAGTTTCTCAATACTTTGTTATATACCCTTTGTTGGCAATGACACAGGTCAAACGTTTTCTGTAAGTCTTCACAAGGTTTTCACACACTGTTGCTGGTATTTTGGCCCATTCCTCCATGCAGATCTCCTCTAGAGCAGTGATGTTTTGGGGCTGTCGCTGGGCAACACGGACTTTCAACTCCCTCCAAAGATTTTCTATGCTGTTGAGATCTGGAGACTGGCTAGGCCACTCCAGGACCTTGAAATGCTTCTTACGAAGCCACTCCTTCGTTGCCCGGGTGGTGTGTTTGGGATCATTGTCATGCTGAAAGACCCAGCCACATTTCATCTTCAATGCCCTTGCTGATGGAAGGAGGTTTTCACTCAAAATCTCACGATACATGGCCCCATTCATTCTTTCCTTTACACGGATCAGTCGTCCTGGTCCCTTTGCAGAAAAACAGCCCCAAAGCATGATGTTTCCACCCCCATGCTTCACAGTAGGTATGGTGTTCTTTGGATGCAACTCGGCATTCTTTGTCCTCCAAACACGACGAGTTGAGTTTTTACCAAAAAGTTCTATTTTGGTTTCATCTGACCATATGACATTCTCCCAATCCTCTTCTGGATCATCCAAATGCACTCTAGCAAACTTCAGACGGGCCTGGACATGTACTGGCTTAAGCAGGGGGACACGTCTGGCACTGCAGGATTTGAGTCCCTGGCGGCGTAGTGTGTTACTGATGGTAGGCTTTGTTACTTTGGTCCCAGCTCTCTGCAGGTCATTCACTAGGTCCCCCCGTGTGGTTCTGTGATTTTTGCTCACCGTTCTTGTGATCATTTTGACCCCACGGGGTGAGATCTTGCGTGGAGCCCCAGATCGAGGGAGATTATCAGTGGTCTTGTATGTCTTCCATTTCCTAATAATTGCTCCCACAGTTGATTTCTTCAAACCAAGCTGCTTACCTATTGCAGATTCAGTATTCCCAGCCTGGTGCAGGTCTACAATTTTGTTTCTGGTGTCCTTTGACAGCTATTTGGTCTTGGCCATAGTGGAGTTTGGAGTGTGACTGTTTGAGGTTGTGGACAGGTGTCTTTTATACTGATAAGAAGTTCAAACAGGTGTCATTAATACAGGTAATGAGTGGAGGACAGAGGAGCCTCTTAAAGAAGAAGTTACAGGTCTGTGAGAGCCAGGAATCTTGCTTGTTTGTAGGTGACCAAATACTTATTTTCCACCATAATTTGCAAATAAATTCATAAAAAATCCTACAATGTGATTTTCTGGATTTTTAAAAAATCAATTTGTCTGTCATAGTTGACGTGTACCTATGATTAAAATTACAGGCCCCTCTCATCTTTTTAAGTGGGAGAACTTGCACAATTGGTGGCTGACTAAATACTTTTTCCCCCCACTGTAAATAGGTTATAGATTAAGAACTTTTGTTAAAGAGCACAGTTTGAAAGATATGGCATATAGAAGCAAACCGGATGGACATCATGAAAATGATCGGGATGTTGAGGAAGTTCAGAAGTAAAAACAAACAAAATAGAACTATTGTAAAATTGACTGTGTCCATAAAATGTATATAGTTTGTATAAACTGGAATTAGAGGCCTAAACGTTGTTGTGCACTAGTTTACTCCAATTAGGGGAGGTGGGATTGGAAAGTAATGAAGGAAAATATATATATATATATATATATATATATATATATATATATATATATATATACATACATATATACATACATACACACACACACACACACACACACACACACACATACATACAGTGAGGAGAACAAGTATTTGATACACTGCAGATTTTCCTACTTACAAAGCATGTAGAGGTCTGTAATTTTTATCATAGGTACACTTCAACTGTGAGAGACGAAACCTAAAACAAAAATCCAGAAAATCACATTGTATGATTTTTAAGTAATTAATTTGCATTTTATTGCATGACATAAGTATTTGATCACCTACCAACCAGTAAGAATTCCGGCTCTCACAGACCTGTTAGTTTTTCTTTAAGAAGCCCTCCTGTTCTCCACTCATTACCTGTATTAACTGCACCTGTTTGAACTCGTTACCTGTATAAAAGACACCTGTCCACACACTCAATCAAACAGACTCCAACCTCTCCACAATGGCCAAGACCAGAGAGCTGTGTAAGGACATCAGGGATAAAATTGTAGACCTGCACAAGGCTGGGATGGGCTACAGGACAATAGGCAAGCATCTTGGTGAGAAGGCAACAACTGTTGGCGCAATTATTAGAAAATGGAAGAAGTTCAAGATGACGGTCAATCACCCTCGGTCTGGGGCTCCATGCAAGATCTCACCTCGTGGGGCATCAATGATCATGAGGAAGGTGAGGGATCAGCCCAGAACTACACGGCAGGACCTGGTCAATGACCTGAAGAGAGCTGGGACCACAGTCTCAAAGAAAACCATTAGTAACACACTACGCCGTCATGGATTAAAATCCTGCAGCGCACGCAAGGTCCCCCTGCTCAAGCCAGCGCATGTCCAGGCCCGTCTGAAGTTTGCCAATGACCATCTGGATGATCCAGAGGAGGAATGGAAGAAGGTCATGTGGTCTGATGAGACACAAATAGAGCTTTTTGGTCTAAACTCCACTCGCCGTGTTTGGAGGAAGAAGGATGAGTACAACCCCAAGAACACCATCCCAACCGTGAAGCATGGAGGTGGAAACATCATTCTTTGGGGATGCTTTTCTGCAAAGGGGACAGGACGACTGCACTGTATTGAGGGGAGGATGGATGGGGCCATGTATCACGAGATCTTGGCCAACAACCTCCTTCCCTCAGTAAGAGCATTGAAGATGGGTCGTGGCTGGGTCTTCCAGCATGACAACGACCCGAAACACACTGCCAGGGCAACTAAGGAGAGGCTCCGTAAGGAGCATCTCAAGGTCCTGGAGTGGCCTAGCCAGTCTCCAGACCTGAACCCAATAGAAAGTATTTGGAGGGAGCTGAAAGTCCGTATTGCCCAGCGACAGCTCCGAAACCTGAAGGATCTGGAGAAGGTCTGTGTGGAGGAGTGGGCCAAAATCCCTGCTGCAGTGTGTGCAAACCTGGTCAAGACCTACAGGAAACGTATGATCTCTGTAATTGCAAACAAAGGTTTCTGTACCAAATATTAAGTTCTGCTTTTCTGATGTATCAAATACTTATGTCATGCAATAAAATGCAAATTAATTACTT
Source organism: Coregonus lavaretus (assembly GCF_964263955.1). Lineage (NCBI taxonomy): Eukaryota > Metazoa > Chordata > Actinopteri > Salmoniformes > Salmonidae > Coregonus > Coregonus lavaretus. Next base: position 35,538,749 of record NC_139994.1, read on the forward strand.
AAAAATCATACAATGTGATTTTCTGGATTTTTGTTTTAGATTCCATCTCTCACAGTTGAAGTGTACCTATGATAAAAATTACAGACCTCTACATGCTTTGTAAGTAGGAAAACCTGCAAAATCGGCAGTGTATCAAATACTTGTTCTCCCCACTGTATATACACACATACAGTTGGGGAAAAAAGTATTTAGTCAGCCACCAATTGTGCAAGTTCTCCGACTTAAAAAGATGAGAGGGGCCTGAAATTTTAATCATAGGTACACGTCAACTATGACAGACAAATAGATTTTTTTAAAATCCAGAAAATCACATTGTAGGATTTTTTATGAATTTATTTGCAAATTATGGTGGAAAATAAGTATTTGGTCACCTACAAACAAGCAAGATTTCTGGGTCTCACAGACCTGTAACTTCTTCTTTAAGAGGCTCCTCTGTCCTCCACTCGTTACCTGTATTAATGGCACCTGTTTGAACTTGTTATCAGCATAAAAGACACCTGTCCACAACCTCAAACAGTCACACTCCAAACTCCACTATGGCCAAGACCAAAGAGCTGTCAAAGGACACCAGAAACAAAATTGTAGACCTGCACCAGGCTGGGAAGACTGAATCTGCAATAGGTAAGCAGCTTGGTTTGAAGAAATCAACTGTGGGAGCAATTATTAGGAAATGGAAGACATACAAGACCACTGATAATCTCCCTCGATCTGGGGCTCCACGCAAGATCTCACCCCGTGGGGTCAAAATTATCACAAGAACGGTGAGCAAAAATCCCAGAACCACACGGGGGGACCTAGTGAATGACCTGCAGAGGCCTGGGACCAAAGTAACAAAGCCTACCATCAGTAACACACTACGCCGCCAGGGACTCAAATACTGCAGTGCCAGACGTGTCCCCCTGCTTAAGCCAGTACATGTCCAGGTCCGTCTGAAGTTTGCTAGAGTGCATTTGGATGATCCAGAAGAGGATTGGGAGAATGTCATATGGTCAGATGAAACCAAAATATAACTTTTTGGTAAAAACTCAACTCGTCGTGTTTGGAGGACAAAGAATGCTGAGTTGCACCCAAAGAACACCATACCTACTGTGAAGCATGGGGGTGGAATAATCATGCTTTGGGGCTGTTTTTCAGCAAAGGGACCAGGACGACTGAGCCGTGTAAAGGAAAGAATGAATGGGGCCATGTATCGTGAGATTTTGAGTGAAAACCTCCTTCCATCAGCAAGGGCATTGAAGATGAAACGTGGCTGGGTCTTTCAGCATGACAATGATCCCAAACACACCGCCCGGGCAACGAAGGAGTGGCTTCGTAAGAAGCATTTCAAGGTCCTGGAGTGGCCTAGCCAGTCTCCAGATCTCAACCCCATAGAAAATCTTTGGAGGGAGTTGAAAGTCCATGTTGCCCAGCGACAGCCCCAAAACATCACTGCTCTAGAGGAGATCTGCATGGAGGAATGGGCCAAAATACCAGCAACAGTGTGTGAAAACCTTGTGAAGACTTACAGAAAACGTTTGACCTGTGTCATTGCCAAGGGTATATAACAAAGTATTGAGAAACTTTTGTTATTGACCAAATACTTATTTTCCACCATAATTTGCAAATAAATTCATTACAAATCCTACAATGTGATTTTCTGGATTTTTTTTTCTCATTTTGTCTGTCATAGTTGACGTGTACCTATGATGAAAATTACAGGCCTCTCTCATCTTTTTAAGTGGGAGAACTTGCACAATTGGTGGCTGACTATATACTTTTTTCCCCCCACTGTATGTATGCATGCATGTATGTATGTATGTATGTATGTATGTATGTATGTATGTATGTATGTATGTATGTATATATATATATACAGTGGCGGCTCCTGAAAAAATTCTCAGGGGGGGCAATTTTTCTGATGATTTAGGTGACCTACACACATTTTAAAAAAGATATGTCCAGCAACAACATGAAGACAGGGGCAGCATATAAGTCAATACCAGAAGCATTTATTGACTGATCTCAAAAGTGTTGGCTTACCAGGGTTGGTGGAGCCCTCAGTTTCATCTTTGCCTCGCAAAGCTAACTCAAACACTCCGCAAAACTTCACACACTGGATTAGCCGGCTGAGGATGTGGCGGTTCTTGCTAATGTCGTAGTAAATATATTTGTTATAGTGAATATGGAATATGATATGTTGAGTAAAATGTTGTGCTAAGATCTATTTAGGTCAGGAGCTGGTTATAAGTTCTGTTCCTATCCAATAACAATGGACAAAAGGGTCCTATCTTGTCAGCCTTGTCAGCAGGTGGCCAAGGACAACACCCACGCCATAGGCCTCTCAGTTCTTCCAACTCACGAGTTCTTGCTCTGAGGACACACACACACACACACACACACAAACACACACACACACACATCATCACTGTTAAACACACACACACACACACACACACACACACACACACACACATCATCACTGTTAAACACACACACACACACACAAATCCCCTCTCTTAGGCTGAACATTTGAAGACAGAGAACCCGACTCAGAGCCAATGCAACAGTGACAGTAGCCTGGAGGGGACCTCGCCCAACTCATCAGGACCAATCAGAAGATCAGAACTACTAGATTCAACCTACTTCATTTATTGCATAAAATGTCTGCACACAATGTTTCGGGGCTCTCTTCAGATAATAATAATAATAATAATAATAATATGCCATTTAGCAGACGCTTTTATCCAAAGCGACTTACAGTCATGCGTGCATACATTTTTGTGTATGGGTGGTCCCGGGGATCGAACCCACTACCTTGGCGTTACAAGCGCCATGCTCTACCAGCTGAGCTACAGAAAGTGGATACTCATGGATGCGCATCGCAATTGTAAAATGTCAACACAATTGGAGACACCACGTCATTTTTGGAGACATGTTATTGACAGTAAACTATTGTAGATGCGACTGCTAACTAAATAAAACATTTTAGCTGGCTAGCTAATCATCTTAGCTAAATGTGGGGCAAACAATTCAGTTATTTACCGTTAATTTGAGGGATTGGGGTGAAAGAAATCGAGTTACATAGTGATACTTTACAATATACTGTATTGACAATATCGCAATATTTTAGCGCTAGTTGGCTGTACCTGCACCAAAACACCATTATTGTTCCTTCATAGCTTGTTCTCAATCTTTTCACATTGGGAGCCAATTTGTTTTCAGCACTTTTATTTCCATGACTGATCAAAACTCGTTCTCATGGCTTTCTGATCCCTCTGCAACAGACATATGGTGCGCAATAAAATCACAGTATCGAATCGCAATACGTATAGAATCATGAGACTCGCAATGCTGATGCATATATCTTATCGTGAGGTTCCTGGCAATTCCCAGCCCAAGTTCATTTGCCACAACAAATCTCTTCGCTAGCAAACGCGATGTCTTCTCCAAAACGGCAATGTGTCTCCAGCAATGTTTACTTTTTTGACGTTCTATGGCATCTCCACTTTCCAAGCATATATGACCACATGTAATATTTTGGTAAGTGATGCAAATAGTGAACTATGTAGGGCCAGGATGTAAAATATATGTAGCTGCAGCAATTTCTCTTATCTGATATGGTAAGTAATGGGGCTTAATTTATAGCTCCCTAAGAGTTTGACGAACGGGTCCGTGCACGCGATTCCAGATATCTTTACCTCTGAATAAACTGCCTTTATTATACCATATCCACCCTGTCCAAAGTCTCTACTTGGTCTCAGTTCTCCAGTAAACTTGTGATTATCAACACTAACCTCATCGTTGTGGCGGCGGACAGCTAGCCTGTATCCCTCATCAAGTTGAGTGGCAATGTTATTTTTCCGTTCGTACCAATTTTTGGAAAATCCTCGGGTGTAGGACTTTCCGCCTTTAGTAGAAACCTGTTTAATTATTAAATTTGGTCTGGGAGGTCCTAATTGTTTCGTTGCCAATTTATCTTCATTTGTTCGCCGACAAAAAGGAACTTCTTTCAAAGACACAATCCGCTCTTTTCTCAGTTACGTTCATGGTTACGTTACGTTACGTATGACGAAAGCGCGTAAGTGCAAGCCCTCAGACACCCATAGAGATTGTATTGAAGGCTCTGAAATTTGAAAAAAATAGATTTTACATTAGAGGCTATGAGAGACTTCTGGGCGATTTTCAACCTGACTGAAATCGCCCCAAAAGGGGGGGGAGCCATTTGAAGCACGACTTTAGCCTGATTCGACATTTAGTGGCAGTGTGGCACTGTGGCAGATCAGACGTATAGATTACAACACTGATAACTACTGTTGCCGTGATATAATTGATTAGAAAAAAAATCCCTTCCTTTTCCCGTTTGGCAGTGCGTCGCCCATATCGCCCTATTGAACAGGCCGCCCCTGTATATATATATATATATATATATATATATATATATATTTATTACACATACATACACACAGTGAAGAGGCGACTCCGGGATGCTGACCTTCTAGGCAAAGAAAAAGCAATATCTCAAACTGTCCAATAAAAGATTAAGATGGACAGTCTGAGATATGGCTTTTTCTTTGCAACTCTGCCTAGAAGGTCAGCCTCCCAGGGTGTCGCCTCTTCACTGTTGATGTTAAGACTGGTGTTTTGCGGGTACTATTTAATGAAGCTGTCAGTTGAGGGCCTGTGAGCCGTCTGTTTCTCAAACTGGACACTAATGCATTTGTCCTCTTGCACCGGGGCCTCCCACTCCTCTTTCTATTCTGGTTAGAGACAGTGCGCTGTTCTGTGAAGTGAGTAGTACACAGCGTTGTACGAGATCTTCAGTTTCTTGACAATTTCTCACATAAATAGCCTTCATTTCTCAGAACAAGAATAGACTGGTGAGTTTCAGAAGAAAGTTTTGTTTCTGGACATTTTGAGCCTGTAATCGGACCCACAATTGCTGATGCTCCAGATACTCAACTAGTCTCAAGAAGGCCAGTTTTATTGCTTCTTTAATCAGCACAACAGTTTTCAGCTGTGCTAACATAATTGCAAAATGGTTTTCTAATGATCAATTAGCCTTCAAAAATGATATACTTGGATTAGCAAACACAACGTGCAATTGGAACACAGGACTGATGGTTGTTGACAATGGCCCTCTGTATGCCTATGTAGATATTCCATTTACAAAATCAGCCATTTCTAGCTACAATAGCCATTTACATTAACAATGTCTACACTGTATTTCTGATCAATTTGATGTTATTTTGAAAGGGACAGAAAATTGCTTTTCTTTCGAAAACAAGGACATTTCTAAGTGACCCCAAACTTCTGAACGGTAGTATGTATGTACACATGCATGTACAGTTGAATTCGGAAGTTTACATTTACTTAGGTTGGAGTCATTAAAACTAGTTTTTCAACCACTTCACAAATGTCTTGTTAACAAGCTATAGTTTTGGCAAGTCGGTTAGGTCATCTACTTTGTGCATGACACAAGCAATTTCCAAACGCCTGAAGGTACCACGTTCATCTGTACAAACAATAGTACGCAAGTATAAACACCATGGCACCACGCAGCCGTCATACCGCTCAGGAAGGAGACGCGTTTTGTCTCCTAGAGATGAATTGGTGCGAAAAGTGCAAATCAATCCCAGAACAACAGCAAAGTACCTTGTGAAGATGCTGGAGGAAACAGGTACAAAAGTATCTATATCCACAGTAAAACGAGTCCTATATCGACATAACCTGAAAGGCCGCTCAGCAAGGAAGAAGGCACTGCTCCAAAACCGCCATAAAAAAGCCAGACTACGGTTTGCAACTGCACATGGGGACAAAGATTGTACTTTTTGAAGAAATGTCCTCTGGTCTGATGAAACAAAAACAGAACTGTTTGGCCATAATGACCATCGTTATGTTTGGAGGAAAAAGGGGAACGCTTGCAAGCCGAAGAACACCATCCCAACCGTGAAGCAAGGGGGTGGCAGCATCATGCTGTGGGGGTGCTTCGCTGCAGGAGGGCTGGTGCACGTCACAAAATAGATGGCATCATGAGGAAGGAACATTTTGTGGATATATTGAAGCAACATCTCAAGACATCAGTCAGGAAGTTAAAGCTTGGTCGCAAATGGGTCTTCCAAATGGACAATGACCCCAAGCATACTTCCGAAGTTGTGCCAAAATGTCTTAAGGAAAAAGCGTGTGTGAGCAAGTAGGCCCACAAACCTGACTCAGTTACACCAGCTCTGTCAGGAGGAATGGGCCAATATTCACCCAACTTATTGTGGGATGCTTGTGGAAGGCTACCCGAAACATTTGACCCAGTTTAAAGGCAATGCTACAAAATACTAATTGAGTGTATGTAAACTTCTGACCCACTGACATTTCACATTCTTAAAATAAAGTGGTGATCCTAACTGACCTAAAACAGGGAATTTTTACTAGGATTAAAATGTCAGGAATTGTGAAAAACTGAGTTTAAATATATTTGGCTAAGGTGTATGTAAACTTCCGACTTAAACTGTACACGTACATGTACATACACACACACACACACACACACAAAATCGACTTCTAAACACCACTATAAGAAAAAAGGTTTAAAAAGTGCACACCTACGTCATCATAATCAGTGAGAAGAATTTCAAATTAAAACATTTATTTCTGGGGTACAAGAATTCATAAAAACTGAGCAGCTGATTTGTACAATCATAGACATGGCAACGAAGAGCTTGGGCCCTATTTTGACAGCTCTAAAATGCAGACAGTCTACAGTATTACTTATAATTGCAGCAGGTCACTATTGATTAAAAACAACATATATATATATATATATTTTTTTTTTTACAATGTCCAGAGGGCTATCATTTGTACAGGGTAAGAGTGCATACATTTGATGCAATCTGCTGTATTCAAAACAAGTTTTGAATGAAGTGCCATAACAGGCATTTGATCATACAGTAATTTCAGTAAAATCCCTGCACATTTGCGCTGCCAAAATGTCCCCCCTACATTTTACACATTTACTATCTAGCTTAAAATCAGATATGAGCATCATGTTCGTCAACTCACAGCAGGTATAGTGGGTTAAGGTTCAACCTTGGATTTTCCTTTTCTTCCCAGACACACACATTGACAACTTTATCAAGTTAGTACAGATAGAGAAAAGGATGAAAGGCTTCCAAGAAGGTACAGAGGAAATGTGAAAGGCTGTACAGTGAGTGAGGCAGTGGGTTGGAGCTCGACTCCAGCTCCACTGCAGTGTATACGATGCAGTATTTACAAAAATAGTCTTTATTTCATCCAACCGAGTTGTGTTCATCCATCTCCAGCCACCCTCTTATCTTCTTCCCTATGGGTTCTCTCTCGCTCTCTGTCCGAGAGATCAGGCTGCGGGCAGGGGACGACGGAACAGCAAGATGTGGGGCTCTGGAGGGATAGAGAAAACAGAGGAAAAGTGAGTGATTGTGAAGTCTAGGCAGTGAATGAAAACAACCAAAATGGCAGGTTGTACCCAAAATATCTGTCCTTCTTCCCAAAGTGTGCACTAGTTTACTTCCCTTCACTGATTTGAAAGACAATGGTTGGTATAAGAAATATGGTGGAAACTCCCTCTAGCCCAAACCTACACCACTCCAACATTTTCAGATTTGTGGGAAGTAGTGAACAAAAGGAGATATTATTGGGACTCACCCTTAGTCATATTGTGGACAACTGAACGCCTGATAATTCTATCATGAGTTCTAGTAGTCTCGCGAGGCCACCCTTCATCCTTCCAAATCTCATCTCGTTGACTTGAATATTGGAAGTCTGGAGAACTTCAGTATTGTATTTTGTATTTGAATGGGAGCACTGGCTGTTAGTGCTCGCATTTCTTTGGCCTTGGAGTAGAAATTAAAAGTTTTCCCTCAGGAGAGGCATTAACTTATTTTTCCTTGTTTTGTCAGAGCCTCTTTCCCTAAAGTCAGACAAAGATTTAATAGCCTGTGTTTACTAACACCACCTCTGGAGCTCCACCAATGCAAAATATTTTATTGGTTTGCAGCATTACCGCAAAAATGGATGAGGCAAGTGGAAGGGGGAGAAAGTAAGGAACTTGTCTGTCGGCCCTGCATTAAAGACCAAAAATGGCTAAAGAAATTGTGATATCTATATATATATATATCCGTTTCATTTAAGGACCAAAAAAATTGACAGCTGAGCCATATAGATTGCAAAATAGTTGGAGATTAGATGTACCGATTCCATGGCACATGGTTTATGAAATGATACACAAAACGCTGGATTCAAAACTGAGTTTTTCTATGAACATTATACAAAATTCTTACAACCAATAGAATGTTTTATATATAGGGGATACAACCATCCCAGCTCTGCAGAATTTGCTGCAGAGAGAGAATCATTTAATCATTTGTTTTGGTACTGTCCATATGTAGCTTGTTTTTGGTAGCAGGTTCAGGAATGGCTGAAGAATTGCAACATTTACCTGGAGCTAACTCTGCAAATAGCACTGTTGGGTAATTTTAAAAGTCAGTCAATCAAGCAATAATATAATAAAACATTTTTTAAATTTACAATATGTAGAATAGAACGGTTCAGAGCTTTTGTGAAACATCACAGCTGAAAAATATAGCAAATAGAAACTGGATGGTGTCCAGATATCGATGGGAGTGGTTGAGTGGAGCTGAAGGACGGGACTATAAACAAAAGATAACTATTGGGGATTTTTTTTGTATCTGTCTAGTACCAGTCAAAAGTTTGGACAGACCTACTCATTCTAGGGTTTCTTTATTTTTTAAACTATTTTCTACAATGTAGAATAATAGTGAAGACATCAAAACTATGAACTAACACAAAGTAGCCACCCTTTGCCTTGATAAAAGCTTTGCACACTATTGGCATTCTCTCAACCAGCTTCATGAGGTAGTCACCTGGAATTTCTTTCCTTCTTAATGCGTTTGAGCCTATCAGTTGTGTTGTGACAAGGTAGGGTTGGTATACAGAAGATGGTCTATTACCAATAGGGCTAAGTCCATATTATGGCAAGAACAGCTCAAATAAGCAAAGAGAAACGACAGTCCATCATTACTTTAAGACATGAAGGACAGTCAATCCGGAACATTTCAAGAACTTTGAACGTTTCTTCAAGTGCAGTCGCAAAAACCATCAACAACTAATGATGAAACTGGCTCTCATGAGGACGGCCACAGGAAAGGAAGACCCAGCGTTACCTCTGCTGCAGAGGATAAGTTCATTAGCGTTAACTGCACCTCAGATTGCAGCCCAAATAAATGCGTCACAGAGTTCAAGTAAACACATCAACTGTTCAGAGGAGACTGCATGAAATCAGGTCTTCATGGTCTAATTGCTGCAAAGAAACCACTACTAAAAGGACACTTGCTTGGGCCAAGAAATACGAGCAACGGACATTAGACCGGTGGTAATCTGTCCTTTAGTCTGATGAGTTCAAATTTGAGATTTTTGGTTCCAACCGCCGTATCTTTGTGAGACGCAGAGTAGGTGAACAGATGATCTCCACATGTGGTTCCCACCTTGAAGCATGGAGGAGGTGGTGTGATGGTGCTTTGCTGGTGACGCTGTCTGTGATAAGCCACAAAGGCACACTTAACCAGCATGGCTACCACTGCATTCTGCAGCGATACACCATCCCATCTGGTTTGCGCTTAGTGGGACTATCATTTGTTTTTCAACAGGACAATGACCCAACACACCTCCAGGCTGTGTAAGGGCTATTTGACCAAGAAAGAGTGATGGAACGCTGTATTCGATGACCCGATTGTGGACGATTCAACCAACCCAATTGAGATGGTTTGGGATGAGTTGGGCCGCAGAGTGAAGGAGAATCAGCTAACAAGTGCTCAGCATGTGGGAACTCCTTCAAGACTGTTGTAAAAGCATTCCAGGTGAAGCTGGTTGAGAGAATACCAAGTTTGCAAAGCTGTCATCAAGGCAAAGGGTGGCTACTTTGAAAAATCTCAAATATATTTTGATTTGTTGAAAACTTTTTTGGTTACTACATGATTCGGTGTTATTTAATAGTTTTGATGTCTTTACTATTATTCTACAATGTAGAAAATAGTCAAACTAAAGAAAAACCCTGGAATGAGTAGGTGTTTCCAAACTTTTGACCGGTACTGTACGCATGTACAGTGCATTCGCAAAGTATTCAGACCTCTTCCCTTTTCCACATTTTGTTACTTTACAGCCTTATTCTGAAATTGATTAAATTGTTCCCCCCCTCAATCAATCTACACACAATACCCCATAATGACAAAGCGAAATCTATTTATAAAAATTTAAAACAGAAATACCTTATTTACATAAATATTCAGACCCTTTGCTATGAGACTTGAAATTGAGCTCAGGTGCATCCTGTTTCCATTGATCATCCTTGAGATGTTTCTACAACTTGATTGGAGTCCACCTGTGATTTGACATTATTTGGAAAGGCACACGCCTGTCTATATAAAAAGGTCCCACAGCTGACAATACGTCAGAGCAAAAACCAAGCCATGAGGTCAAAGGAATTGTCCATAGGGCTCAGAGACAGGATTGTGTCGAAGCATTGTCTGCTTCTGGCCATGTAGTAGGGTTGGGCAGTATCGAGATTTCTATATCGTTGTCTTCTCATCTCGGGATTTACGGTATTACCGGCTTAGTACACAAGGGGGTGCCAAAACCCCCAAAAAAGCCCATTGGGCTTCTATTCCCGGAATGCTAACAAAATTAGCACAAGTAATAGCGAATTTCCATGGAGGCTGCTAGCTAAATATGCTAACGAGCGCAAACGAAAATGAACTAATTGCAAAGACAGGCAATCCACCTCATAAAGTCATACATATATAGGTAGGAGCTACCGAATGTCATTTTTGGTGAGTTTGGACATTTACAAGCAAATGTGAATGAGCGACATTGTGCAAATGAACAAAGTTTTGACACATGCTTGTCTGAAGGAAGAACAGTACTCGCTCTGGAGCAGCATGTGTACGCGCTGTGTCTGTTTGGAGTCTGGACTCGCTAGGGCAATGGGCCTGCCTGCTCTGAGAAGTCAAGCAGCAGACGGGTCTTGAAGGGAGAGGAGAAAAAAAACGCAAGGAAATCAAGATCGCAGTGGCAGTTGTACAGATAACTTTGACTTCAAACATGGCAGAAAGTGAACACTATAGGATGCCCCATCTCCTTATTAATTCAGCCATTTAACTAGCAAGTTAAAAAAAGATAAAACCCATAAGAAATGTCTGGCTGAGTTTTGTAAACGCAGTTCTTAAATGCTTCTTGTAATTTTTGCCTGGCATCAGACAAATTTTGTGGGTTTTTTTTATGGGCATTTTTTTAAAAATCTGCAGATAGCGCTCTGACTGATGTGTAGCTACATTTCTCCGGTACTTTTCTCAGGTAACTTAAGCAAAGCTGGCTACATTATTTAGATAATAAACAGAAATATGATGCCCATGCATTGTACATTTTTTTTTATTATATGGTGATTTAATTAGTGCATTCGGAAAGTATTCAGACCCCTTGACTTTTCCCACATTTTGTTGCGTTACAGACTTATTCTAAAATTGATTAAGTTGTTTTTATTCATCAATCTACACACAATACCCAGCCAAACATCATTGCACTTCTGTTGTCATCTGATGAAAATGAAGCCATATTCTGCAGAATGTGTTGCATTCATGTTTTGTGAAGGAAAACGGTAGTTGCACACCCCTGATCACACGTTTGAAGCAAAAAAAAAAAAAAAAAAACACGTGACTTTCGATATAAAAACGCAACCCCTGTAAATACACAGCTGGACTCCCACTTTCTCCTGTTGTGCTATTTACAAACGTGACTGGCCCAACTGTTCGGTAAGCTTTGTAATGCAAAATAATGTGACAGGTGAAAAGATCAACGCGATCTGCTTCATCTGCTAATGTATTGAACAAGTTGAATGTAGGTATTTACTTAAAAAGTAGCTACAAATATAAAACTGTATTGAAAAACCATCCTGTGGCTATTTCTAAATACCCCAATAGAGTGTATATACACACGGTATACCGCCCAAGCCCATGTATGCCTTCATTCTTTGTGTGTTCAGTGAAGGGTGTCTAATGATGCACATAAGGCAAGCTCAAACAAGTTAGTGGGACACATCCAATGCAGCCAACCATATGTTCAATAGATGCCCTGTCTTAGCCAAATAACCTATGTTGTACCATCATGGCTGAAATGCTTGAACTCAATGTCTTGTTTTCAGGTGACAGACAAGAACAGATTTGTATTTGGAGACAAACAGTATGAGTCAGACCTCATGATCTGTTGATGGCAAGAGACCAGTATCAAAGATAGTAGTAGCCTATAATACAAAAGTCAATCCGATGGAGGCTGAGCACCATCTTGTGTTACAAACAGGGAGTTTTGAGCTCTCAACATGAATGTACTGCATTCTCGCGTTGGGCGATGTCAACCTTTGTCCTATCGTGATTATGTACCTATAAAAACATTGTGATATACGATGCCATCAACCCTATTGTCCACCCCCCAATATTTTTTATTTTATATAAATAACAAAAAAACTGCTAAAACGCAGTTGGGCTATAGCGTGAAATCGAATGCAATTGGAAAACGAAAGATAATGTAATTGAAAGCCTGGGCAGAGGCTAAGCGCAGGCAATTGCAAATATTCTCTGTGTGTCAGAGGCACGGTGTAGCCAGGACCACCGAATCAAATTGCGCAAACAAAAATAAGATGCTTATGTCCTTTACTTTACTGCTCCATAAAAGGACATTGTGTTTTACATGTTTAGGTAAAAAGACAATCAGATAGAATTCATAGCAAGCAGTGCACTGGGGCTTTACTTGGCTCATCGCGCTCTAGCAACTTCGTGGCGGGCCGGGCGCCTGCAGGTTGACCTCGGTTGTCAGTTGAACGGGTTTTCCTCCGGGTTAAGCGGGCGGGTGTTAAGAAACACGGTTAGGCGGGTCATGTTTCGGAGTACACGACTCGACCTTCGCCTCCCGAGCCCATTGGAGAGTTGCAGCGATGAGACAAGATCGAAATTGGGGAGAATAAGGGGGTCAAAAATAAAACAAAATTAAAATGAATAAATAAATTAAAATGAAATAGCTTGGTTGGATAAATGTCCACCCCCTTGTAATAGCGATCCTAAATTAGCTCAGATATAACCAATCAATTTCAAAACCTGTGTTAAATTTTAGTGATTCACATTCTTTCAGGTTAAATTCAGCGGTTCCTGTAGGTTCCCTCTGCTGGGTAGTGAATTGCAAAGCAAACGAGCACCAAGGAGCTTTCAAAAGAACTCCGGGACAAAGTTGTGGAAAGGCACAGAACAGGGGATGGATGGGTATAAAAATATTTCAAGAGGCCTTGAATATCCCTTGGAGCACGATCAAAACTATTATTAAGAAGTCGAAGGTGTACGGTCGAATACCATTATTTTATGAAGCCTTGTCTCCCCTCTCTGTAGAGTAGACCAATCAAGTATACTCCTTCAAGACACTAAAGATTCCAGGGCTTACATGAGAGCGGTCTAGGAAGATGACCTCAACGAAGGTGAAGAAAACATATTCAGAGACAATAGATGCTACATTGCATGTCCAAACAACTGTACAGTGTGTGCAGAGCAGCACTAGAATTAAACACACATCCTTCCTTTTTGTAGTTAATAAATCCAATGTGAAAATTGATAACTATAGTATCCTCAACTAGCATTGAAAAAGTGAACCCATTCTTTAATTAAACATATCTCCCTAATTTCTGAACCACACTTGTGAAGTTGTCAGTAGGCTACAGTAACCTGCTTCAGAGGGGAGGGGCAGGTAGCCTACAGACAGGCACACCCACTGGCAGGCAGACGCTGGAATACGTTTGAGTGACAGAGTGAGGGCTTTGCGGCAATTTTTGTGGGACTGTTAAAAGCCCGCAACGTAAAACATTAACCTGTTTCTGTGCTTTTAAAATAAGGGTTCTGTCCGGAACAGTATAGATCACTTTAGTTTCAGGTTCCTCAAATAATTGTTATTTTCTGGTTTTCAGTTCTGTTCCTTGAACCGGTTTCAACCTTTGCCAACCTATGACCTGACCCATCCAGGGGTCGTGTTAACGCAGGATTCTGCGTTTTTTACACAGAAAAGGAATGTTTAAAATGCAGAAAAATTATCTTGCTGCATTTTGTAAACGCAGATCTAAAATGCTTCTTATTGTAAATTCTGCTCGGCTTCAGTCAGGGTTCGCTCTAAATCATGAATGTAAAATAATCTTTACGCTCGTCATTGGATCAACAGACAGTGCTCTGACTGACGTGTGGGCTACTTTTCCTGTGTAGTTTCTCTGGTAGCAAGTTAAAATGCAACACATTAGAATGTAGCCAGCTACATTTCCTACGATAAACCGAAATGTTCCATACGCACAAAACGCTTATTTCTCTCAACTTTTGTAAACAAATGTATTTACATCCCTGTTAGTCAGCATTTCTCCTTTGCCAAGATAATCCATACACCTGATTGCTGTGGCATATCAAGAAGCTGATTCAACAGCATGATTATTACAATTGCCAGGGACAATAAAAGGCCACTAAAATGTGCAGTAGTGTCACACAACGCCACAGATGTCTCAATTTTTGAGGGAGCATGCAATTGGCATGCTGACTGCAGGAATGTCCACCAGTTGTTGCCAGAGAATTGAATGCTCATTTCTCTACCATAAGCCGCCTCCAACGTTGTTTTACAGAATTTGGCAGTACGTCCAACCGGCCTCACAACCGCAGACCCACGTGTATGGCGTCGTGTGGGTGAGAGGTTTGCTGTGAACAGAGTGCCCCATGGTGGCGGTGGGGTTATGGTATGGGCAGGCATAAGCTACGGACAACGAACACAATTGAATTTTATTGACGGTAATTGGAATGCAAAGAGATACTGCGACAAGATCCTGAGGGAAATGTTGTGCCATTCATCCGCCGCCATCGCCTCATGTTTCAGCATGATAATGCACAGCCCCATGTCGCAAGGATCTGTACACAATTCCTGGAAAATGAAAATGTCCCAGTTCTTCCATGGCCTGCATACTCATCCGACATGTCACTCTTTGAGTATATTTGGGATGCTCCGGATCGACGTGTATGACAGCGTGTTCCAGATCCCACCAATATCCAGCAACTTTGCACAGCCTCTGAAGAGTGGGACAATATTCCACAATCAACACTATGCCAAGGAGATGTGTCGCGCTGCATGAGGCAAAATGGTCACACCAGATACTACTTTTTTTTATTTTTTAAAGGTATCTGTATTCCCAGTCATGTGAAATCCATAGATTAGGGCCTAATGAATTTCTTTCAATTGACTGATTTCCTTCCATAAACTGTAACTCTGTAAAATCTTTGCAATTGTTGCATGTTGCATTTATATTTTTGTTCAGTATAATTTACTTACAGAATGAGTTGCTGCTAGCCAAATAGCATTGCACGTCTGTTATCATCTGGTGAAAATGATTTCCTGCCATATGCGTTTCACCAATTTATTTTGTGTAAAGAAAATATAGTTCCAAGCCCCTTATCACTCTTAAAAGCAAAAAACACTTGCCTATCAATATAAAAACACAGGTGAAATTGTTTAAAAACGCAGATTTCTTTTTCTTTCTTATGTCTGCGTTTTGAAAATGCAGATTTCTGAAGGCTAATGGGTGGCAGGTAGCCTAGCGGTTAGCGCGTTCGGCTAGTAACTGAAGGGTCGCTGGTTCGAATACCCGAGCAGACAAGCAGTTGTCAACTATTTCAGTGAGATCTGTTATTTGCTCCTTGAATTGTCGCTAGAAGTCGCCAAATTACGTTTTCCCGTTGACGCAACAGCACCAATTTGCCTTGCTGCGGCACAGCAGTGGTCCCCGATGTAGCGTCCCCTCCCCTTGTGCTTCCATGCCGGTGTGTATGCCATTGTTGTGACTTTCTCAGACAGCTTCTCCCGCTCTCGTTTGCGGCAGAATTGAGTGGAAAAGTCACTAAATGTTATTAAAACCATAAAAAGGCTTGGCTTAAATTGGTAACACTACTAACAAAGTCATTGCACCTAGCCAGTGTGTGACAAAACATTTTATTTATTTTTGTGACCCCTGCCATCACCTTATGCATTACTGCCCCACAGTGGCAAGAAGAAGCAAAAAAACAAACTCTACAACACAAATGGTTCCTGGCAGGGCTCTACACAGACCTTGTTTACAGGCAGCATGTGTTGAAAAATGTAGGCGCACAAAGAAATTTAGGAGCATGATGAAAAATATGAGATACGCCTAAATCTTTCTAGGCGCACTGGTGCTCCTAAAAAATTAATTCCCCACAGCAAAATATTTAGCCACATGTGAGTAAATTGGTCACACTGTAGAGCCCTGCCTAGCCTCCAATGCTTTGGCTTCTTTCTGTTCATAACACAACTAAATATAAAATGAAATGTTTTTATGAAACGAGTAAAGTGGATCTGAAAACTGAAAATGAATTTCAAATAAAAATCTTAAAACTAATAGAAATTTAAAAAACTATAAATAACCTTGCTACGTAGACTAGAATATTTGGGAAATAATCTACTGTTCATAACTTTAACTTGACTTAAAGCTTTTATGATAAGCCTAGGCAGAGGATAGGTTATTGGCCATTTGCTTTTCCCGGCCAGGATAATTTCTTTCCTAAGCTCAAACTCATTCGACTTTTCTATAGGCTATTGATATTGTCATTAGTCCTCTGGCTACCGTATGTTTAGGCTATTCAAATAACTTTCAGATGAAACTCTGTATACAGTGATCAGGAGAAAGCCATGCATATAAACTTTGAAGCGTAGCCTTCAGTCACACTCATGAATGGAAAGAGAAGGGAAAATTAGCTACTGTTTTTTAAAACAGCTAGACACAAGATAGTTAAGGAGTGACCGTTAAAAATGAATACATTTATATAAAATGTATTTATTTTAAAAAAATCAATATATCCACAATTTTCCTTCCTCATGATGCCATCTATTTTGTGAAGTGCACCAGTCCCTCCTGCAGCAAAGCACCCCCACAGCATGATGCTGCCACCGCCGTGCTTCACGGTTGGGATGGTGTTCTTCGGCTTGCAAGCGTCCCCCTTTTTCCTCCAAACATAATGATGGCCAAACAGTATTATTTTTGTTTCATCAGACAAGAGGACATTTCTCCAAATAGTACAATCTTTGTCCCCATGTGCAGTTGCAAACCGTAGTCTGGCTTTTTTATGGCGGTTTTGGAGCAGTGGCTTCTTCCTTGCTGAGCGGCCTTTCAGGTTATGTTGATATAGGAATCGTTTTACTGTGGATATAGATACTTTTGTACCTGTTTCCTCCAGCATCTTCACAAGGTCCTTTGCTGTTGTTCTGGGATTGATTTGCACTTTTCGAACCAAAGTACGTTCATCTCTAGGAGACAGAACGCGCCTCCTTCATGTACGGGATGATGGCTGCGTGGTCCCATGGTGTTTATACTTGCGTACTATTGTTTGTACAGATGAACGTGGTATCTTCAGGCATTTGGAAATTGCTCCCAAGGATGAACCAGACTTGTGGAGGTCTACAATAATTTTTCTGAGGTCTTGGTTGATTTCTTTTGATTTTCCCATGATGTCAAGCAAAGAGGCACTGAGTTTGAAAGTAGGCCTTGAAATACATCCACAGATACACCTCCAATTGACTCAAATGATGTCAATTAGTCTATCAGAAGCTTCTAAAGCCATGACATCATTTTCTGGAATTTTCCAAGCTGTTTACAGGCACAGTCAACTTAGTGTATGTAAACTTCTGACACCACTGGAATTGTGATACAGTGAATTATAAGTGAAATAATCTGTCTGTAAACAATTGTTGGCTTCATAACAAAGGGGGTGAATACATATGCACGCGCCACTTGTCCGTTATTTATTATTTTGAATTTTTTGATTTCACTGCACCAATTTGGACTATTTTGTGTATGTCCATTACATGAAATCCAAATAAAACCCCATTTAAATTACAGGTTGTAATGCAACAAAATAGGAAAAACGCCAATGGGGATGAATACTTTTGCAAGGCACTGTATATAGTCTAAACCATCGTCTGTCACATCACAATGTCGTCACTGTCGACACCGGCTGTCTATCATCGTCGATAGACCATGCTATCGTAATATTGCCCAACCATACTCTATTCATAGTGCACATCGTAGCAAACCATAGCAAAACATTTTGCAACGAAAAACAGTTTCTTATTGGACAAATGCAGGTAGGTCCATTTCGGCCCATTTACTTCCAAGTGAACACACCCCATATTACACGATGGTTTGTACAGTACTAAGTCCCAGGGAAATCATTCGGCAACATAAGCTTCCAACATCTAATGAGCGGCACACCCTAATTACCATTGTAGCAGTAATGACCCAAACAAGACTTGGGTACAAAATGAATCCCCCAGGTCAGAGATAGTTCCCCCCCAGTACAGTAGGCTACAATTCAGTGTTTGTGTAATTCAATATTATGCCGCTGTATTCACGTCCCCCTGCCTACTGCACTGATATGAACCCCCATGGCTATGCGCCATAGGCACAACCGTAAACTACAGTACAGTGTTGTATTCCTCCATAATAGGCTATATGCTGCTGTATTCATCAGCACTTCACCCTTTCTACTGAACTGAGCGTTAGTACTAACACTGGACTTGACATTAACTTTTTTTGCTACTTATAGGAGAGATTTTTTTTACTTGTCAGAAAGCTGAAGTCACTTGCCCCCCACCCCCATTTTTTCCTATCCTCTCTTATTAGGCCTAGGCCACGATATGAGTTTTAGGAAGGTTACACATTGCTAGAATAATATGGAAATAGGCCTTGGCCAACTACGCTTCATTTCTTTCATAAGCTTTCCTCAGCTGTAGCCTAAGTTCTTTTGACTCATTAGATTTTTCCATCTTGGTATTGTTTGCTCAATTTCACTTCTTGTGGCCTAAAATATGTCATTCAACATAAATCTGTGAATGAGAATAACATAAACTCTGACTTTCAGAATTATTCCCATTTAAAAGCTGCAACTTTAGGACACTAAAACACGTCATTAGAATAGTTTGGAGAATACTATTAATAAAAGCATCAAGACGAATTAAAGTTCTGTTATTTCAGTTAGTAGGACTTTGGTCATTTGGTTCGCAATGGCAAGGGATTTTCTTTCTGGCCTCACATGCATCTTTTGTCTTATAATGCTTTGAGCAACTGTAAGGTTTGTTAATTTCTCATTAGATTTGTATCTCTCTCATTATTATCTTAGGCCTCCCATGTTTCTGAGATGGCCTAGAACTCTGTTAGATTCATTCGTTCATGAAATACCACGGCAGGAGAAATCTAGCATGCATTGCACTGAAAGAGTGGCGTAATAGGCCAAGTCCTATATCAAATGCAGAGAAAATAGAAATTGTGGGCTTCTACAACAATAAGACACCGAAGTGTCCGCTATAAAAACAGACTTTGGCAATTGGCCGAGATCTGACATTCGAGAGAAAAACATTTTCTGACTGGATATTTTGTGCTGCTCTGTCTACATTGTTCTCTTGCTTTGTGTAAATAACATATTTATTGAAATAGGCTATAGTACTATAGTCAATTTAAATCAGAATGTCAACCATGCACTGCCTGATCCAATTCTGATTGGAGTAATTGTCTGATATTGTGATTTTTTACTTGTCCGTTCAGACAACTGAAATCTACAGTGCATTCAGAAAGTATTCAGACTCCTTGACTTTCTCAAAATGTTGTCATGTTACAGCCTTATTCTAAAATGGATTAAATAAAATCCTCATCTACACACACACACACACGCAACACCACATAATGACAAAGCGAAAACAGGTTGACATTTTCCCAAATTTATAAAAAATACAAACCAGAAATACCTTATTTACATAAGTATTCAGACCCTTTGCGATGAGAGTCAAAATTGAGCTCAGGAGCATCCTGTTTCCATTGATCATCCTTGAGATGTTTCTACAACATGACTGGATTCCACCTGTGGTAATTTCAATTGATTGGACATGATTTGAAAAAGGCACACACACCTGTCTATACAGTGAGGGAAAAGAGTATTTGATCCCCTGCTGATTTTGTACGTTTGCCCACTGACAAAGAAATGATCAGTCTATAATTTTAATGGTAGGTTTATTTGAACCGTGAGAGACAGAATAACAACAAAAAAATCCAGAAAAATGCATGTCAAAAATGTTAAATTGATTTGCATTTTAATGAGGGAAATAAGTATTTGACCCCCTCTCAATCAGAAAGATGTCTGGCTCCCAGATGTCTTTTATACAGGTAACAAACTGAGATTAGGAGCACACTCTTAAAAGGAGTGCTCCTAATCTCAGCTTGTTACCTGTATAAAAGACACCTGTCCACAGAAGCAATCAATCAGATTCCAAACTCTCCACCATGGCCAAGACCAAAGAGCTCTCCAAGGATGTCAAGGACAAGATTGTATACCTACACAAGGCTGGAATGGGCTATAAGACCATCGCCAAGCAGCTTGGTGAGAAGGTGACAACAGTTGGTGCGATTATTCGCAAATGGAAGAAACACAAAAGACCTGTCAATTTCCCTCGGCCTGGGGCTCCATGCAAGATCTCACCTCGTGGAGTTGCAATGATCATGAGAACGGTGAGGAATCAGCCCAGAACTACACGGGAGGATCTTGTCAATGATCTCAAGGCAGCTGGGACCATAGTCACCAAGAAAACCATTGGTAACACACTACGCCGTGAATGACTGAAATCCTGCAGCGCCCGCAAGGTCCCCCTGCTCAAGAAAGCACATATACAGGGACATCTGAAGTTTGCCAATGAACATCTGAATGATTCAGAGGAGAACTGGGTGAAACTGTTGTGGTCAGATGAGACCAAAATCGAGCTCTTTGGCATCAACTCAACTCGCCGTGTTTGGAGGAGGAATGCTTCCTATGACCCCAAAAACACCATCCCCACCGTCAAACATGGAGGTGGAAACATTATGCTTTGGGGGTGATATTCTGCTAAGGGGACAGGACAACTTCACCGCATCAAAGGGACGATGGACAGGGCCATGTACCGTCAAATCTTGGGTGAGAACCTCCTTCCCTCAGCCAGGGCATTGAAAATGGGTCGTGGATGGGTATTCCAGCATGATAATGACCCAAAACACACAGCCAAGGCAACAAAGGAGTGGCTCAAGAAGAGGCACATTAAGGTCCTGGAGTGGCCTAGCCAGTCTCCAGACCTTAATCCCATAGAAAATCTGTGGAGGGAGCTGAAGGTTCGAGTTGCCAAACGTCAGCCTCGAAACCTAAATGACTTGGAGAAGATCTGTAAGGAGGAGTGGAACAAAATACCTCCTGAAATGTGTGCAAACCTGGTGGCCAACTACAAGAAACGTCTGACCTCTGTGATTGCCAACAAGGGTTTTGCCACCAAGTACTAAGTCATGTTTTGCAGAGGGGTCAAATACTTATTTCCCTCATTAAGATGCAAATCAATTCATAACATTTTTGACATGCGTTTTTCTGGATTTTGTTGTTGTTATTCTGTCTCTCACTGTTCAAATAAACCTACCATTAAAATTATAGACTGATCATGTCTGTCAGTGGGCAAACGTATAAAATCAGCAGGGGATCAAATACTTTTTTCACTCACTGGATAAGGTCCCACAGTTGACAGTGCATGTCAGAGCAAAAACCAAGCCATGAGGTCGAAGGAATTGTCCGTAGAGCTCCAAGACAGGATTGTGTCGAGGCACAGATCTGGGGAAAGGTACCATAAAATGTATGCAGCATTGAAGGTCCCCAAGAACACAGTGGCCTCCATCATTCTTAAAATGGAAGAAGTTTGGAACCACCAAGACTCTTCCTAGAGCTGGCCGCCCGGCCAAACTGAGCAATCGGGTGAGAAGGGCCTTGGTCAGGGAAGTGACCAAGAAGCTCCAGAGCTCCTCTGTGGAGATGGGAAAACCTTCCAGAAGGACAACCATCTCTGCAGCACTCCACCAATCAGGCATTTATGTTAAGAGTGGCCAGACGGAAGCCACTCCTCAGTAAAAAGGCACATGACAGCCCGCTTGGAGTACGCCAAAAAGGCACCTAAAAGATTCTCTGGTCTAATGAAACCAAGATTGAACTCTTTGGCCTGAATGCCAACCGTCACGTCTGGAGGAAACCAGGCACCGCTCATCACCTGGCCAATACCATCCCTACGGTGAAGTATGGTGACGGCAGCATCATGCTGTGGGGATGTTTTTCAGCAGCAGGGACTGGGAGACTAGTCAGGACCAAGGGAAAAATGAACAGAGCAAAGTACAGAGAGATCCTGGATGAAAACCTACTCCAGAGCGCTAAGGACCTAAGACTAGAGTGAAGGTTCACCTTCGAAAAGGTGAACGACCCTAAGCAGACAGCCAAGACAACGCAGGAGTGGCTTCGAGACATGTCTCTGAATGTCCTTGAGTGGCCCAGCAAGAGCCCGGACTTGAACCCGATCAAACATCCCTGGAAAGACCTGAAAATAGTTGTGTAGCGACGCTCCACATCCAACCTGACAGAGCTTGAGAGGATCTGCAGAGAATAATGGGAGAAACTCCCCAAATACAGGTGTGCCAAGCTTATAGCGTCATACCCAAGAAGACTCGAGGCTGTAATCGCTGCCAAAGGTGCTTCAACAAAGTACTGAGTAAAGGGTCTGAATACTTAGGTAAAATGTGATTTTTTTTCTTCTTTTAAATTTGCAAAAATGTCAAGCTGTTCTCGCTTCGTCATTATGGGGTATTGTGTGTAAATTGATGAGTGAAAAAACAATTTAATCATTTTTAGAATAAGGCTGTAACATAAGAAAATGTGGAAAAAGTGAAGGGGTCTGAATACTTTCTGAATGCACTGTATGTTCTGGTTGCCCAACTTTTTGTAGGACAAGTCTTAATGACTAGCCCTGTAACATCTGTCAGTGACTGTCACAGTGTACCTGGTTGATGGATCATGTAGTGTATCCAGCCTTGGCTCTGCTGGACGCCCAGATTCCTCCACTCAGTCTCTGACATCAGATGAGTCTTGGGCACGCGCTTGGCAATGTCCTTGGGCAGCATCACGTGCCTACAGACAGCGGAGAAATTGAATGGTACTTTACAGAGTCATGTCGTGTCAAAATCACAGGGCTGGGAAGGAAGATAGCTGCCAGGCAAGACGTGTCAATAATAATAATAATAATGTGTACATATCTTGCATTACCCATCTCATATGTATATACTGTATTCTATACTATTGAATCTTAGCCTATGCCGCTCTATCAATATATTTATATATTCTTATTCCATTCCTTTACTTAGGATTTGTGTGTATTAGATATTTGTTGTGGAACTGTTAGATATTTACTGCACTGTCGGAACTAGAAGCACAAGCATTTCGCTACACTCGCAATAACATCTGCTAACCATGTGTATATGACCAATACATTTGATTTGAATATTAGCTTGATAGCTATATAGCTAGATCAAAACTGTTTTAGAAGAAAGTACAGTCAACTTACCTATACTCAAATTTCTCATCATCGTATTTGTCAGAGTAATATATCTGCTTCTGAGACATGACGCCAACCTGAAAGACTAAAGCAATCAGTTTAGTTAGTAAAGGCCAAGGAAGATGGCAGAAGTGGATGTTTGTTTGAAACTGATGGCGCGTCGAGTGGAGATGAGTTAAGGAATGGATTAGTGGCAAACAAAAAAGAGAAGTAAAGTGGTCGTGGAATCTAGTAAATCCAAGCCTAGTTCGGACTCTTTTTGTTGGAGTTTAGGTTTTGGACCGATGAGTTACCTGGGAGATCCGCTTGACGTCTCGATGATAATCGCAGGTGCGTTGCATGATGTTGCATCAGTGAGGATAACAAGTGGGCTTATTTTGGTTTTTTGTGTGTCTAAGGAACATGCTTTGAACATGAAAAATATTTCAGATTGGAATGTATCATGTGGATCTGTGAAGTAGGGGCGCCTATCAAGGGGGTTCTCTCTGTGGAGTGGCGCTAGAAGTGAGTGCAAAGGATGTAACTGAAGAAGTAGATGCAGTGGTTGATGGACGACAATTGACCTTAATGGTGGATGGAGAGAGGAAGCCCACTCATCCATTCTTTTGGTCTTTGAAGAAGTCTCTCGCAAGTATATTTGGGTTATGTGAGATATCCTGTACGAGACATCGTGCCCAAATCTATGTAGTGTGATAAATGTAAAATATTTGGACGTGTCAATTGTATGTATAGGGGAGGATTATCGTATGGCAGTTGAGGCGAAATGCTGCAATTGTGGTGTCGAACATGCGCCCAAATTCGTAATGTGCCCTGTTACGGTGAAAGAGAGAGGTGGCAAGAGTAAGTGCTGTCCAGCATGTCTCATATCCGGAGGCGGTCAGAAGAAGGGAGTAAAGTTGAAGAAACCATGGTAGTTGTATTCGACACCAGTAAATGTTCCTCGCCAACACGATCCTGGCATGTTGCATGTTTAAAGGTGGACGTTGTATTGTTTATTCCATTGGTTATAAACTGCACCGCGCAAATAAATAGTACATCTGAGAAAATAGGCATTGTTGCGAGTGCGGCAGACAGTTTAGGGACTCAGGGATTGTACAGCAGAGGCATTACAAGGAATCCTGTCGACTAATGTTCCATTCTGTGACTTGGACTATGACAGAAGGAGTGGGATGGGTCTATTTATGTGTGTTTTTTTGCAAGTGTTTTTTTTCTTTCTCTCACTCTCTCGTTCACTACCCGTACAATAAGGTAACTAGCTAACTTTATTTGGCTAAGTAAGGCGACAAGCTTTGGCTACTAATTTAGCTAGCAAACACAAATCTAGGTCTGGTAGCTAGCTATTTCATACATAACTAGCTACTCATGTTAATCATGTCACCCATTGACTGTTCTAGCAAACATAGTTCTAACAATATGTCATTCAACAACTGTTGACACTGGCTAAATTAGCAGGCTAGTTAAATAGCTGGCGAACTTAACTATAGTTAGCTAACAATAACATTCATTACTAATGAATTAGCTAACTAGCAGGCTTCGCTAGCTACTAGCGTTCACAACACAACAAGTAAAACACAAATCACCTTTCTCGACGTGGCTCGTTCCAAATGATTGTACTCGTGATTTCCTAATGAAAATCTATAAATTTCACAACAGGACTGTCGTTTCTAGAATATTGTCCTGCTTCTGATGTGGTCGATCGACCTTTTTCAAATTTCCTGCGAGTTTCCCTCTTTAATGTTAGCTACTGATCCTGCCTTTCACCGTTCAAAATTTCACCGCTGCTCCTCATTGGTCAATCCTCTCACAGAAACGATCATGTGACTTACCTGAGCCCTGTCATTGGTTAAGATCTATACAAATATGAATGAGGGGGTTCGATTAATCCAGAGATATTACAGAAAGGAGATACGAATCCCAATGGGCAATGAAAGATGGAATGTATAACGCCCCACCCAGCAGACCAATCGCGTTCACTTTATCATTCTGCGTCACGCGGTTGCTAAATTTATCGTCACGCAATCACTTCTCAAAGTCAGGGTACGAGTCGAGAAGCGTGCCTATTTTCCTCGAAAGTACGTCAATGTCACGATTCCAAAGCTATACAGTATTACAGATAAGTTAATTACCTTATATCTGGGAAAATATTTGTAATGTTGTACTTCTTGTTGATGAAAATCATGCTAATTTGGGGTTTTTGAGCTAGCGCTCAATTGACTCATTCACTCCTTGAGGGAGAGCGCTCCTTGACCCACAATCACCCAGAATGCACCGCGTGGCCCATTGCCGTAGCATGGGCAATGTACACAATGGGCGTTAATACGATTCCAAAGGAGTTTCCCATCTCTTTTAAAGGATCTCTGATTAATCCCGTGTAGGCGTTTTTTTCGTCGGCAGTGATTTCGATTTGGAACGAGTGTCGCAGCATAGGCCCACCCACTGGGGAGCCAGACCCAGCCAATCAGAATGAGTTTTCCCCACAAAAATGCTTAATTACAGACAGAAATACTCCTCAATTTCATCAGCTGTCCAGGTGGCTGGTCTGAGGTGGTCCTGCAGGTGAAGAAGCCGGATGTGGAGGTCCTGGGCTGGCATGGTTACACGTGGTCTGTGGGTGTGAGGCCGGTTGGACATACTGCCAAATTCTGTAAAAACGAAGTTGGAGGTGGCTTATGGTAGAGAAATTAACATTTAATTATCTGCCAACAGTTCTGGTGAACATTCCTGCAGTCAGCATGCCAATTACACGCTCCCTCAAAACTTGAGACATCTGTGGCGTTGTGTTGTGACAAGTCAAAAGGAAAGGGTTCCAGTATTAGATTTTTATTATACAGATAAAACAGGAACACAGAGGCACATGAGGGGTTTGAATGGAGGGGTTGGAGTGGATGCTTAGTAGTTGGAGTTTCAAGTGCTGTACTGTAGGATGGTTGTGGTAGGTAGGAAGGTTTGTGGTTTCTGGAAGGGAGATAAAAGCGCATAGAAGGATACACAATATAAAAAGTACATGAATGATAAAGTAGTTGAAAATATAGTGACTAATATGTAGAGAGAATGTCAGAACTGAGCATAACTGTAAAATAGTGGACCCAAAGTGGGAATGAAGAGGATCCTAACCTGTAGGGGAAAAAAGCCCTCTGGACTACCAACCAACGACATTGAGCCCAATGTTCAATGAAAAGTGCATTGCATTGTATTTGCAGAGTGTCTTAACTATTTAGTCTAGGTTTGATAGTCTGGATTTTAGGACTGAGAAGGATGAGCTGCTGTGTGAACAGAAATATCACAATTTACAGAAGTATTCAGACCCTTTACACAGTACTTTGTTGAAGCACCCTTGGCAGTGATTACAGCCTTGAGTCTTCTTGGGTCTGACGCTACAAGCTTGGCACACCTGCATTTGGGGAGCTTCTCCCATTCTTCTCTGCAGATGTCAAGCTCTGTCAGGTTGGATGGGGAGCGTCTCCAGAGATGTTCGATCGGGTTCAAGTCCGGGCTCTGGCTGGGCCACTCAAGGACATTCAGAGACTTGTCCCAAAGCCACTCCTGCGTTGTCTTGGCTGTGTGCTTAGGGTCATTGTCCTGTTAGAAGGTGAACCTTCGCCCCAGTCTGAGGTCCTGAGCGCTCTGAAGCAGGTTTTCATCAAGGATCTCTCTGTACTTTGCTCCATTCATCTTTCCCTCGATCCTGACTAGTCTCCCAGTCCCTGCCACTGAAAAACATCCCCACAGCATGATGCTGCCACCACCATGCTTCACTGTAGGGATGGTGCCAGGTTTCCTCCAGATGTGATGCTTGGCATTCAGGCCAAAGTGTTCAATCTTGGTTTCATCAGACCGGAGAATCTTATTTCTCATGGTCTGAGAGTCCTTTAGGTGCCTTTTGGCAAACTCCAAGCGGGCTCTCGTGCCTTTTATTGAGGAGTGGCTTCCGTCTGGCCACTCTACCGTAAAGGCCTGATTGTTGGAGTGCTGCAGACATGGTTGTCCTTCCGGAAGGTTCTCCCATCTCCACAGAGGAACTCTGGAGCTGTCAGAGTGACCATCGGGTTCTTGGTCACCTCCCTGACCAAGGCCTTTCTCCCCCGATTGCTCAGTTTGGCCGGGGGCCAGCTCTAGGAAGAGTCTTGGTGGTTCCAAACTTCTTCCATTTAAGAATGATGGAGGCCACTGTGTTCTTGGGGACCTTCAATGCTACAGAAATTTTTTGGTACCCTTCCCCAGACCTGTGCCTCGACACAATCCTGTCTTGGAGCTCTAAGGACAATTCCTTCGACCTCACGGCTTGGTTTTTGCTCTGACATGCACTGTCAACTGTGGGACCTTATATAGACAGTTGTGTGCCTTTCCAAATCATGTCCAATCAATTGAATTTACCACAGGTGGACTCCAATCAAGTTGTAGAAATATCTCAAGGATGGTCAATGAAAACAGGATGCACCTGAGCTCAATTTCAAGTCTCATAGCAAAACCTTTTGATACAGGATTTAGTGATGAGTATCAAAACTGTAACCTGTAACAAAATGAAGGCCACTATGGTAGATGGCATCCAAAGGTTTAAGAGTAATAGCAGCTGCACTTTGATAAATAACATCACTATAATCAAGAACAGATAAAAAGGTTGACTGAAATCTGCTTCCTACTGCTTAGAGAAAGGCACGATCTGTTTCTGTAGAAAAGGCTAACTTTAAATCTTAGTTTCTTAACCAGCTCATTTATGTTTTTTAAATGTCAAATCCATATAAATCCAAAATGCTTAAGTATTTATATGCGGGAACATGTTTGATTGGAGAACCATCTAATGGTATGTACCCACTAATTCTTGAAGAATATAACTTATAAATGCCCCATTGAGCTTAGTTCAACTGTCGTACCCTATCAGACCCCAAAATATAAGCTTGTTTTACTCCAATGTTTTTTAAAGTAAAAATAAAACAAACACTATATAGCCTCAAAACATGGTTAAAACTATAATTTTTAATTTCATGGATTTATGGTCCTTGCATCCATAGCTCTGTCTCTGAATTTGAGAGTGGTTACAATTCTCCAGCCCAATCCCTCAGCTTTTTAAGAGTTTTGAGCGCATATGAATCCAGTCCAAAACCTATTCTGTGGATCCTATCTTTTTTGTCAATGAGACCGCAATGGGTGAGATTCAACAGTGAGTGCAGCACAAATAAATACATCTCAACTGGATCACCACAGTTCTCAGTCATCTCTCCAATGTCATATTTACACTATATCAACATATATCAAATACTCAGATGACACTGTTACCAATGTAGCTCTCCAGAAGCAGGGTAAGAGAATGGAGTTAGCTCAGTTGATAGAGCATGGCGCTTGCAACGCCAGGGTTGTGGGTTCGTTTCCCACAGGGGGGCAGTATGAAAAAATGTATGCACTCACTAACTGTAAGTCGCTCTGGATAAGAGCGTCTGCTAAATGATTAAAAAGTAAGTGGCCAAGGCCCAAAAACTCAAGAGTAGGAGGGCTGATCTTCGATCAGATCCCCTCTGTCCTTATCATGCAATGCTCTCTCTATGGGCTGGCTAGCTAGCTACACACAATAATCCCAAAGACAATTGTGTTCTTAAATTCACTCTGGCTTTCTACTCTGATTTTAGTGCACTAACGTCTGAGTGTGGCAGAGCGCTGAATAACTGATAAATTAATGAATGCGCAACACCCGTTGAATATGACCGGTGTCAGTAAACGTCATATTTTTAAAAAATACATAAATTGTTGACAGCAGCACAGTTACAGTCACCAACAATCTAGACAACATGAAAACAGCCTAACCACCGCTGCTAGGGCGAGTAAAATGGTCAGAGTGAGGTGTTCTCTCATTTGTGTCTGGAAGTAGCTAGCAAGCTAGCCAACTTTAGCCAGTTAGCTTGGGTGCTTGACTGCCGCTGTGAGGCCAGAGCGTCCAGTGTGTGTACACTCCGAGACCGAAACGCTCTGAATTTACTAATGGACAATCTGACAACGCTCTGATCTAGGTTGCAATCATTAGTCCAACAGTTGTAAACAAGAGTTTATATTGGATACATTCAGGTATGTTTATCCCCTTTGCTTCTCTCTTTAGGTGGCTCTCTCATTCAACGACTAGTGACACAATTGCATTGTGGATTTTGTAGTCGACTTCCACAACGATTTTCCATGTTGCTACCAACCTTATTATAACGCCAAATTTAAACATTTGTTCACAAAAAATATTGTTCTCACATATTAGTATTGTTTAACACTGTAAATTAAAGGAATTTGTGGTTTTGGGTGGATTCTTCCTTTAACATGACTGAAGTCAGAGAGGAAGAGGAAGAGGCCCAACTCGGCAGAAAAACTGTCTCTTTCCAGCAGGTGGCGTATTTGTTGTTTCGCACTCCAAGCAAGGGTTTTTTGTATGGAGGTCAATGAGTGTTGAATTTGGTCATAAAGAAAATGTATGGCTTATTTGCTACGTGAGGTTTATTTGATCGAGCAGAAGTTTCGTAATGCTTAAGTTGTTACGAGTGTACTGATATAAGTAGGACACGTGACATCCCAGCAACTTAGTGAAAAAACACTTTATATCGGAGTTGTCTCCAGATGTCTATGCATATTCATGACATAAGGCTAGTACCATAGCATCTCTCTCCATTGAATACAGGTGGTTGACGTCAACAATCCTCATCGAATGTTCAAAAAGTTATTACAATAATGAGATGTATCCACCAATCCAAAGAAAGGATAGGCGGGAGCTAGACAGCCCGCTTTGTGTGCAATGACTCCCACTGTTAGGGCGGAGAGCAGTGGTGGAAAAAGTACCCAATTGTCATACTTGAGTAAAAGTAAAGATACCTTAATAGAAAATGGTAAAAGTCACCCAGGAAAATACTTATTGAGTAAAAGTCTAAAAGTATTTGGTTTTAAATATACTTAAGTATCAAAAGTAAATGTATTTGCAAAAATATACTTACGTATCAAAAGTAAAAATAATTGCAAATTACTTATATTAAGCAAACCAGATGGCACACTTTTCTATTTTTTTACTTACGGATAACCAGGGGCACACTCCAACACTCCCGAGTGGCGCAGCAGTCTAAGGCACTGCATCTCAGTGCTTGAGGCGTCACTACAGACCCCCTGGTTCGATTCCAGGCTGTATCACAACCGGCCGTGACTGGGAGTCCCATAGGGCGGCGCACAATTGGCCCAGCGTTATCCGGATTTGGCCGGTGTAGGCCGTCATTGTAAATAAGAATTTGTTCTTAACTGACTTGCCTAGTTAAATAAAGATAAAATAAAAACGAAGCGTTTCATGAGGCAGTAGGGTAGACCAGGGATGGTCTCTTGATTAGTGCTTGAATTTGACAATTTTTCTGTCCTGCTAAGCATTCAAAATGTAACAAGTACTTTTAGGTGTCAGCGAAAATGTATAGGGTAAAAAGTACATTATTTTCTTTAGGAATGTAGTGAAGTAAAAGTAAAAGTAGTCAAAAATATGAATAGTATATACCCCAAAAAACTACTTAAGCAGTACTTTAAAGTATTTTTACTTAAGTACTTTACACCACTGGCGGAGAGATGTATCTTGTTAGTATATCCATAACTGCTGAAGTATACTCAAAGCTCCGACTCCGTTCCATTATTATACACACGAACAGCCATCTTGGTCAGGGATAAATCCAAAACCAGTCTAATTGGAATGAATGACAGTAGATGCATAGGTGATGCATTTCCTGTTTTTACTTTGCAGGAAAATAAAAGTAAGGCATGTGATGTATCAGAAATTGTGTAGGCCTAATTGAATTATAGTCAACCTAAAATATAGTCATATTATTATAAATACAGTTTATACAGGTTTTATACCAATTTTCTGTATAAATAGCCTCTAAAATATATGTAAACAGCACACAAATGTCTCAGATTTTGTTTTCTTGGAAAGCTATGAGTGCTATTATATGATACAATATCAGTAGCCTACTTGTTGAATTTACAAGTTGTCTAAGACCTATCATCAACTGATTTGAGGCAGTCACTGTATGGCTGTGGATTGACTGCATTGTTTGAATTGAATGTTGGCATTGGTAGTTAATTAGAAAAATTTATGGAATCATACCTCTAAAACTGGCTGGCTAGCTAGCTAACACACATACAGTGCAGATAAATTCTCCACATTTATTGTTTTACACAATATCTTATCACAGCACTGGCAAACCAGGGTTGACCAACTCCCTGACCAACATGGCTGACCTTTGGACCATCATAAGAAGGTTCATGTCATTCTAGTATTCTAATTCCTAATTCTATGTAAAACGGGTCTAACGGTTGTCTCATGCGGAACTGCGCAAGTGCAGGCCGTCAATCCAAAGGCACCCCTTCGACATAAAGTTGTTTTGTCGAAAATGAAAACGTGTCAGTTTGTCACTTTCATGAGGTTGGAGTAATGTTCAACTACTTAAGAAATTGGCTCAAATCTAGGTTGTGCCTTTTTTAGATTTTGAGAAAATTAACAACTAAGGAAGAACTTTTCACTTCTCTAATTGACTTCTCAAACTCCAAACCCCGGCCTGGTCTGCAAGCGTTCCCGGAAGTCTCGCGATGTTGCGCCTCTGGGTTATGAAACTATGTGTTGCACTTTAATGCTTTCACACATTGAACTACCTTGTAGAGAAAGCTTTTTGTATTTTTTTGTCAAACAAATTATATGATGAAGAAAAGTTGAATTAAAGATTAAAGATTGCATTGTTAAACTAGAGATAGTCTTCATGAGATGAAAACTTGGTGGAAAAGGTGAAATTGAGAACTGGCAAAACAAAAAGGTCCTGGGAATGGATAGACAGACACCAAGGTAAATTACAACAAGGACAGGGAAGGGAGCTAAAGTTCAAAAGGTGAGAGAGACTACAGAAAGCCAGGGCGTAGAACAAGGTGAGAAGCGGGTGCAAGATAGGCAACAGATGGAAGACTGCCTGAAGAAAATAATAGAGGAGAAAGATAAAAGATTAAGCTAAGAATGCTTATGGACAGGCAGTGGGGAAAAGATTTATGCTTGTGTCACAATGTTAGGCTAATTTTATTTTATTTTAGCTGCTTAATTTGATCCACAACATCACTATAGGCCTATAGAAGGTCTAGACCTCCCCTTATTTTCATCAAATTTTAACTTGATTATTACTTCTATGTGGTATAGGGAGAATAGTGTAGTAGGCTACAGAGTAGTTCCACACTGTAGCAGAGAAGAAGAGGCGAAGAGAGAAGTTTTACTCCGCCCAAACTCTGTCCACAAAAAATAAACCCACGAAGTGAGGAATTTTGGTATGGAGGTCAATAGCTAGGTTTCCATCCAATTGGAGACAGATTTTCATGTGAATCTTCTAAAATCTGCATAAAGAAAATATGAACATTTTCCCATGTTTCCACCAAACTGACCTGTTGCAGATAAAAATCAGTGAGTGATGACGTAGTGCACACAAAATGTACTTTTTCACTTAAGTTCATGTACCGAATACAAATCTAAAGTTCAATGTGTTTCCATCACATTTTCAACTCTACCGATAGTTTTGTCACATAAACTGTTGCATTAAATAGTAAATGTGCCTACTCTGGTCTTGGCTTGTGCGCTCTAAATCAAATCAAATCAAATTGTATTTGCCACATGCGCCGAATACAACAGGTGTAGACATTACAGTGAAATGCTAACTTACAAGCCCTTAACCAACAATGCAGTTTTTAAGATAAAAAAAAAAAGTGTTAAGTAAAAAATAGATAAATAAAAAATAAAATTAAAGAGCAGCAGTAAAATAAAATAACAGTAGGGAGGCTGTATACAGGGGGTACCGGTACAGAGTAAATGTGCGGGGGCACCGGTTAGTCGAGGTAATATGTACACTACCGTTCAGAGGTTTGGGGTCACATAGAAATGTCCATTTTTTTTGTCCATTAAAATAACATAAAATTGATCAGAAATACAGTGTAGACATTGTTCATGTTGTATATGGCTATTGTAGCTGGAAACGGCTGATTTTTTATGGAATATCTACATAGGTGTACGGAGGCCCATTATCAGCAACCATCAGTCCTGTGTTCCAATGGCACGTTGTATTTGCTAATCCAAGTTTATCATTTTAAAAGGCTAATTGATCATTAGAAAACCCTTTTGCATCTATGTTAGCACAGCTGAAAACTGTAGTGCCGATTAAAGAAGCAATAAAACTGGCCTTCTTGAGACTAGTTGAGTATCTGGAGCATCAGCAATTGTGGGTTCAATTACAGGATCAAAATGGCCAGAAACAAAAAACTTTCTTCAGTCTATTCTTGTTCTGAGAAATGAAGGCTATTCCATGCGAGAAATTGCAAAGAAACTGAAGATCTCGTACAACGCTGTGTACTACTCCCTTCACAGAACAGTGCAAACTGGCTCTAACCAGAATAGAAAGAGGAGTGGGAGGCCCCGGTGCACAACTGAGCAAGATGACAAATACATTAGTGTCTAGTTTGAGAAACAGACACCTCATAGGTCCTCAACTGGCAGCTTCATTAAATAGTACCCGCAAAACACCAGTCTCAACGTCAACAGTGAAGAGGTGAACAGTGAACCTAGGCAGAGTTGCAAAGAAAAAGTCCAGTGTCTGTGTTCTTTTGCCCTTTTCATTTTATTGGCCAGTCTGAGATATGGCTTTTTATTTGCAACTCTGCCTAGAAGGTCAACATCCCGGAGTCGCCTCTTCACTGTTGATGTTGAGACTGGTGTTTTGCGGGTACTATTTAATGAAGCTGCCAGTTGAGGACCTGTTATATAATACAATTATATACATGCATAATATAGATTTTCTTCAGTTAGTAATAATAATATGCCATTTAGCAGACGCTTTTATCCACAGCGTCATGCGTGCCCATATCTTGGCGTTACAAGCGCCGTGCTCTACCAGCTGAGCTACAGAGGACCACTACATAGTTAGTAAATGTGCATGCAATATTTAAGGTTTTATTTAAGGAGGTCAATGTGGTTTGGGATGAGATTTCATGGTTACAATAAATTACAATAAGCCTACAGGTGTCCAACACAGACAGAGACAAAACTGTACAGTTTATTTTAGAATCTGACGAAAGTATGAGGCAATAGTGAAACAGATGGGCAATCTCATGTAACAGGGTTGAAGTGGGATAGTCAGGCGGGAAGTCCCGACAAATATAGCTCAGTACAAACATGTCAATGTACGGCTGGTTGAAGATGCCTCCCCTCCCGTATATAATGTGCACATGCAATCATCTTATCATCCGTGAAAGAAGGGGTCTGTATCCATTACCTGCCACTTTCACCTGCGCGCGTCAATCAAGCCGTTTTCCTGACACAACACTTCACTCTGGTTGGCTGTTCTGTTTGAGGGCGGTGATGCAAACGGCCATATTGACATCCCATTGGAAAAGACCGTGTGCAGCATTGGAGTGACGCAGCTTGGAATTCCCAAATTTCCGATGTTCACGACAGGAACGCAGTCTGTAAAATAATACAAGGACTATCCGAGCTAAAACGGTGAAATTGAAGTGAAGTAAGCGGGGTAAGAACATGCTATTTACATGTCTAATATTACTTTGGAAGAAGTATTTTGTGTGGTCAACGCGTGGCTATTGGAAGCAGATGAGAGAGCGCTTAACTGTGAGAGCGATTGCATGCAGCCTTCTTTGTTTACCATGGGAAGCTGAGCAAAGTAGGCTGAGCAAAGTAGGCTGCATGTGTCTACAAACATTTGTTTCCAGTGAGTTTGGTGTCATGACTTCTAGTCTTACTTCACCTCTCGCTGGAGCAAACGGGGACAATTTACACAACTGAAATGTAAGCCTCTGGCTAAAAAGAGAACATGTCGTCCTGGTTTTGTCAAAGACTAATCCAAAGCTCTGGTTGTGTTAGCTACTAAGCTAACAACTAGCCTCCAGCCTAAGTGCCAACTGGATCTGACAATTTTTGCTAATATCTGAACGGCACAGATACGATGGATGCAATTTAGGCTACAGTGTGAGGCCCTAATCAAGCAATAATGAGTAGTTTGTTATTAGGATCCCCATTAGCTACTGCACATGCAGCAGCTACTCTTCCTGGGGTCCGCATAAAAGGTACAAATACATGACAAAGTACAGAACAGTAATAGACAAGAACACTATATTACATTAAATAAAATGGTGTATATATATATATATATATGAAAGACACCAAGAGACAAACATACTATTTACACACAATATACATGTTCTTATATACCGTACAGTTAAATTAGATCTTTAGAAAGTGGAGAGGCGCTGTGATACAATATGTTTTTAATTAGTTTTTTAAAGCTACATTTGCTTTTTGCCTGAGTAACCTCTGGTGCCAGACCATTCCACGATGACATGCCTCTATACATAACTAAGCGACGCATTAAATCGGTTTTTGGTGTGGGTACGGTGAAGAAACCCATAGTGGCTTGTCTGAAGTATACGCAAAGAGATCATACAAATAAGGATCCGTCTGTTTTTAAAATAGCCACCCCCCTTATCGCGATTCGTTAACAATGATTGCCACTTATCAATGTCCAAGGCTACATTTTTGCTACTCATCTTACTTTATAGGGCCTATAGGCTTTTGCGTCGGCAACATATTACAATTATTGCAACTGGAGTTTTAAGGTAGACTATGCAGTCTATTTCTCAGACAGTTCTCTTAATGTCAGATTCTTCAATGTAGGCCAACAATTGTGACAATGTGGTGTAATACAATTTCTGATATAATGTTGGTTTGAAAAGCACTTTTCCAATACTGTGGTAATATACTGTATCGTGATATTTTTTCTCTACTGAGATCCTTTTAGGCCTATATGAATTGAATTTCTTAAAATGCATAATAAGAAAACACAGTGCAAGTAGGCCACAGTCCCTATTGGCCTATATGTAGAAACTGCAGACATTGTAAAACCACGAGTTATTGGGTAATTCATAATGACATTTGTTACATGAGTCAGTGAATCTCTGTCCTCTGCAGAATAAGTTGTAGTTGCTGTGCTGAGCATCAAGGGGGCGATGTCTGACAACAGCAGCAGCACAGGCAGCAGCCGCAGTGGATCCTCGACCAACAGTTGGACCATGCTGTACCCAGAGGTAAGATATACACCCTGTACCAACCAAACCAGGGTTTCAAATACTTAAATCTATTAAAAATACTTTGTGCCGGTTTTAGCTTGCCTGGCTTAATAAATCAAAACTAATGTCCCAAAACTGCAAACCCCACCCATCTGACACTCCTTGCCAGGTCTAGCTAAAATTTCTAGCCCAATGACCAATCAAAATCCACCCAAAAGGCCTGAGAGCTAGGACAACATTTCTTTACACTGCAAGAGAGGAGTTGCCACATTTATCCAATAAACCCCTTTTCCATAACGTTATTGAGCCAATTAAGACTATTGACAGAACTTGTAACGACTTTAGAAATAAATCCCTTTTGCGCATGTGCATAACTACAGTGCATTCGGAAAGTATTCAGATCCCTTCACTTTTTCCACATTTTATTCTAAAATTGATTTAATAGTTTTTTTCCCCCTCAATCTACACACAATACCTCATAATGACAAAGCAAAAACAGGTTTAGGAATATTTGCACATTTTATTCAAAATAAAACTGAAATATCACATTTACATAATTATTCAGACCCTTTCCACAGTACTTTGTTGAAGCACCTTTGGCAGCGATTACAGCCTCGAGTCTTCTTGGGTATGATGCTACAAGCTTGGCATACCTGTATTTGGGGAGTTTCTCCCATTCTTCTCTGCAGATCCTCTCAAGCTCTGTCAGGTTGGATGGAGAGCGTCGCTGCACAGCTATTTTCAGGTCTCTCCAGAGACCAAACTCCAAGCGGGCTGTCATGTGCCTTTTACTGAGGAGTGGCTTCCGTCTGGCCACTCAAACAAAGCCAGATTGGTGGAGTGCTGTAGAGATGGTTGTCCTTCAGGAAGGTTTTCCCACCTCCACAGAGGAACTCTGAAGCTCTGTCAGAGTGATCATCGGTTTCTTTGTCACCTCCCTGACCAAGGCCCTTCTCCCCCGATTGCTCAGTTTGGCCGGGTGGCCAGCTCTAGGAAGAGTCTTGGTGCTTCCAAACCTCTTCCATTTTTAAGAATGATGGAGGCCACTGTGTTCTTGGGGACATTCAATGCTGCAGAAATTTTTTGGTACCCTTTCCCAGATCCTGTCTCGGCGCTCTACGGACAATTCCTTCGACCTCATGGCTTGGTCTTTGCTCTTACATGCGCTGTCAACTGTGGGACCTTATATAGACAGGTGTGTGCCTTTCCAAATCATGTCCAATCAATTGAATTCACCACAGGTGGACTCCAATCAAGTTGTAGAAACATCAAGGATGATCAATGGAAACAGGATGCACCTGAGCTCAATTTCGAGTCTCATAGCAGTACTTGAAAACGTGAATAAAACTGTAAATATATTATGCTACATACATACGTACGTATGTACATACATACCTACCTAGATAGTTTGTGTGTATGTATTGATATGTAGGCTACGTGTGTCTTTAAAAAAAAAATTATGTAGTTCTGAATACTTATGTAAATAAGGTATTTCTGTTTTTTTATTTTGAATAAATTTGCGAAAATGTCTAAACCTGTTTTCGCTTTGTCATTTTGGGGTAATGAAGATATCAACACTTTCTAGAATTCGAAAGTAATCCGACGATGGGTAGTTTGTTCGCGCCACCATGTTTGTTATTTCGCGTCAACCAAAGATAATAAGAGGAGACAAGATGAGTCTGGTCTGTTTGCAGTATGCATGTTGAAGGAGGTGTGTCGTCTACGTTCATTCACTTCCAGAAGTTTACCCTTCACCTCATTTTAACATCTTTGGTCTGACCGATGTTTACGTGACACCCAGAATGCATTGTATAATGTCAACAAACATGGCGCCACACAGCTGGCAAATAGCTTAGCATTAGCTCATTATAATCAGTACAACCTTCAAAAAAGTATTTTGCACACATCCATTACAATCTATGCAATAATCGGAATGCATTATTTGTCACCAGTACTTGAAAACGTGAATAAAACTGTAAATATATTATGCTACATACATACGTACGTATGTACATACATACATACCTTGATAGTTTGTGTGTATGTATTGATATGTAGGCTACGTGTGTCTTTAAAAAATTTTTTTATGTAGTTCTGTCCTTGAGCTGTTCTTGTCTATTAATGTTCTGTATTATGCCATGTTTTGTGTGGACCCCAGGAAGAGTAGCTGCTGCTTTTGCAACAGCTAATGGTGATCCTAATAAAATACCAAATTCTACTGTATGCTAGAGTAGAAACGACAACACGATCTACAGAAAATAAGGCACTTACTTTGATACGAACACACACATGTCCAAAGTTTATTATTTGTAAGGTAAACAACAAGGAAGGCAATGCGAGCGCCAGCCAGAAAATGTGCCAATTTGTGCAAGACTGCGCAAATGTCTGCATACTTGATCTGCTTGGGCTCTCCTCGAAGAGAGAAGTTTGTCCACATAAGTTGTCTGCAACGCTGAAATGAGCTACTTCTATGTGAATTAATGAGGCGGAACACACCTCAATTCAAACTGTTGGTAGAAAATACATCTTGTTAGAAAATAATTACAAATTGACAAGTTGAAACAGCCTATAGATAATTAGCAGGCAGCTCATGTTAACTGTCCTGTTGCGTAACAATCCCCCCCACCCTTCCATTTCAAATTTCCAGCCCTCGAGACCCAAGAACTGAGCATGGGTAAAACATTTCGCTTGATACGATTTTCCATAAGCAAAGTCGACATTCGAATGGAATTTAAACCACCTCTGAGTAAATGTATCTAATGCGCCCAATGTCGTTTGTCGCTGTTATTTCTTGATGCGCATCAGTTCTAGCTTGTTAATGTTTTATGGAAAAAGGGTTGGTAAAAATAATAATGACAATCCTAAATGGCCTGCAATTGGTAAAAAGTTGATACGACGTGCATGCGTGCTGCTCTGTCTCCACTCCCGCGACTCAGCCAATAGTGGACTCAGCTGCCTGCTGCAGCGCTCTCTCACACACAGCCCCCCCCATCTCACACACACACACCCCTCCAGTACTCCCCACCACTCACTTACTCAGCAACAGCCTGCCTGATAGTCAGCAGCACCAGGTCACAGTGAAATATATATATTTTCTTTAAAGAGAAATGCCATGGCGGCTGCGGTGCAACTTAGAAAGTAGCCCAGCAACCTGCGACCAATACATTTTCACCCGCAACATTGTTTTTCAAAGTAGGCCAATTTGCGGGGGAACCGCGGATATGGCAACCCTGCTCCAGGCAGACTCAAGCAAATGCTCAAAGTATTTGAAATCGAGGTCTGGTGCCAACACCTTGCCAACTGTGATAACAAAAGAATAGGCTGATCACATAAACACAGCATTGGATGTCAGATTAGTATTCAATGCTGTGAGTTTTATATTACATTTCCACTTTACCCACATTTTGTGTCTGTGGCAGTGTGAATGAATGAATGGTGAGGTGAATAGGTTGAGTTGATCATGAGAACCCTATGCCCTCTATAATGAGATCATAATAACCCTAATGGCCTCTACATTTCAGGAAGCTGCTGAGAGCGTGGGTCCAGTGGATGATGGGACTGAGAGTCTTTGTGATGTCCCTAGTCTGTCAGAGGAAGTCACAGGTACCTAAGCTCTATCTTACACTGATACTGTTTCCCTATTCTGTTAGTGTCCTAATGTATGGATGTTGCATAATGAAGTTGTGTGGGTGGATGTAATTAATTTGTTATTCATGTAATGTTATTCATGTTTTGTTGATGCTGTTCCAGGGGCCACTGTGGAGTCTAAGATGAGTGACCCAGAGACTCCAGTAGAAACAGTTCTGTCAGAGGAGGGCCAACAGGTCTGTACTGTGAGTCCCTGATGAACACACTGCTTATTGAGGGTATCATTCTCACAGCATAATCTTTCATAACACAAAATTCAAAATGATGTCTGTTTTGTTATGTTATACAGTGAGAAAAAAGTATTTGATCCCCTGCTGATTTTGTACGTTTGCCCACTGACAAAGACATGATCAGTCTATAATTTTAATGGTAGGTTTATTTGAACAGTGAGACAGAATAACAACAAAGTAATCCAGAAAAACGCATGTCAAATATGTTATAAATTAATTTGCATTTTAATGAGGGAAATAAGTATTTGACCCCTCTGCTAAACATGACTTAGTACTTGGTGGCAAAACCCTTGTTGGCAATCACAGAGGTCAGACGTTTCTTGTAGTTGGCCACCAGGTTTGTACACATCTCAGGAGGGATTTTGTTCCACTCCTCTTTGCAGATCTTCTCCAAGTCAGCCTCGAAACCTTAATGACTTTTGGCAACTCAAACCTTCAGCTCCCTCCACAGATTTTCTATGGGATTAAGGTCTGGAGACTGGCTAGGCCACTCCAGGACCTTAATGTGCTTCTTCTTGAGCCACTCCTTTGTTGCCTTGGCCGTGTGTTTTGGGTCATTGTCATGCTGGAATACCCATCCATGACCCATTTTCAATGCCCTGGCTGAGGGAAGGATGGTTCTCACCCAAGATTTGACGGTACATGGCCCTGTCCATGGTCCCTTTGATGCGGTGAAGTTGTCCTGTCCCCTTAGCAGAAAAACACCCCCAAAGCATAATGTTTCCACTTCCATGTTTGACGGTGGGGATGGTAGGCAGCATTCCTCCTCCAAACACGGCGAGTTGAGTTGATGCCAAAGAGCTTGATTTTGGACTCATCTGACCACAACACTTTCACCCAGTTCTCCTCTGAATCATTCAGATGTTCATTGGCAAACTTCAGACGGCCCTGTATATGTGCTTTCTTGAGCAGGGGGACCTTGCGGGCGCTGCAGGATATCAGTCCTTCACGGCGTAGTGTGTTACCAATTGTTTTCTTGGTGACTATGGTCCCAGCTGCCTTGATCATTGACAAGATCCTCCCGTGTAGTTCTGGGCTGAATCCTCACCGTTCTCATGATCATTGCAACTCCACGAGGTGAGATCTTGCATGGAGCCCCAGGCCGAGGGAGATTGACAGTTATTTTGTGTTTCTTCCATTTGCGAATAATCGCACCAACTGTTGTCACCTTCTCACCAAGCTACTTGGCGATGGTCTTGTAGCCCATTCCAGCCTTGTGTAGGTCTACAATCTTGTCCCTGACATCCTTGGAGAGCTCTTTGGTCTTGACCATTGTGGAGAGTTTGGAATCTGATTGATTTCTTCTGTGGACAGGTGTCTTTTATACAGGTAACAAGCTGAGATTAGGAGCACTCCCTTTAAGAGTGTGCTCCTAATCTCAGCTCATTACCTGTATAAAAGACACCTGGGAGCCAGAAATCTTTCTGATTGAGAGGGGGTCAAATACTTATTTCCCTAATTTAAAATGCAAATCAATTTATAACATTTTTGACATGTGTTTTTCTTGATTTTTTTGTTGTTATTCTGTCTCTCTCTGTTCAAATAAACCTACCATTAAAATTATAGACTGATCATTTCTTTGTCAGTGGGCAAACGTACAAAATCAGCAGGAGATCATACTTTTTTCCCTCACTGTACACTACCGTTCAAATGTTTGGGGTCACTTAGAAATGTCCTTGTTTTTGAAAGAAAAGCAATTTTTTTGTCCATTTAAAATAACATCAAATTGATCAGAAATACAGTGTAGACATTGTTAATGTTTTAAATGGCTATTGTAGCGGGAAACAGCATAATTTATTTGTATTTTTATGGAATATCTACATAAGCGTACAGAGGCCCATTATCAGCAACCATCAGTCCTGTGTTCCAATGGCATGTTGTGTTTGCTAATCCAAGTTTATCATTTTAAAATACTAATTGATCATTAGAAAACCCTTTTGCAATTATGTTAGCACAGCTGAAAACTGTTGTGCTGATTAAAGAAGCAATAAAACTGGCCTTTTTGAGACTAGTTGAGTATCTGGAGCATCAGCAATTGTGGGTTCGATTACAGGCTCAAAATGGCCAGAAACAAATAACTTTCTTCTGAAACTCGTCAGTCTATTCTTGTTCTGAGAAATGAAGGCTATTCCATGCGAGAAATTGCCAAGAAACTGAAGATCTCGTACAACGCTGTGTACTACTACCTTCACAGAACAGCGCAAATTGGCTCTAACCAGAATAGAAAGAGGAGTTGGAGGCCCCGGTGCACAACTGAGCAAGAGGACAAATACATTACATTAGTGTCTAGTTTGAGAAACAGACGCATCACAGGTCCTCAACTGGCAGCTTCATTAAATAGTACCCGCAAAACACCGGTCTCAACATCAACATTGAAGAGGCGACTCTGGGATGCTGACCTTCTAGAGTCCAGAGTTGCATAGAAAAAGTAATATCTCAGACTGACCAATAAAAATAAAAGATTAAGATGGGGAGTCTGAGATATGGCTTTTTCTTTGCAACTCTGCCTAGAAGGTCAGCATCCCGGAGTCGCCTCTTCAATGTTGACGTTGAGACTGGTGTTTTGCGGGTACTATTTAATGAAGCTGCCAGTTGAGGACTCAAGAAGGCCATTTTTATTGCTGCTTTATTCAGCACAACCGTTTTCAGCTGTGCAAAAATGTTTTCTAACGATCAATTAGCCTTTTAAAATGATGAACTTGGATTAGCAAACTCAACGTGCCATTGGAACACAGGACTGATGGTTGCTGATAATGGGCCTCTGCACGCCTATGTAGATATTCCATTAAAAATCAGCCGTTTCCAGCTACAATAGCCATTTACAACATTAGAAATGTCTGATCAATTAGATTTATTTTAATGGACAAAAAATTGCTTTTCTTTTGAAAACAAGGACATTTCTAAGTGACCCTAAACTTTTGAACTGTAGTGTATGGCAAATTATGTCTATGGTTATAACTCATTATTACCAATTTACTATTCAAGTTTGTGCTTTTATTCTCTTCTGATTCCCAGATTTGCCAGGAAACTGCTCTTGATACCTGCGAGGGCCCTGTCCCCTCCAGCCCTACCCTGTTAAGCCCATCCCCATCTAGCCATGCGCCCCTTGACCCTGACCTGGCGAGTCAACCTGAACCCCCCATAATCCATGATATGGTAACCAGCTCCCCCACTGACAATGAGCAACTCGCTGCCATGCCCTTTGTCACTCATGTCAACCTGGTTGTGCCACTGAATGCTCCCTTCACGGAACCACCCCCCTCAGAGGTTGAGCCTGAGTTAAGCCCTGTCCCTGAGAACTCCACCCTTGATACCTGCACTGATACAGGCCCTGTACCTAAGAGTCTTGCCCTAGAAACTAGTGCCGAACCTGACATGAGCGTTCACACAGAGACTCTCATCCCAACGGGCCCCCCATCTGACACTGTCACTAATATTGGCCCCCTCCCAGAGAGCTCCGAGGGGCCTCTAAGACCAGCCCCAGAACCCCATGCTGCTCCAGAAAGCCCAGCTCCTGATAGTCCCCCTCCAGAGACCATGGGTTCAGTGGAGGCAGCAGAAGAGCCAGCACTAGAAAAGGAGGAGACAGAATTGCCTGAAAAAGTGACTGATATACCAAAGGAAGAAGGTATGGATTTGTGCACTAGGTTGGAAGTCAGTAAACATTTTGTGAGATGACATACAATTAACACTAGAACAACTGGGATTCTCAGCCTACAAGTACCTGCTAGAGAATGTTGTCTGGCATCCCCTTTAGCCTACGCATCAGATTCACCTACTGTGTTGTAATCAACCTAAATAAATACCATCTTACAAAATAATAATAATAATAATAATAATTTGATTGATTGAATGTAATCATGTCTTAAGAATATTTAGTTTATTTTGAATATTTGTAAATTGTATATTTTGAAGTACATAAAATGCACGTACTATGTTTTGTATTGAAAAATGCATATGAAAAATGTATGCACTCACTAACTGTAAGTCGCTCTGGATAAGAGTGTCTGCTAAATGACTAAAATTTAAATGTAAAATGTATTATTCTACAAAGCCACTTTTTCATTTTTCTTGCAATAAAGACACTACAATCGAATACATTTTAGCCATTTTATTTGTAAACTCAATGAGTAATAGTAGGTAATAGAATCCAATCCAGACAAATAATTTACCATAAACATAAGCACCAACGTTTGATAAATAATGTAAAACAGAAATGTGAAAGAGAGTCAACATCAGATGAAGACCCCAAATTGTCATCGCCATAGTAAATTTTGGGCTCAATATCCAATCCTCCATCCGACTCCAGCTCATCCAAATTCAAACGTCAGTGGCCGTTGGACTATGGCGGTTCTAGTGTTAACACCCATGTTAACACACCCCAACTCAACAAACCGTTACAAAAACAAAATTTGCGTTAGAATTACATACAAGATAAATCTACATTCAGAGCATTCTACCATCTAATACT
The DNA here is from genome assembly GCF_964263955.1 of Coregonus lavaretus. Taxonomy (NCBI): domain Eukaryota; kingdom Metazoa; phylum Chordata; class Actinopteri; order Salmoniformes; family Salmonidae; genus Coregonus; species Coregonus lavaretus. Next base: position 35,583,710 of record NC_139994.1, read on the forward strand.
TTTGCATAAAAGTTTCAATAGCTTTAGTGCATGATTTTATTTCTCTCTGCTTATCATCGCTCTTTCTACTCTTCTCTGTTCCTCTGCTAGAATCTCCCAGTAGCTTTGACTTTGGAATAGCTGACACGAGTTCTGAGGAAGGAGGTGGTCTGAGGAGGAGAGATGTGGCACCAAAAATGACATCGGAAGATGAGGAGGTGGAGTTAAAAATGACAGAGAGGAAAGAGGAGAAGGGCTTCTCTATGAGCACATGCATTGTGGGTGCCCTGGTCCTGCTCTGTCTAGGGTCCCTCTTCCTCTCCGGTGAGTTCAGCCTGAACTAGGTTTTGCTAGTGTAATTTTGGACAGTTTGTAATGCACACTGGCTCAACAATGCCTCATTTTCATTCTTATGATAAAATCTATATAACTATAGCTGTATATACAGTGAATTCGGAAAGTATTCAGACCCCTTGACTTTTTCCACATTTTGTTAAGTTACAGCCTTATTCTGAAATGGATTAAATGAATTTTTCCCTCAATCTACACACAATAACCCATAATGACAAAGCGAAAACAGATTTTTAGAAATGTTTGCCAAAACAAAATAAGAAAAGAAATACCTTATTTACATAAGTATTCAGACCCTTTGCTATGAGACTCGAAATCGAGCTCAGGTGCATCCTGTTTCCATTGATCATCCTTGAGATGTTTCTACAACTTGATTGGAGTCCACCTGTGGTAAATTCAATTGATTGGACATGATTTGGAAAGGCACACACCTGTCTATATAAGGTCCCACAGTTGACAGTACATGTCAGAGCAGCAAAAACCACGCAGGCATGGGTGAACAGGGGGTACAGGAGTGGGTCTAGGGTGTCAGGTAAGGTGGAGGTGATATGATCCTTAACTAGCCTCTCAAAGCACTTCATGATGAGAAGTGAGTGCTACAGGGCGAAAGTCATTTAGTTCAGTTACCTTTGCTTTCTTGGATACAGGAACAATGATGGACATCTTGAAGCAAGTGGGGACAGCAGATTGGGATAGGGAGAGATTGAATATGTCCGTAAACATTCCAGCCAGCTGGTCTGCGCATGCTCTGAGGACGCAGCTAGGGATGCCGTCTGGGCCGGCAGCATTGCGAGGGTTAACACGCTTATGTCTTACTCACATCGGCCACAAGAGCCCACAGTCCTTGGGAGCGGGCCGTGTCAGTGGCACTGTGTTATCCTCAAAGTGGGCGAAGAAGGTGTTTAGCTTGTCCGGGAGCAAGACGTCGGTGTCCGAGACGTTGATGGTTTTCCCTTTGTAATCCGTGATTGTCTATAGACCCTGCTACATACAGTGGGGGGGAAAAAAAGATGAGAGGCCTGTAATTTTCATCATAGGTACACGTCAACTATGACAGACAAAATTAGAATTTTTTTCTCCAGAAAATCACATTGTAGGATTTTTTATGAATTTATTTGCAAATTATGGTGGAAAATAAGTATTTGGTCAATAACAAAAGTTTCTCAATACTTTGTTATATACCCTTTGTTGGCAATGACACAGGTCAAACGTTTTCTGTAAGTCTTCACAAGGTTTTCACACACTGTTGCTGGTATTTTGGCCCATTCCTCCATGCAGATCTCCTCTAGAGCAGTGATGTTTTGGGGCTGTCGCTGGGCAACACAGACTTTCAACTCCCTCCAAAGATTTTCTATGGGGTTGATCTGAAGACTGGCTAGGCCACTCCAGGACCTTGAAATGCTTCTTACGAAGCCACTCCTTCGTTGCCCGGGCAGTGTGTTTGGGATCATTGTCATGCTGAAAGACCCAGCCACGTTTCATCTTCAATGCCCTTGCTGATGGAAGGAGGTTTTCACTCAAAATCTCACGATACATGGCCCCATTCATTCTTTCCTTTACACGGATCAGTCATCCTGGTCCCTTTGCAGAAAAACAGCCCCAAAGCATGATGTTTCCACCCCCATGCTTCACAGTAGGTATGGTGTTCTTTGGATGCAACTCAGCATTCTTTGTCCTCCAAACACGACGAGTTGAGTTTTTACCAAAAAGTTATATTTTGGTTTCATCTGACCATATGACATTCTCCAAATCCTCTTCTGGATCATCCAAATGCACTCTAGCAAACTTTAGACGGGCCTGGACATGTACTGGCTTAAGCAGGGGGACACGTCTGGCACTGCAGGATTTGAGTCACTGGCGGCGTAGTGTGTTACTGATGGTAGGCTTTGTTACTTTGGTCCCAGCTCTCTGCAGGTCATTCACTAGGTCCCCCTGTGTGGTTCTGGGATTTTTGCTCACCGTTCTTGTGATCATTTTGACCCCACGGGGTGAGATCTGCGTGGAGCCCCAGATCGAGGGAGATTATCAGTGGTCTTGTATGTCTTCCATTTCCTAATAATTGCTCCCACAGTTGATTTCTTCAAACCAAGCTGCTTACCTATTGCAGATTCAGTCTTCCCAGCCTGGTGCAGGTCTACAATTTTGTTTCTGGTGTCCTTTGACAGCTCTTTGGTCTTGGCCATAGTGGAGTTTGGAGTGTGACTGTTTGAGGTTGTGTACAGGTGTCTTTTATACTGATAACAAGTTCAAACAGGTGCCATTAATACTGGTAACGAGTGGAGGACAGAGGAGCCTCTTAAAGAAGAAGTTACAGGTCTGTGAGAGCCAGAAATCTTGCTTGTTTGTAGGTGACCAAATACTTATTTTCCACCATAATTTGCAAATAAATTCATTAAAAATCCTACAATGTGATTTTCTGTAAAAAAAAATCTCAATTTGTCTGTCATAGTTGACGTGTACCTATGATGAAAATTACAGGCCTCTCTCATCTTTTTTAAGTGGGAGAACTTGCACAATTGGTGGCTGACTAAATACTTTTCTTCCCCACTGTATATATATACACACAGTGAAGAGGCGACTCCGGGATGCTGACCTTCTAGGCAAAGAAAAAGCAATATCTCAAACTGGCCAATAAAAATAAAAGATTAAGATTGACAGTCTGAGATATGGCTTTTTCTTTGCAACTCTGCCTAGAAGGTCAGCATCCCAGGGTGTCGCCTCTTCACTGTTGATGTTGAGACTGGTGTTTTGCGGGTACTATTTAATGAAGCTGCCAGTTGAGGGCCTGTGAGCCGTCTGTTTCTCAAACTAGACACTAATGCATTTGTCCTCTCACACCGGGGCCTCCCACTCCTCTTTCTATTCTGGTTAGAGACAGTGCGCTGTTCTGTGAAGGGAGTAGTACACAGCGTTGTACGAGATCTTCAGTTTCTTGGCAATTTCTCACATAAATAGCCTTCATTTCTCAGAACAAGAATAGACTGATGAGTTTCAGAAGAAAGTTATTTGTTTCTGGCCATTTTGAGCCTGTAATCGGACCCACAATTGCTGATGCTCCAGATACTCAACTAGTCTCAAGAAGGCCAGTTTTATTGCTTCTTTAAATCAGCACAACAGTTTTCAGCTGTGCTAACATAATTGCAAAATGGTTTTCTAATGATCAATTTGCCTTTAAAAATGATATACTTGGATTAGCAAACACAACGTGCCATTGGAACACAGGACTGATGGTTGTTGACAATGGCCCTCTGTACGCCTATGTAGATATTCCATTTACAAAATCAGCCATTTCTAGTTACAATAGCCATTTACATTAACAATGTCTACACTGTATTTCTGATCAATTTGATGTTATTTTGAAAGGGACAAAAAATTGCTTTTCTTTCAAAAACAAGGACATTTCTAAGTGACCCCAAACTTCTGAACGGTAGTATGTATGTATGTATGTATGTACAGTGGGGAAAAAAAGTTTTTAGTCAGCCACCAATTGTGCAAGTTCCCCCAATTAAAAAGATCTTGCTTGTTTGTAGGTGACCAAATACTTATTTTCCACCATAATTTGCAAATAAATTCATAAAAAATCCTACAATGTGATTTTCTGGATTTTTTTTTCTCAATTTGTCTGTCATAGTTGACGTGTACTCTCATCTTTTTAAGTGGGAGAACTTGCACAATTGGTGGCTGACTAAATACTTTTTTTCCCCACTGTACTTTGGTGCGAAAAGTGCAACTCAATCCCAGAACAACAGCAAAGGACCTTGTGAAGATGCTGGAGGAAACGGGTACAAAAGTATCTACAGTTGGGAAAAAAAGTATTTAGTCAGCCACCAATTGTGCAAGTTCTCCCACTTAAAAAGATGAGAGGCCTGTAATTTTCATCATAGGTACACGTCAACTATGACAGACAAATTGAGAAAAAAATTATCCTGAAAATCACATTGTAGGATTTTTTAAGAATTTATTTGCAAATTATGGTGGAAAATAAGTATTTGGTCACCTACAAACAAGCAAGATTTCTGCAATCTCACAGACCAGTAACTTCTTCTTTAAGAGGCTCCTCTGTCCTCCACTCATTACCTGTATTAATGGCACCTGTTTGAACTTGTTATCAGTATAAAGACACCTGTCCACAACCTCAAACAGTCACACTCCAAACTCCACTATGGCCAAGACCAAAGAGCTGTCAAAGGACACCAGAAACAAAATTGTAGACCTGCACCAGGCTGGGAAGACTGAATCTGCAATAGGTAAGCAGCTTGGTTTGAAGAAATCTACTGTGGGAGCAATTATTAGGAAATGGAAGACATACAAGACCACTGATAATCTCCCTCGATATGGGGCTCCACGCAAGATCTCACCCGTGGGGTCAAAATGATCACAAGAACAGTGAGCAAAAATCCCAGAAACACACAGGGGGACCTAGTGAATGACCTGCGAGAGCTGGGACCAAAGTAACAAAGCCTACCATCAGTAACACACTACGCCGCCAGTGACTCAAATCCTGCAGTGCCAGACGTGTCCCCCTGCTTAAGCCAGTACATGTCCAGGCCCGTCTGAAGTTTGCTAGAGTGCATTTGGATGATCCAGAAGAGGATTGGGAGAATGTCATATGGTCAGATGAAACCAAAATTGAACTTTTTGGTAAAACTCAACTCGTCGTGTTTGGAGGACAAAGAATACTGAGTTGCATCCAAAGAACACCATACCTACTGTGAAGCATGGGGGTGGAAACATCATGCTTTGGGGCTGTTTTTCTGCAAAGGGACCAGCATGACTGATCTGTGTAAAGGAAAGAATGAATGGGGCCATGTATCGTGAGATTTTGAGTGAAAACCTCCTTCCATCAGCAAGGGCATTGAAGATGAAATGTGGCTGGGTCTTTCAGCATGACAATGATCCCAAACACACCGCCCGGGCAACGAAGGAGTGGCTTCGTAAGAAGCATTTCAAGGTCCTGGAGTGGCCTAGCCAGTCTCCAGATCTCAACCCCATAGAAAATCTTTGGGGGGAGTTGAAAGTCCGTGTTGCCCAGCGACAGCCCCAAAACATCACTGCTCTAGAGGAATGGACCAAAATACCAGCAACAGTGTGTGAAAACCTTGTGAAGACTTACAGAAAACATTTGACTTGTGTCATTGCCAACAAAGGGTATATAACAAAGTATTGAGAAACTTTTGTTTTTGGCCAAATACTTATTTTCCACCATAATTAGCTAATAAATTCATTAAAAATCCTACAATGTGATTTTCTGGATTTTTTTTCTCATTTTGTCTGTCATAGTTGACGTGTACCTATGATGAAAATTACAGGCCTCTCTCATCTTTTTAAGTGGGAGAACTTGCACAATTGGTGGCTGACTAAATACTTTTTCTCCCCACTGTATATCCACAGTAAAACAAGTCCTACATCGAAGGAGACGCGTTCTGTCTCCTAGAGATGAACGTACTTTGGTGCGAAAAGTGCAAATCAATCCCAGAACAACAGCAAAGGACCTTGTGAAGATGCTGGAGGAAACAGGTCCAAAAGTATCTATATCCAAAGTAAAACAAGTCCTATATCGACATAACCTGAAAGGCCGCTCAGCAAGGAAGAAGCCACTGCTCCAAAACCGCCATAAAAAAGCCAGACTATGGTTTGCAACTGCACATGGGGACAAAGATCGTACTTTTTGGAGAAATGTCCTCTGGTCTGATGAAACTAAAATATAACTGTTTGGCCATAATGACCATCATTATGTTTGGAGTAAAACGGGGTTGCTTGCAAGCCGAAGAACACCATCCCAACTGTGAAGCACGGGGGTGGCAGCATCATGCTGTGGGGGTGCTTTGCTGCAGGAGGGACTGGTGCACTTCACAAAATAGATGGCATTATGAGGAAGGAAATTTATGTGGATATATTGAAGCAACATCTCAAGACATCAGTCAGGAAGTTAAAGCTTGGTCGCAAATGGGTCTTCCAAATGGACAATGACCCCAAGCATACTTCCAAAGTTGTGGCAAAATGGCTTAAGGACAACAGTCAAGGTATTGGAGTGGCCATCACAAAGCCCTGACCTCAATCCTATAGAAAATGTGTGGGCAGAACTGAAAAAGCGTGTGTGAGCAAGAAGGCCTACAAACCTGACTCAGTTACACCAGCTCTGTCAGGAGGAATGGGCCAAAATTCACCCAACTTATTGTGGGAAGCTTGTGGAAGGCTACCCAACACGTTTTACCAAAGTTAAACAATTTAAAGGCAATGCTACCAAATACTAATTGAGTGTATGTAAACTTCTGACCCACTGGGAATGTGATTAACTAAATAAAAGCTGTAATAAATCATTCTCTCTACTATTATTCTGACTTTTCACATTCTTAAAATAAAGTGGTGATCCTAACTGACCTAAGACAGGGAGTATTTACAAGGATTAAATGTCAGGAATTGTGTAAAACTGAGTTTAAATGTATTTGGCTAAGGTGTATGTAAACTTCCGACTTCAACTGTACATATTACCTCGACTAACCTGTACCCCCGCACATTGTTTCGGTACTGGTACCCCCTGTATATAGCCTCGTTATTTTATTGTTGCTCTTTCATGTTTTTACTTTAGTTTATTTAATTCATATTTTCTTAACTGCATTGTTGGTTAAGGTCTTGAAAGTAAGCATTTCACCGTAAGGTCTACACCTGTTGTATTTGGTGCATGTGACAAATAAAAATTGTTTTGATGTTTGGTCAGGCATGCGAATGGTCAGGCATGCGAATGGTCAGAGACTGTGCCATTGACCAAATAACTTCCCAACAATTTTATGCTCTCGTGGAGTAGTTCAAAATTGGCTTTGCATTTTGGATGATAAAATATATGCAGGTGTGTTTAATATATGTTAAATATGTTTGGAAAATGTGGTTTGATGTATTGTTTTCTTTTTTGACAGATGACTCAGATGAGCTGAGCGGGACAGAACAAAACCAGGTCTGTTGCTCTATCCTACCTTCTCGGTCATCGTCACTTTCAACAATGTTTTATTGGGATGAAAGTTAAAGGAACTGGACGAACTTAGAGAAAAATGTGTAATGGAATGATATTAATGGGGCAATCTGCTTTTAAAACAACAAAGCGCTCGCTCCGCCATGGTTTTGGTAAACAGTTGAGGGATGGGGCTGGAGGAATGTAAGTCTCAAATTCATACACAGAGCTATGGACGCAAGGACTGACTATCCATGAGATCCAAATGATAATTAGAAAAATTTTTTGAGGCTGTACAGTGTTTACAATTTACATTGCTTTCAAACCGAGTGTAACAAGCTTATATTTTGGGTTCTGTTGGGGTACGACAGTTGAACTAAGCTCATGAGGCATTTTATAAATTATATTTTTAATAATCGATGGGTGTATATAATTACTTTAAAAGTCAAAAAATGGATGTACCAATGGCCGATTGACCCTTTAATCAGTAATTGACATCTTCCTTGTTAGACAAATGTTTTATAAGATATGCACAAAATGTTTGCTTTGCAATGTTTACAGTTGAAGTCGGAAGTTTACATACACCTTAGCCTTCACAACAATTGAACCTCTCTCTTTGAAGTTCTTAATGATCCGATAAATGGTTGATTTAGGTGCAATCTTACTAGCAGCAATATCCTTGCCTGTGAAGCCCTTTTTGTGCAAAGCAATGATGACGGCACGTGTTTCCTTGCAGGTACAGTGAGGGGGAAAAAAGTATTTGATCCCCTGCTGATTTTGTACGTTTGCCCACTGACAAAGAAATGATCAGTCTATAATTTTAATGGTAGGTTTATTTGAACAGTGAGAGACAGAATAACAACAACAAAAATCCAGAAAAACGCATGTCAAAAATGTTATAAATTGATTTGCATTTTAATGTGGGAAATAAGTATTTGACCCCCTCTCAATCAGAAAGATTTCTGGCTCCCAGGTGTCTTTTATACAGGGAACGAGCTGAGATTAGGAGCACACTTTGCAATTAATTGCAATTCATCTGATCACTCTTCATAACATTCTGGAGTATATGCAAATTGCCATCATAAAAACTGAGGCAGCAGACTTTGTGAAAATTAATATTTGTGTCATTCTCAAAACCTTTGACCACGACTGTACACTACCGTTCAAAAGTTTGTGGTCACTTAGAAATGTCCTTGTTTTCCATGAAAACATACATGAAATGAGTTTGAATAGGAAATATAGCAAAATGAATAGGAAATGTAGGCATTGACAAGGTTAGAAATAATGATTTTTAATTGAAATAATAATTGTGTCCTTCCAACTTTGCTTTCGTCAAAGAATCCTCCATTTGTAGCAATTACAGCCTTGCATACCTTTTGGCATTCTAGTTGTCAATTTGTTGAGGTAATCTGAAGAGATTTCACCCCATGCTTCCTGAAGCACCTCCCGCAAGTTGGATTGGCTTGATGGGCACTTCTTACGTACCATACGGTCAAGCTGCTCCCACAACAGCTCAATAGGGTTGAGATCCGATGACTGTGCTGGCCACTCCATTATAGACAGAATACTAGCTGACTGCTTCTTCCCTAAATAGTTATTGCATAGTTTGGAACTGTGCTTTGGGTCATTGTCCTGTTGTAGGAGGAAATTGGCTCCAATCAAGCGCCGTCCACAGGGTATGGCATGGCGTTGCAAAATGGAGTGATAGCCTTCCTTCTTCAAGATCCATTTTACCCTGTACAAATCTCTCACTTTACCACCACCAAAGCACCCCCAGACCATCACATTGCCTCCACCATGCTTGACAGATGGCATCAAGCACTCCTCCAGCATATTTTCATTTGACGAGTTTCAGAAGAAAGTTATTTGTTTCTGGCCATTTTGAGCCTGTAATCGATCCCACAATTGCTGATGCTCCAGATACTCAACTAGGCTCAAGAAGGCCAGTTTTATTGCTTCTTTAATCAGCACAACAGTTTTCAGCTGTGCAAACATAATTGCATTTTCTAATGATCAATTAGCCTTTTAAAATGATGAACTTGGATTAGCAAACACAACGTGCCATTGGAACACAGGACTGATGGTTGCTGATAATGGGCCTCTGTACGCCTATGTAGATATTCCATTAAAAATCAGCCATTTCCAGCTACAATAGCCATTTACAACATTAACAATGTCTACACTGTATTTCTGATCAATTTGATATTATTTTAATGGACAAGAAAATTGCTTTTCTTTCGAAAAACAAGGACATTTTTAAGTGACCCCAAACTTTCATCAAAGCTGTCTTCAGGGCAAAGGGTGGCTACTTTGAAGAATCTCAAATATAAAATATATTTTGATTTCTTTAAAAATGTTTGGTTACTACATGATTCCATATGTGTTATTTCATAGTTTTGATGTCTTCACTATTATTCTACAATGTAAAAGTAAAGAAAAACTCTTGAATGAGTACATGTGTCCAAACTTTTGACTGGTTCTGTATATATAATGCTGTGTTGTGGATTGTCTGTGATTTGTATTCTGCTGGACAGGACTGGCTAAATGATCCTCAGGAGATGAAGGAGCTTTTGGATAAACTGACACAAGAAAATCAGCAAATCTCCCAGTTAGAAACACAACTCCAGGTGAGCCCATGAACCATATAATTATTTAGGAGTGGCTGTGGATCTGACTTTTTCGGGATCTTCAGTCCGCTGGACTAGAAGATCCTGAGCTTCCCGAAGCTTCTGCTCGTATGCGGATCATGTTATGTGCATGTGTATATTCTCTACTTTACGGGCAGAGAACAGGCTACTCAGGCGAATGGTGCTCATTTAATAAAGTTGGATCAAAGCTGAATCAATGTTTGCAATATCAAACTATGAAAAATGTATGCACTCACTAACTGTAAGTCGCTCTGGATAAGAGCGTCTGCTAAATGACTAAAATGTGATAATGATCAGTATTCCACATAACAGAATGAATCATTACTATTATATTTGGTTCTGTTTTGTAGAATGCTGTGATCATTATGTGCTCTTGCACACATTGATTCAGTTTTGATCTAACTTTATTAAACGAGCACCATTCGCCTGAGTAGCCTGTTCTCTGCGCGTAAAATAGAGAATATGAACGTGATCCATACATACGTGGAGGCTTTGGGAAGCTCCAGGAAGCTCCTGATCTTAGGACTAAAAGATCACGAAGAAGTCGTATCCACAGCCACAGCCTAACAATTTTACATTCAAGAAATATTTTCCTTATCCTTATTTATTATTGTCCTACCTTCCTAAGAATAAAGCAAGGTTTTCCCCTCTCTGTTACAGGCCCACAAAGAGGAACTTGACAAAATTACAATTAAATCTATTTCAGTCTCACTTCGTAATGCAACAACATTTTTCAAAAGTTACATTTGGTGTAGACTTTCTACAGGCTCTGTATCTAGTAATCATCTGCAGACGTCATTGCAGCAGGGAGTTCTGTTTCGTCCTGCAGCGCAGAGGACTTGAGGTGTAACACAACTGTAAATGTGTTAATGATTTGAAAACTGAGATGAGACCAGTTGAGAGAGCTGACAAATGACCATTCAAGATCATGAATGCAATACAGACTGCAATGCCTTCAGTGTTTTTATATTGGAAATAAACTCTTTAGTCAAGTGCCTATGCGCCTGTAGTGCCGATACAAAGACTTTGAGGCTCTATGACTAAGATGTGCTGTACCAACAGGTTTGTTCCCTGATCTGGATGACTGTAGGTCTGTAGAAAAATAAGAAATGCAGTTAGCTTTTATGATAGCTAATTCTCACTCACTTGCCGAAGCGCTAATCCTTTCTCACCCTTGAATACTGTGATCATTGTGGTCTTGCTGACATTGATTCAGTTTTGATCTAACTTTATTAAACAAGCACCATTCGCCTGAGTAGCTTGTTCTCTGTGCGTAAAGTAGAGAATCTACACAGGCGCAGAACGTGATGCACACATGCGCTGATGCTTCGGAAAGCTCAGGATCTTTGGACTAAAAGATCCCGAAAAAGTTGGATCTGCAGCCACGGCCTAATTATTTTACATTTAAGAAATATTTTTACAATCTTTATTATTATGTCCTACCTTCCTAAGAATAAAGCAACGTTTTCCCCTCTCTGTTACAGGCCCATAAAGAGGAACTTGACTCAGCACTAAATGCAGGATCAGCAACGGGTAATGACAACAGAAAAGGAGATCTGGAGCAAGAAAATACTAAGATGAAAGAAGAGCTGTCATCCCTTCCTGGCCTGAAGGAGGAGCTGGAGACGCTGAGGGCTAGAGTGACCGAACTGTCCCAACTCACAGAAGGTACAGTATTTTCATTAGTCTTTCTTCCATTGATAATATCCATCATTTGTTTGATAATGTATAAATAGAAGTCAGTATTTCGGTTAATTCGAATAAGGCAGCTCATTCAGGAAGTAAACTACTTCTCAATGAACTGTAAACTAGAAGCTATTTATTTCAAAAGTTGTTCTATTATTTTATTAAATCAATTCCTAAATTGACTGCCTTCAATTTGAATTTACCCCAACCCTGATCAAAGTGAACTGTATGGTTCAGTGGAGGTTTAAATACTGTTGTGAATCTCTTCTTCAACATGTATGTAACATAATTCTCTGGTTTGGTAGCTGAATGCTGTAACTCACTGATTTGTTCTGATATGTCTACCTCAGCCAACCAGGAAACACCCCCACCACCCTCAAGCCCAACTCCACCCCCTACTGGCCAACCTGGGATTAGCAGCCAGAGTAGCACCACAGCAGAGCCCAAAAGGAGGAGGGATCCGAGAGAGGGGGCCAGGGTGAAGGAAGAGCTTCAGAGGCAGAAGGTGCTGTTGGAGGAAAGCAGGAAGAGACTGGAGGGGATGAAGAAGGATGGGGGGTATAAGAAGGATGGAGGGTACCAGAAGATGGTGAGGGAGAACCTGGCTGAGATCCAGAAGAGACTCAGTGAGCAGGTGGAGAAGATGGGGAACAGGATTGAGGGCAAGAAGAAGCCAAGGGAGAGCGGGAACAAGAGGGACGAGAAGAAAGCCAAGGACAACGGCAAAGACCACTGGAAAAAGGAGTGGAAGGGAGAGAAGGACTGGAAACACGGCAAAGACAAGAATGAGGGCGGATGGAAAGAGAAAGACAAGAGGAAGGAGAGGGACTGGAAGGCAAACAAACAAAACTCTCATAAAGAGGCCTGGAGGAAATCCCAGGATGAGTGGGAGAGAAAGAAGAACGAGCGCAGGATGGACAGGGATAAAAGAAAGCAGGAGAGGCCCTGGCAGTCCAGGAAAGACTACAAGAAAGACTCCAACCATCACTCCAACCATCAGCAGCAACATCACCACCACCAGCCCCATCAGTATGACCACACCAGCTTCTGGAAGCACCAGGAGGAGAAACTTGGACGCAACGTTCGCTCCCTGGCGGGCTGTAGCGGTGTGGAGGACTGCGCTAGCCAGGAAGGGCTCTTTCCTGTTGAACTGTCTGAATTCGAGGAGTTGTTAGACGGCTACCTGAGCAAGCTGGAGAGGGCTACTCCGGACAGCAAGGCCGAGATCCAGAAGTTGGTCGACATGTTTTTTCAAGACGGTGTGTTCGTCCATGACAAAGTTCTCTTCAGTGACTTCGCTGAAGATGTGGCGGACATTTTAGAGGACATGGCAGACATTTTGGAGGTTGATGGGCAGGATGATGAAGCCCTGGAGGAGGCGATGGAGGAGTTTGAGCGAGAAGCTTTGTGGAAGTTTGCAGCCACTGCATAGATAGAAAGGAACCAGACGAAAATGGAACACCAAGATACAGCAATAGTATTACATGGTGGTTTATAGCAGGTGTTGTTGCCTTTGAAGGGCTTCCGGCTCAAGAAGGAGTGATCTTGCATCTCGTAAACATGTCCCTAGCTCTGCATCTGTAATTAGCTGAAGTCATTCTTGTCTGTTGGGACTCAGTTGTTACCTACCTATGTCACTTCATGTTATGTCTTCAATGCCAAGTCCTACATATTGACAGTTGTGTGGAGTTGATTTACCTATAGTGTTTGGCACTTATAAAATTGAATGTCACAATTCAAGTTCAAAACCGTGTCAGATACACAGCAATGTGAACTCTTTGCTCCCACAACAACTGATTTTCTGATCAGTCTCTTCTCTGTTGTCATGGTTAGGATCAGATCTAGTTGAACCGGTTCTGTATCAGCTCTGCTAGCTTCTGTTGTATCAGCTCTGCAAACATACAGTGCTGTGTAGGCACTTGGCCCTTAGTCCTTGGTTTCTGGTTTTCACTAATTGTCTTACCCTTTAAGTATAACTGTCGGCGAAAGCAGAACATTCTGGAACATTTTCAAGTTTTAATGTCACATGCACAAGTACAGTGAAATGCCTTTCTTGCAAACTCAAAACCCCTCAATGCAATAATCAATAACAATGTACTACTAGAAAAAAACAAGAATAGGAAATATGAAGTACACAATTAAGTAAGCATACTATATACAGGAAATATTTTTAAAAGTCTGATCCAATACCATATTTACATGTGCAGGGATACTGGAGGGATGGAGGTCGATTTGTATAGAGGTTAGGGGACTAGGCATCAGGATATAAGATTAACAGAGTAGCAGCAGGTTGTGGGTGTGCGGGTGTGTAGAGTCAGTATAAATGTATGTGCATATTATCTGTGAGTGAGAAAATTATGGAGTGAGTGTGTAGGCCCTGTGAGTGTGCATTGAGAGTGCAAATATTGAAATTACAGGTCAATATAGATACAAGGTAAACTCAGTTCGTGTAGCTATTTTGTTAGCTATTTATCAGTCGTATTGCTTGGGGATGGAAGCTGTTCAATCAGCCTGTTGGTGTCAGATTTGATGAACCGGTACTATCTGAACAGACTGGACGGAGGCCCAGCGCTGCTGCCTCAACCTCTTTGACACAAGCAATAGTTCTTATTTCTTATTCACACTGAGACCATGATTGTGCGGTCCTAATGTAGCAGGAATCGGTTCTAATATATCTCAGTGTACAATGTTGTGCTGAGTTAGCCATAGACATACAGTAGATGGAGTGCAAAACCATATTGGCAATTTGACACATCTGAACGATTGTTTTTGACACATTTTGATCACTCCGTGGGATTTTCAATGAGCACTTATCGGTTGCATTTTCCTTTTTTTAAAGTTATTTTGATTACTGTAATTTAACCTGGAAAATACCCAATAACACGATTGTGGGATGTGTCTATATGAGACAGGTTTAACTGGTGTTTTATCAAGCAATGCCATTTACATAGTTTATGCCAGATTTAAAAGTCAAACTAAGTACAAGGTTAGGATATTAGTACATATTAAAAGTAACTGTTGGTAATTTACAGGAGTTGAAGCTGTACACATTTCAGGATGACTGCTTCCCTTGTTTTTATATTTATCTGTTGTCACAATCACTGTATCAATTACATTCGGCATGAAGTGTTTGTTTTCCATATATTCAATTCAGGTTTTCATAGCTTATTTGTGTTTTTTAAGGAAAGATGAGACTAGTCCCTAATTTTGCTTGTCCTGGCCTCAACAACACATTTATCGCTTCAACTTAAAACCAACTCTAGCTGTTAAAATGTCATGTGTCTATCCCAGACAGTATATAATGTCAAATTAATTGCTTGAAAGTCTGTGACATTTTATTTAGTGAAGATTTTGTTTCTGCCAGCTACAGTTGAAGTCGGAAGTTTACATACACCTTAGCCAAATACATTTAAACTCAGTTTTTCACAATTCCTGACATTTAATCCTAGTAAAAATTCCATGTCTTAGGTCAGTTACGATCACCACTTTACTTTAAGAATGTGAAATGTCAGAATAGTAGTAGAGAATTATTTATTTAAGCTTTTATTTCTTTCATCACATTCCCAGAGGGTCAGAAGTTTACATACACTCAATTAGTATTTGGTAGCATTGCCTTTTAAAATTGTTTAACTTGGGTCAAACGTTTTGGGTAGCCTTCCACAAGCTTCCCACAATAAGTTGGGTGAATTTTGGCCCATTCCTCCAGACAGAGCTGGTGTAACTGAGTCAGGTTTGTAGGCCTCCTTGCTCGCACACACTCTTTCAGTTCTGCCCACAAATGTTCTATAGGATTGAGGTCAAGGCTTTGTGATGGCCACTCCAATACCTTGACTTTGTTGTCCTTAAGCCATTTTGCCACAACTTTGGAAGTATGCTTGGGGTCATTGTCCATTTGGAAGACCCATTTGCGACCAAGCTTTAACTTCCTGACTGATGTCTTGATGTTGCTTCAATATATCCACATCATTTTCCTTCCTCATGATACCATCTATTTTGTGAAGTGCACCAGTCCCTCCTGCAGCAAAGCACCCACACAGCATGATGCTGCCACCCCTGTGCTTCACGGTTGGGATGGTGTTCTTCGGCTTGCAAGCAACCCCCTTTTTCCTCCAAACATAACGATGGTCATTATGGCCAAACAGTTCTATTTTAGTTTCATCAGACAAGAGGACATTTCTCCAAAAAGTACGATCTTTGTCCCCATGTGCAGTTGCAAACCGTAGTCTGGCTTTTTTATGGTGGTTTTGGAGCAGTGGCTTCTTCTTTGCTGAGCGGCCTTTCAGGTTATGTCGATATAGGACTTGTTTTACTTTGGATATAGATAATTTTGGACCTGTTTCCTCCAGCATCTTCACAAGGTCCTTTGCTGTTGTTCTGGGATTGATTTGCACTTTTCGCACCAAAGTACGTTCATCTCTAGGAGACAGAACGCGTCTCCTTCTGGAGTGGTATAACGGCTGCGTGGTCCCATGGTGTTTATACTTGCATACTATTGTTTGTACAGATCAACGTGGTACCTTCAGGCATTTGGAAATTGCTCCCAAGGATGAACCAGACTTGTGGAGGTCTACAATTTTGTTTCTGAGGTCTTGGCTGATTTCTTTTGATTTTTCCATGATGTCAAGCAAAGAGGCACTGAGTTTGAAGGTAGGCCTTGAAATACATCCACAGGTACACCTCCAATTGACTCAAATGATGTCAATTAGCCTATCAGAATCTTCTAAAGCCATGACATTATTTTCTGGAATTTTCCAAGCTGTTTAAAGGCACAGTCAACTTAGTGTATGTAAATTTCTGACCCACTGGAATTGTGATACAGTGAATTATAAGTGAAATAATCTGTCTGTAAACAATTGTTGGAAAAATGACTTGTGTCATGCACAAAGTAGATGTCCTAACCGACTTGCCAAAACTATAGTTTGTTAAAAAGAAGTGGAGTGGTTGAAAAACAAGTTTTAATGACTCCAACCTAAGTGTATGTAAACTTCCAACTTCAACTGTATGTGCCTTTTATTTGTAAGTCAATTTTCACACTTGGTTTCACAAAGTGTTTGACAGGCAACTAAATTGGTTTGATTCTGTAAGCTTAAGAATTCAAGATATTTGTTAACTTGATTGGCTATGGTCTGGTTATTTTATGGTCTTTTATGAAGAGAGATTTTTTTTTTTTTTTAATTTAATTAAAATATAGTAAGTAATCTTTGTTTTTTTTGTTGAATTTAAAACTTGTAAATGTAAAATAATTGCTCACGCTTTTTGGCCAAAGAATTCTAGCTGATGTGGATAAAGACTTAAAAAAGCAACTTGAGAGATTATAAACAAACTGCATAAACTGAGGAAATGAAGTTTAACTCCCCAAATGCGCACACTAACATTTTCAGAGAATATAAAAAAAACACTTATTTCTTAGGTATTCATTCAAGTGGAGGATATATTGTTTTATCAAACTGTTATTTTACAATGGACATATCCTTCATGATCATTTAGGAGTCAGGACATATCCCAGTTTAGCATTTAATTCATAAATGTACAGAAAGTCCTGAATCAGGTGACGTGTACAATGTTGAGTTAAGCTGAATGAGTAGTCTAGTCTTGGCAACCATTTCTCCTTTTAGTGGGTTTGTATTGGACTTTAAATAAAAAAATAATCTTGAATGAAAATGTTATATTTTCCTCTGTCTAAGGGCTTGTTCACACTGGCAGTTTGAAGCGACTCAAATACATTTTTGGGGAATATTCAAATCTGTGCTTTTTTTTGCAGTCTGAACTGCCAAAAAGCACATGGAATCTGATATTTCAAGCCACCTTTGTAGGTGATTTGAATTCAGATACAAATCTCATTCCTGGCCATGCGACTTGTCTGAACGGTAAAATCTGATTTATTTGCCCTCAAGTGGTTTTTAGACTTATTTGGCATATCTTGTTGCTTGCGAGCTACTCTGACAGTTTAAAAATAACATGTGGTAGCTAACTAGCTTTTTAATTGTTAACAAACAAATTAGTGAATGAGCTAGAAAGCTAAACGGCTAACTAGTTGACTGCTGTGGCTAGCCAAAAATGACTAGTTTTGAAAGTTGGATCATCTTATCCTTTCAGGCTTTAAAAGTGTTCTTGCGCTATGATTTTGAACATTCAAAGCAACTGGGAAACGTCCATGTCTGTAATTTACTATTTCCATTTATGACAACTTTTACTTCACTACATTCCTAAAGAAAATGTACTTTTTACTCCATACATTTTCCCTGACACCCAAAAGTACTCATTACATTTTGAATTCTTAGCAGGACAGGAAAATTGTCAAATTCTCGCACTTTCAAGAGAACATCCCTGGTCATCCCTACTGCCTCTGATCGGGCGGATTCACTAAACACACATGCTTCGTTTGTAAATGATGTCTGATTGTTGGAGTGACGTCTGGTTTGCTTAATATAAGGAATTTTAAATGATTTGTACTTTTACTTTTGATACTTATGTATATTTTAGCAATTACATTAACTTTTGATATTTAAGTATATTTAAAACAAAATACTTTTAGACTTTTACTCAAGTCGTATTTTACTGGGTGTCTTTTACTTGAGTCATTTTCTATTAAGGTATCTTTATTTTTACTCAAGTATGACAATTGGGTACTTTTTCCACCACTGTGGGGTAGTAGTGGCCTATACAGGGAATAGGGTGCATTTGGGGACTTAACCTATGCGTGACTGAACCAGTGAGACTGGACCAGTCCTGATAAGATTAACTGATTAGTAAAGTTGTCAGTAATGATGGATAGTCCAACACTTTGAAGCTGTCATACCTAACATTCTATATCTCCCTGTCAAAATGCTGAAGTGTATGCAGCGGTGAAGTTAGGCGCAGGACACAGAAGATCAGTAACGACTGCTTTACTTTCCAAAAATACGCACAAAAACAAAAGCCTCCAAAACACAAGAGGAGGATAATACGCGGAGTGCGTAATAAACAGGATGATCAATGCCAACCATACATACAGGACACGCGGACAATAACACACAAAGGCAAACATAAAACAAGGGAACTTATATGTAACATAATCAATACAGAATACGAAACAGGTGTACCAACTAGACATTACAAAACAAACATCGAAAACATCGAGCGGTAGCAGCTAGTGCTCCGGGGACGACGAACGCCGAAGCCTGCCCGAGCAAGGAGGAGGAGCAGCCTCGGCGGCATCCGTGACAGTACCTCCCCCTTGATGCGCGGCTCCAGCCGTGCGCCGACCCCGGCCTCGGGGACGGCCAGGAGGACGCGGAGCAGGGCGCATGGGATGACTCCGGTGGAACTCCGTCAGGAGGGAGGGATCTAAAATGTCCCTCCTAGGCACCCAGCACCGTTCCTCCGGACCGTACCCCTCCCACTCCACGAGATACTGCAGACCCCCCATCCGACGTCTCGAATCCACGATGGACCGGACTGAGTACGCCGGAGCCCCCTCGATGTCCAGTGGGGGCGGAGGAGTCTCCCGTATCTCATTGTCCTGGAGTAGACCAGCTACCACCGGCCTGAGGAGAGACACATGGAACGAGGGGTTAATGTGATATCATTAGGCAGTTGTAACCTGTAACATACCTCGTTCAATCTCCTCAGGACTTTAAATGGCCCCACAAACCGCCGACCCAGCTTCCGGCAGGGCAGGCGAAGGGGCAGGTTTCGAGTCGAGAGCCAGACTCGATCTCCAGGTGCGTACACTGGACCCTCACTGCGGTGGAGATTGGCGCTCGCCTTCTGCCTACGGATAGCCCGCTGCAGATGTACATGCGCAGCGTTCCATGTCTCCTCCGAGCGCCGAAACCACTCATCCACCGCAGGAGCCTCGATCTGGCTCTGATGCCATGGTGCCAGAACCGGCTGATACCCCAACACACACTGGAAAGGGGTCATATTCGTAGAGGAATGGCGAAGGGAGTTCTGGGCAATCTCTGCCCAGGGGATATACCCCGACCACTCCTCCTGCCGGTCCTGGCAATAAGATCTCAGAAACCTACCCACATCCTGGTTCACTCTCTCCACCTGCCCATTACTCTCAGGGTGGAAACCCGAGGTAAGGCTAACCGAGACCCCCAAGCGTTCCATGAACGCCCTCCAGACTCTAGAGGTGAATTGGGGATCCCGATCAGACACTATATCCTCGGGTACCCCGTAGTGCCGGAAGACGTGGGTAAACAAAGCCTCAGCAGTCTGTAGGGCAGTAGGGAGACCCGGCATTGGGATGAGACGACAGGCCTTAGAGAACCGATCCACAACGACCAGAATAGTGGTATTCCCCTGGGAGGGGGGAAGGTCCGTGACAAAGTCTACCGATAGGTGAGACCACGGCCGTTGTGGAACGGGTAGGGGTTGTAACTTCCCCCTGGGCAGGTGTCTAGGCGCCTTACACAGCGCACACCGAGCAGGAGGAGACATAAACCCTCACGTCCTTAGCCAATGTTGGCCACCAGTACTTTTCACTAAGGCAGTGCACTGTCCGGCCAATACCAGGATGTCCAGAGGAGGGTGACGTATGAGCCCAATAAATGAGACGATCACGAATCTCGAGCGGAACGTACGTCCGCCCCACTGTACACTCTGGAGGAGTAGGGTCGGTACGTAACGCCCGCTCGATTTCCGCATCGACCTCCCACACCACCGGTGCCACCAGACAAGACTCCGGCAGTATGGGAGTGGGCTCAATGGACCTCTCCTCTGTGTCATATCGCCGGGACAGGGCGTCTGCCTTAACGTTCTGGGACCCTGGGATGTAAGTGAGCTTAAAAACAAACCGGGCCAGAAACATGGCCCACCTAGCCTGACGAGGGTTCAGTCTCCTAGCTGCCCGGATGTACTCCAGGTTACGATGGTCAGTCAGAATGAGAAAAGGGTGTTGAGCCCCCTCAAGCCAATGCCTCCACACCTTTAGGGCTTGAACCACGGCTTGCAGCTCCCTGTCCCACACGTCATAATTACGTGCCGCCGGGCTGAGCTTCTTAGAGTAAAAAGCGCAGGGCCGGAGTTTAGGAGGCGTGCCTGAGCGTTGAGACAGTACAGCCCCAATACCGGCCTCTGACGCGTCCACCTCCACCTGGAACGCTAAAGCGGGGTCCGGATGCGCCAGCACCGGAGTCGAGGTGAACAGGTCCTTCAGTTGTCCAAACGCCCTGTCCGCCTCAGCCGACCACTGCAAACGCACCGGGCCCCCCTTCAGCAGGGAGGTGATGGGAGCTGCTACCTGTCCAAAACCCCGGATAAACCTCTGGTAGTAATTGGCAAAACCCAAAAACCGCTGCACCTCCTTAACCGTGGTTGGAGTCGGCCAATTACGCACGGCTGAAACGCGGTCAATCTCCATCTCCACCCCTGACGCGGACAACCGATGGCCCAGGAAGGAGATGGACTCCTGGAAAAACAGACATTTCTCTGCCTTGACATACAAGTCATGCTCCAACAGCCTAGCCAACACTCGACGCACCAGGGCTACATGCTCGGCTCGTGTAGAAGAGTACACTAGAATGTCGTCAATATACACCACTACACCCTGCCCATGCAAATCCCGGAAGATCTCGTCCACAAAGGATTGGAAGACTGAAGGAGCATTCATTAACCCGTATGGCATGACGAGATACTCATAGTGACCCGAGGTGGTACTAAATGCTGTCTTCCATTCATCTCCCTCCCTAATGCGCACCAAGTTGTAGGCGCTCCTGAGATCCAGTTTTGTGAAGAAACGCGCTCCGTGTAATGATTCCGTCATTCTCGCAATCAGAGGGAGAGGATAACTGTATTTAACAGTGATCTGATTGAGACTACGGTAATCAATACACGGGTGCAACCCTCCATCCTTCTTCTTCACAAAAAATAAACTCGAGGACGCAGGAGAAGTGGAGGGCCGTATGTATCCCTGTCTCAGAGACTCGGCTATGTATGTCTCCATAGCCGCCGTCTCCTCTTGAGACAGAGGATACACATGACTACGCGGAAGTGCAGCACCTGCCTGGAGGTCTATCGCACAATCCCCCTGTCTATGAGGTGGCAATCGCGTCGCCCTCGTCTTGCTGAACACGAGTGCCAAATCATCATACTCAGGAGGAATGTGCAGTGCGGGCACTTGGTTCGGACTTTCCACCGTTGTCGCCCCTACGGGCAACCTAGACACTGCCCGACACACTGGTCAGACCACTCCTTGAGAGCCCTCTGTTGCCACGAAATGGTGGGGTCATGGGAGATTAACCAAGGAAGTCCCAGCACCACGGGATACGCAGGAGAGTCGATCAGATACAACTGAATGATCTCCTCATGACCCCCCTGCGTCTTCATCTTTAGTGGCGCTGTGACCTCCCTAATCAACCCAGATCCCAACGGACGGCTATCTAGGGCATGAATAGGAAAGGGCACATCTACTGGTAGGAGGGGAATCCCTAAATTAACAAAAAAATTACGATCAATAAAATTCCCAGCTGCGCCTGAATCGACTAGCGCCTTATGCTGGGAATGAGATGCAACCTGGGGAAATACTACTGGTATACACAGGTGAACAACAGAGAGCGGGTAGCCAGCAGGGTATCCAGACGGATCGACATGTCCACCAACTGATCGAAGTTTAGATTGGTGTCCCTGCAGGCCAACTCTCGTCGAACGTCCTCTCGCAGGCTGCACCAATAGTGGTCGATGAGGGCCCTCTCATTCCACCCCGCATCCGCCGCTAGAGTCCGGAAGTCCAGGGCGAACTCTTGTGCGCTCCTCTTCCCCTGTCGGAGGTGGAACAGACGCTCCCCCTCCGCTTTACCCTCTGGGGGATGATCGAAAAAAGCCCTGAAGCGGCGGGAGAACTCCGCGTAGCTGATGGTGGCGGCATCTATTCCCCTCCATTCGGCATTGGCCCACTCCAACGCCTTGCCGGATAGACAGGAGATGAGGGCGGAAACGCTCTCGTATCCCGAGGGCGCCGGGTGTATGGTTGCCAGGTAGAGTTCCACTTGAAGTAGGAACCCCTGACACCCGGCTGCGGTGCCATCATATGCCCTCGGGAGCGAGAGCCGAATCCCACTGGACTCCGGAGATGGTACGATGGGGCTGGCCGATGGTGGTGGTAATGTAGAAGGAGGTGTGGGCAAGCCTCCTCTTTCCCATCGGCGCAGGGTGTCCATCACGTCTTGCATGGCGGAGCCGAGTCTATGGATCATGGCGTCCTGGCTGCTGACCCGATCCTCCAGTGACTCAGTCACCGCCGCTGCTCCTGCTGACTCCATGGGTGGTGTGTTATTCTGTCAAAATGCTGAAGTGTATGCAGCGGTGAAGTCAGGCGCAGGACACAGAAGATCAGTAACGACTGCTTTACTTTCCAAAAATACGCACAAAAACAAAAGCCTCCAAAACACAAGAGGAGGATAATACACGGAGTGCGTAATAAACAGGATGATCAATGCCAACCATACATACAGGACACGCGGACAATAACACACAAAGGCAAACATAAAACAAGAGAACTTATATGTAACATAATCAATACAGAATACGAAACAGGTGTACCAACTAGACATTACAAAACAAACATCGAAAACATCGAGCGGTAGCAGCTAGTACTCCGGGGACGACGAACGCCGAAGCCTGCCCGAGCAAGGAGGAGGAGCAGCCTCGGCGGCATCCGTGACACTCCCAAACACCTGGTCAAGCTCTACTACTGGGCCTCTGCACAAGGCCTAGCTACAGTCCATTCAGAAAGTATTCAGACACCTTGACTTTTTCCACATTTTGTTACGTTATAGCCTTATTCTAAAATTGATAAATTAAATGTTTTCCCTCATCAATCTACACACAATACCCTATAATGACAAAGTAAAAACAGGTTTTAAGAAATGTTAGCTAATTTATTAGAAATTTAAAACAGAAATACCTTATTTACATAAGTATTCGAACCCTTTGCTATGAGACTCGAAATTGGGCTCAGGTGCATCCTGTTTCCATTGATCATCCTTGATGTTTCTACAACTTGATTGGAGTCCACCTGTGGTTAATTCAATTTTATTGGACATGATTTGGAAAGGCACACACCTGTCTAATATAAGGTCCCACAGTTTACAGTGCATGTCAGAGCAAAGACCAAGCCATGAGGTCGAAGGAATTGTCCGTAGAGCTCCGAGACAGGATTGTGTCAAGGAACAGATCTGGGGAAGGGTACCAAAAAATTTCTGCAGCATTGAAGGTCTCCAAGAACACAGTGGCCATAATTCTTAAAGGAGAGAAGTTTGGAACGACCAAGACTCTTCATAGAGCTGGCTGCCCAGCCAAACTGAGCCATTGGGGGAGAAGGGCCTTGGTCAGGGAGATTACCAAGAACCTGATGGTCACTCTGACAGAGCTCCAGAGTTCCTCTGTGGAGATGAGAGAACCTTCCAGAAGGACAACCATCTCTGCAGCACTCCACCAATCAGGCCTTTATGGTAGAGTGGTCAAACGGAAGCTACTCCTCAGTAAAAGGCACATGACAGACCGCTTGGAGTTTGCCAAAAGGCACCTAAAGGACTCTCAGACCATGAGAAACAAGATTCTCTGGTCTGATGAAACCAAGATTGAACTCTTTGGCCTGAATGCCAAGCGTCACGTCTGGAGGGAACCTGGCACCATCCCTACGGTGAAGCATGGTGGTGGCAGCATCATGCTGTGGGGATGTTTTTCAGCGGCAGGGACTGGGAGACTAGTCACAGGATCGAGGGAAAGATGAACGGAGTACAGAGAGATCCTTGATGAAAACATGCTCAGGACCTCAGACTGGGACGAAGGTTCACCTTCCAACAGGAAAACAACCCTAAGCACACAGCCAAGACAACGCAGGAGTGGCTTCGGGACAAGTCTCTGAATGTCCTTGAGAGGCCCAGCCAGAGCCCGGACTTGTACCCGATCGAACATCTCTGGAGAGAACTGAAAATAGCTGTGCAGCAACGCTCCCCATCCAACCTTACAGAGCTTGAGAGGATCTGCAGACAAGAATGGGAGAAACTCCCCAAATATAGGTATGCCAAGCTTGTATCTTCATACCCAAGAAGACTCTAGGCTGTAATCGCTGCCAAAGGTGCTTCAACAAAGTACTGAGTAAAGGGTCTGAATACTTAGGTAAACGTAATATTTCCATATCATATATTTGCAGATATCTCTAAAAACCTGTTTTTGCTTTGTCCTTATGGGGTATTGTGTGTAGATTGATTGGGGGGGGTCTGAATACTTTCCGAATGCACTGTACATGGTGAACAGGACTCCCATTTTAAAACCTGAGGAAACACCACCACACACCTTTTCTCAGAGACACACACACACACTTTCTCTCTCGCTCTCTCTCTCTCATACACTCGTGTGCAGACTTGCCCTCCTGGTTCACTGCATCATTTGATGATACAGCATTTTCTTCAAACCATTTGGTCATCATTGTTGGGTTTGAGAGATATGTATGAATGCATCTATGCTGATTCAGTGTTGATTTCAGGTTCCTGATTAAAATGAACTGACAGATGTTATCCTAAGTCCCCAACACTGCAAGAAAACCAACTGAAATATGTTGTGTCCTGTCAGCAAAGTTATTTGCTGACTTGATCAAATGTTTATACAGCATCAAAACTACAGAATAATATTGAATTTGACTGTAGTAAACTTCCATCATATCAATATATTTGTTAATGTTGATTGGTATATAAAGGTCATATGTGCATTTGGGTCTGGGGTGATTGCGTGCCTTCCAGAAGGTGCGATGGAAAACCAGAAAGCTAGATAAGAATATCCTGATGGAAACTTGTTGGTTTTCCGCTGATGTCTGCGTCATCAAGGGGGGATTGAGACAATAAAAGAGGAGACGAAAGATTGGAAAGACTAGATTCTCCATTCCTGCTGCAACCAGACCATACCTCAAGTGAGACGACTTGTGACTGATTTTCCTTTAATATGGTTCTTTCTTTCCTCTCTCTGAATCTGATTTCACATGTTTTTCTTGTTTTTCATCATTTAGTTGTTGGCTTTATTTTAAAGTCTGCTTCTACAATGGATAAAAACATTGTAATAACATTTATAGACAATTTATAAGCAGACCTGTTTCTTTCTCTTGTCATGTATTCGCAGTCAACTCCTACATACCGACTCAGTACAATGGAATCTGCCATCAACGTACTTGTCTCCCAGTTCAAGACCTTTGCTGGGAAGGATGGATCCTCGAACACCTTGAGCAAAGGGGAGTTCAGCAGCCTGGTGGCCTGTCAACTACCTACATTTGTCAAGGTAAATCAGTCTCAGTCCCAAATGGCACCCTATTTCCTATGTAGCGCACTTCTTTAGACCGGAGCCTTATGTGCCCTGGTCAAAAGAAGTGCACTACATAGGGAATAGGGTACCATTTGGGACACAATCTTAGTCCTCTTCAGCACCCACTTCATACTTGGCATCCATTTCGCAATACATAATTATCTAGAGCAGTGAGTGAGTGGCTGAATGACAACGTGATAACAAGCATCGTATACGTGAGTGATAGCAGGCCAAATCCTTTTCTGTACCATTTCTATTGCTCTCAGATAAGCTTGCATACCCAAACACACGCATGCACGTAAAGTAGTGCACTATATAGGGAATAGGGTGCCATTTGGGATGCATCACTGGTATTTGCTCTGGCATGCTCACCCGGTGTTATAGCATAAACCTCCTTCCAACTTTGCAACCAAAGTTTGTGGAACTCAGACTCTGTGCCATTTGATCTATAGTACTGTACTATTCTTTACCATTAGATGGCATAGTAGCCTTAACCATGCTGCTCATTGTTAACCTAGTCTGGGCCTGAATGGGTCACTGTCCCATTTCTCCTCTCTGATTGCCTGCAGAACGCCAGTGATCCAGACGTGATCGAGCAGCTCATGGGCTCATTGGACGAAAACAACGATGGGGAGCTGACTTTCCTGGAGTTTTGGCAGCTGATTGGAAAACTTGCCAACAAGCAAGGGGGCTTTTAGCCAATAAAAACACTGCATGGGATTCCGTAGGACTAAAGAGTAGCATTGTGCAATATGCTACAGTCCAATTAAATGATCCTGTATGTAGCTGTGTGGCAAACTTTTGATCTGAATTGACATGCACAATTCTTTAGTTGATCATTTTCTAAAGCAGGCAACTTTGAATAAATGGATCCATTGTCTTAACTTGCCTTCTGTCTCTGGTTCATTGGCCTCAGTTTATGACAGCTATTACTCAGGTGGAGGCCTAGAGGGAGGAAAATGGGCCTGTGTGTTAGAAATGCCGGGGCCGATCTCTGGTACCAGTCCGGCCCTGTCCACCACCCTCAGGTGCATTCTCTCATTTAGTGTAGATGTATTATAACCTTGATTTAATAGCATAATTGGATCGTAACCCTACACTGCTCCCACAACTACACCAGGTACAGCGATCCTATTCCATACGGGTTTATAATGCCTATACAAAGATGCCTTTCCAAGTGTTACACAGTGATGTAAGTGCAATCTACATCCCTGCTGCTATCTACCATCTCTGTGTCTCCATTACCAGTATAAGTTGTATCCTAGGTCAACAACAATACATTGGATACAGGAGAGCTGCTTGGTGTCTGTACAAATACTGCCTGTCCCTATACTCTTGTTTAATGAAGTTGTGTTTGTTTAGTGAGGTAAAAAATAGTGCATATTCACTGCTATTTGCTCTGGCATGCTCACCAGCTGTGTTATAGCATACACTTCCCTCCATTTCATTCTGTTAAGCGACGCTTTCCAAAGTTAGACATTTCTATTGCAATTTTGATACTGGGCAACTGTGGAGTTTGTATCCTAATTAAACACAGCAAGGTGCCAGTGTGGGTGTGACGGATGACAAATGACTGTGTCAGCTCCGATTAAACAATGACACACACTGATACAGCATGACACACTCCCTCAGGGCATGTGTGTCTGTGCCTACATTTGACTGTTGTGGTCTGGATATCCTCCTGAGGCAGTGGCCACTCCCATGAGCCTGGGTGATTGAGTGGGGTAAAGATCACTACTGTCCACACAGTAGCCTAACGGCTAAACTTGTGTTCATTTCATGAAATGCAACTGGAAGTCAATTTTGGATATAAAGGGTTAAAAGCAACTCAACACTCAAGCCTCAATCCGTCTCCTCTTCCCAGCCTCCTATGAATCAGAATATCCCTCATACTCGAATTATTGGCGTGGAACAACACAAATCACACATGACATAAACTAGCACCACATACCAAAGACAATAGAATAAAGAAGAATTAAGTTCCAAGGTTGTGATACACATTTTTACCACCTCATAAAAAAAAAGGTGTCTTATCTTATCTCTTCCACATCCCCCCCCCCCCCCCCCCCCCCCCCCCCCCCCCCCCCCCCTTATTTGTCGAACTCTCCCAGGTACACGCCCTTTGACTTGTCAGGGAAAAAAGTTTAAGAAAAAACTAAATCACGGAAGAGATTATTTAGCCCTAGTTTGGCAAGTTTCTTTTGTGGTCTCAAAGCAGCGGAGATAGACGGAAAAGTAACACAAAGTTGGGCACATTTGAACTGTTCGCTTGTCCTGTAGGAAGTATATGGTGAGTTATATATTTTGTTCATACTTTATTGAAAAAGTTTTGCACTGTAAATTTGCTTAACTCATAACGCGTATGCCACGTTTTAGATACACCCTTGCAGGATCTGTCTATACGCTCTTGGACAGTGCCAATGACGACGCTGTTGGAGACTCCAAGAGACTCCAGGTTTTTTTACGTAGCAAGTAGCGGATAACGTTTGATTTCAAAGGGGGGAAAACTATTTAACTACATGTTAGTGCATTATTTATCATAAACGCATAGCTATTCTTGATCAGTCATAGCGTGTGCACAGTCAACCAAAAAATACCTGAGATAAGGCCTCTTTTGTAAACGGATATATCAGCTGATATCTAGCCTACCATGAGCCATATGAGCCTGTTTGGTTTGTACAACTGGCCTAAAATGTATGGACTATCCAAACAACATATGACCTATGCGTAAACCTACACTGTAAAGGAGTTACCGTGATTTTGACAGTAGCTTACAGGAAGCTCGGTGGCAAGTACAATTCTGTATTTCATATTACAGTACACCCACTGTAATGTAAATATAGTATCAAACCAACCACTGTGTAATGACACACAGTAAAACAAAATGGATGGATGGATGGATGGATGAAATTCGTTGAGGGGAAGGGTTTGTATTTCACAATATTTTACTGTAATTACAAGAGATTGGTGCAAGCAGGTTGGCTGCTAGGTAAAGGGTTTACGAACATTGCAGCATATTAATGAATATTTTGTTTATTTCACTTTCACTTTCTAGAGGCCTTAGCTTAGGCTTGCAAACTGGCAGTGACTACTGGGCAAAACAGACCAAAAGGACATGGCAAAATGCTTAACCATTTAAGGTTTAAGACTTGCTACCACTCGAATCTGTCCCCTATACATTTTAAAATGATGGGGCACTATAACCACATAGGACTTAAATTGGTACAGCATTCTCATTCACTGGTGTAACAAATATAGCCTCTTGCAAGGCACGCCTCAAAATATGGTAATGAGACAGAAGCAACAATACCATGCACCCACTAATGGTCAAAAGGTTTTTTGCACTCCAAACATATGGTACGGTACTGTATTCTGTGGGGTGGAATTACAGTACCATTCGAAATGCAGCAATTATTTCCCCGCACACAACATTTTCCCACAATGCACCATAATTTACAGTATGCTGCAGTAAAACGTTTCAGATTATTTTACTGTTGATAATACAAAATATTACTGCAAAATGTACCGTTTTCCATTACAGTGTATGTGTAAGGGTGATACTATGCATTGCGACTTTATAATCTGTCATAGCCTACATACTACAACCTATTTCCTATAAGATCTCCAACAATGATAAATGTCCGAAAGTAAAACCTGTGTAAACAACCAGAGCTCAAGGCACTCTTCAATTGGCTCAGAATTCTCATTCTTAAATTAGTGCACCATTGATGTTCAGCAGTTTTTTTGTAAACCTATGTGATAAATTAGAGAGGCACTGCAAGCCTGTTCGGTGCAGTATATAGCCACAACCTAACTTGTTCCTCTCTTAATATTTCATTCCACACGAGCGGTAGTATTGCCATTACTCAGAGCACGTACTGTATCACATTCGCCCATTTGGAAACACAACCCTCAATCTCCTTTGGGCTCTGAAGTGAAACGGGAAACCTCTGGGTGTCTATATTGAATTATTTGCAGAGTCGTTTTTTTGCCTTTTTCTCCCAATAATAGGGATTTGTTTATGTGTGTCGGAACTGAGGCGGGGTCAGAGCTGTCCTTGTGATGTTGGCTAAGTAATAGAAGCCCTGTGTTCATTAGTCAGATTTAGGGAGTGATGTGGCTCGACACATGCTGTCTGGCGGCCGTTTGGAGATGAGGTCTACTGTCACTGACCCTGACCGCAAGAAGGCAAAACCAGGTTGCAGCCAGGCCACCAAGTAAATAATACTTGTACGAATAGGACAGAAATGGATATGCAAGAATCGTGACTGTACCAATTTAACTATGTGGTTATATGTGGTTACATCAATTTGTACAGTGCCTTCAGGAAGTAGTCACACCCCTTGACTTTTTCCACATTTTGTTGTGTTACAGCCTGAATTTAAAATGGATTAAATAGATATATTTTTTTATCACTGGCGTACACACAATTTTTTTCCCTGAAATATATTAGAAATTATAAAGCTGAAATGTCTTGATTTAATAAGGATTCAACCCTCCGTGTATGTCAATGATGTCGCTCTTGCTGCTGGTGACTCTCAGATCCACCTCTACGCAGACGACACCATTTTGTATACATCTGGCCCTTCATTGGACACTGTGTTAACAAACCTCCAAACGAGCTTCAATGCTATACAACACTCCTTCCGTAGCCTCCAACTGCTCTTAAACACTAGTAAAACTAAAGGCATGCTCTTCAATCCTGCCCACCCAACTAGAATCACTACTCTCGACGGGTCTGACCTAGAGTATGTGGACAACTACAAACACCTAGGTGTCTGGTTAGACTGTAAACTCTCCTTCCAGACTCACATTAAGCATCTCCAATCCAAAGTTAAATCTAGAATCGGCTTCCTATTTCGCAATAAAGCCTCCTTCACTCATGCTGCCAAACATGCCCTCGTAAAACTGACTATCCTACCGATCCTTGACTTCGGCGATGTCATTTACAAAATAGCCTCCAACACTCTACTCAGCAAATTGGATGTAGTCTATCACAGTGCCATCCGTCTTGTCACCAAAGCCCCATATACTACCCACCACTGTGACCTGTACGCTCTTGTTGGCTGGTCCTCACTACATATTCGTCGCCAAACCCACTGGCTCCAGGCCATCTATAAATCACTGCTAGGCAAATCCCCGCCTTATCTTAGCTCATTGGTCACCATAGCAACACCCACCCGTAGTATGCGCTCCAGCAGGTATATCTCACTGGTCATCCCCAAAGCCAACACCTCCTTTGGCCGCCATTCCTTCCAGTTCTCTGCTCTGTTGCCAATGACTGGAACGAACTACAAAAATCTCTGAAGCTGACGTCTCTTATCTCCCTCACTAACTTTAAGCATCAGTTGTCAGAGCACCTTACCGATCACTGCACCTGTACACAGCCCATCTGAAATTAGCCCACCCAACTACCTCATCCCCATATTGTTATTTATTTTGCTCATTTGCACCCCAGTATCTCTATTTGCACATCATCTCTATCATTCCACTGTTAATACTAATTGTAATTATTTTGCACTATGGCCTAGTTATTGCCTTACCTCCATAACTTGCTACATTTGCACACACTCTATATATATTTTCTGTTGTATTTTTGACATTACGTTTTGTTTTACCCCATATGTAACTCTGTGTTGTTGTTTTTTTCGCACTGCTTTGCTTTATCTTCGCCAGGTCGCAGTTGTAAATGAGAACTTGTTCTCAACTGGCTTACCTGGATAACTAAAGGTTAAATAAATAAATAAATACAATTTTGTTATGGCAAGCCTTGTGGTGAGTGATTTTGAACGGAGTCAGGCGCAGGAGGGTAAATCACAGAATGAAAGGGTTTATTCCGAAAAGCACAGCGGTACGCAGCAATGCGTCAAACACTCCAGAGCGTAAATCAGGCGCACAGGGAAACAACAATGCACACGGGTGAAATATCCCGGCGATACAAAATACAAGGAGCTCCACCGAATAAACAATTACACACAAAGACAAGGGGGCAGAGGGAACACTTATACAAGTACTGATGAGGGGATGAGAACCAGCTGTGTGTAATAAACAAGACAAAACAAATGGAATGATGAGATGAGGCTAGAAGGCCGGTGACGACGAACGCCGAAGCCTGCCCGAACAAGGAGAGGAGGCAGTTTTGGAGGAAGTCGCGACAAGCCTAAAGAAGTTCAGGAGTAAAAATGTGCTTAACAAGTCACATAATAAGTTGCAGGGACTCACTCTCTGTGCAATAATAGTGTTTAACATGATTTTTGAATGACTGCCTCATCTCTGTACCCCACACATACAATTATCTGTAAGGTCCCTCAATCGAGCAGTGAATTTCAAACAAAGATTCAACCACAAAGACCAGGGAGGTTTTCCAATGCCTCGCAAAGAAGGACACCTATTGGTGGAAGGGTAAAAAATATATATATATATATATTGAATTTATCTTGGCATGGTGAAGTTATTAATTACACTTTGGATGGTATATCAATACACCCAGTCACCACAAAGATACAGGCGTCCTTCCTAACTCAGTTGCCGGAGAGGAAGGAAACCATTCAGGGATTTCACCATTAGGCCAATGGTGACTTTAAACAGTTACATAGTTTAATGGCTGTGATAGGACAAAACTGAGGATGGATCAACAACATTGTAGTTACTATGCTTGTAATCATTAACGAGGGGGGGGGGTTCTCAGGATAAAAAAATTACTGGAATGGAGCTAAGCACAGGCAAAATCCTAGAGGAAAACCTGGTTCAGTCTGCTTTCCACCAGACACTGGGAGCAAGACAATAACCTAAAACACCTGAAAATGGTTGTTTAGTAATGATCAACAACCAATTTGACAGAATAATTTTTTAAAGAATAATGGGCAAATGTTGCACAATCCAGGTGTGGAAAGCTCATAGAGACTTACCCAGAAAGACCCACAGCTATAATCGCTGCCAAAGGTGATTCTAACATGTATTGACTCAGGTGGTTGATTACTTATCTAATCAAGATATATTAGTGTTTTATTTTTCATAAATGTTTAACAAATGTTAGAATTTTTCTTTCACTTTGACATTACAGAGTATTTTGTGTAGCCCGTTGACAAAAAATGACAATTCAATCCATTTTAATTCCACTTAGTAACACAACAATATGGTTGAGCATTTTGCCATGTACTTTTGGTCTGTTTTGTCCTGTAGTCGCTGCAGTTTGGAAGCCTTTGTTAAAGCCTCTAGAAGTGCAAGTGATATAAAACACCAAATATACAATAATATACTGTATTTGTAAACACTTTACCTAGGAGCTAACCTGCTAGCAACAATCCCTTGTATTTACAGTAAAATACTGTGAAATACAAACCCTTCCCCTCAATGAATTTAATTAATTAATTCATCCATTCATTGATTCCGATTATGGTAGCATATACTTTTTTACAGTATAATACAGTGAATTTTACGTATTGTACTGTGTGACATTACACAGTACTTGCTTTGATACCGTATTTATATTACAGTAGGTGTACTGTACTATGAAATACAGAATTGTACTTGCCACCGAGCTGCCTCGAAGCTACTGTCAAATTCACAGTAACCTCTTTACAGTGTATGCTTTTTCTTGGCGAACGTGTGTGTGTACTTTGTGCTACATTTAAATACTAAAGTTGACAAACGAGTGAGGTTGGTTCATTAAACGTGCAAACATCTCCCTTCACCGCTTTGGGGCAAACTAGCTTGGCCTGTAAATTCCTATCCTGTTTAAGTGATCTCCTCTGACAGAAATGAATGGAATTCCTGCATGGATATGTCACTCACTGTCATGCATTGTATTTTGTGCTCAGTGTGAGGGCCATCTTACACATACAGCTGTCTATTGTGAGTAATAGGACACATATCACGCATATCTCATTCAATCAGTCCAACACTCATGGGCTGTATTACACACATACAACCTGATTACTCACATATAAAGACGCATACAGCACAAACTAACACGCACATGCATGCACACACGCACACACGCACACATGCTAACATATTCACTATGTCAAATGTCTTTCAAAATCTTGAAATTAATTTTTGTAATCACATGAGAGTGCATAAGGGCGTGAGGAGGCAACAGAGAAAGAGATCGAGAGACAGAGAAAGAGAGAGAGACATACAGTTCCAGTCAAAACTTTGGACACACATACTCATTCCAGGGGTTTTCTTTATTTTTACTATTTTCTACATTGTAAAATAATAGTGAAGACATCAAAACTATGAAATAACACATATGGAATCATGCAGTAACCAAAAAAGTGTTAAACAAATCAAAATATATTTTAGTAGCCACCCTTTGCCTTGATGACAGCTTTGCACACTCTCAACCAGCTTCATGAGGTAGTCACCTGGAATGCATTTCGATTAACAGGTGTGCCTTGTTAATGCGTTTGAGCCAATCAGTTGTGTTGTGACAAGGTAGGGTTGGTATACAGAAGATAGCCCTATTTGGTAAAAGACCAAGTCCATCATTACTTTAAGACATGAAGGGCAGTCGAGAACTTTGAAAGTTTCTTCAAGTGCAGCCGCAAAAACCATCAAGCGCTTTGATGAAACTGGCTCTCATGAGGACCGCCACAGGAAGGAAGACCCAGAATTACCTCTGCTGCAGAGGATAAGTTCATTAGAGTTAACTGCACCTCAGATTGCAGCCCAAATAAATGCTTCACAAAGTTCAAGTAACAGACACATCTCAACATCAACTGTTCAGAGGAGTCTGCGTGAATCAGGCCTTCATGGTCGAATTGCTGCAATGAAACCACTACTAAAGGACACCAATAAGAATAAGAGACTTGCTTGGGCCAAGAAACACGAGCAGTGGACATTAGACCGGTGGAAATGTGTCCTTTGGTCTGATGAGTCCAAATTTGAGATTTTTGGTTCCAACCGCCGTGTCTTTGTTAGACGCAGAGTAGGTGAACGGATGATCTCAGCAGTGGTGGTTCCCACCGTGAAGCATGGAGGAGGAGGTGTTATGGTGTGGGGGTGCTTTGCTGGTGACACTGTCAGTGATTTATTTAGAATTCAAGGCACACTTAACCAGCATGGCTACCACAGCATTCTGCAGCGATATGCCATCCCATCTGGTTTGCGCTTAGTGGGACTATCATTTGTTTTTCAACAGGACAATGACCCAAAACACACCTCCAGGCTGTGTAAGGGCTATTTTACCAAGAAGGAGAGTGATGGAGTGCTGTATCAGATGACCTGGCCTCCACAATCACCCGATCTCAACCCAGTTGAGATGGTTTGGGATGAGTTGGACCGCAGAGTGAAGGAAAAGCAGCCAACAAGTGCTCAGCAAATGTGGGAACTCCTTCAAGACTGTTGGAAAAGCATTCCTCATGATGCTGGTTGAGAGAATGCCAAGAGTGTGCAAAGCTGTCATCAAGGCAAAGGGTGGCTACTTTTAGGAATCTAAAATCTAAAATATATTTTGATATATTTAACACTTTTTGGGTTACTACATGATTCCATATTTGTTATTTCATAGTTTTGATGTCTTCACTATTATTCTACAATGTAGAAAATAGTATAAAATAAAGAAAAACTCTTGAATGAGTAGGTGTGTCCAAACATTTGACTGGTACTGTATAAAGAAGGAGAGAGAGATAGAGAAAGATAGAGAGCAGACAGGTGGCAGGTAATCCCTGAGGTAATCTGAAACCATGGCCCTATGGTGGCTTCAGTAGATCAGATGACCTATCAAAGATCAGAACTTCCATTGTACATCACCGCTTGTCTCTCAGTCAGACTCTCTCTCACCCTTAGTTTATCGCACATCACCTGTCCATCTCCTACCTACCCTATTCTACCAAGGAGTTCAAGGCTCAACACCTGAAACCACAAGCCTTTGTGCATCTCAAGGACATCCACTGTTTCTTTTTCCACTGTGGTGGTCTATCTTTGTCTACTTAAATTAAATTGTAGATTGTCACAGAAATAATTTTGTCAAATGTGCATTGCCTGTGTCACTCAATCAATATCTCACACCATCTCTGTTTTTTCTCTCTCTCTCTCTCTCTCTCTCTCTCTCTCTCTCTCTCTCTCTCTCTCTCTCTCTCTCTCTCTCTCTCCTCTTTCTCTCTCTCTCTGTCTCTCTCTCTTTCTCTGCTCTCTCTTACCTTCTTACCTGCTTCCTCTCCCCCCTTTCCCCCAACCACCCTGTTCATCCCTCTCTACCAAACCCTACCCCTCTATCTCGGGGCAGAGAGAGAGAGAGCAGTCATGGAGTCGGCCATTCAGACGGTAGTGGGTGTCTTCCTGAAGTCAGCCAAGGGGAAGGAGAGTTTGGGAGGGAATGACTTCCAGAAGCTGGTGAAGAGCCAGCTCCACAACATCATGATGGTCAGTCAGACAGCAGCCTCCACACTCACCATGGCTGATGTCACTCAAATGAAGTTATAAACCAGCCATAAACACTACACCTTTTTGAACTCTTTGATTGAGCTATAGTTGTTAAGATTAAGATCACTTTAATTGTCAATTGTACACAAGGTCCAACCGAAATTTGACTTCTGCTTTATCCCAACCCCTCCGAAAGACACACATACAGTGGGGTTCGAAATTATTGACACCCTTGATAAAGATGAGAAATAATGCCTGTATAAAATAAATAATAAAATACTGAGCTATATTGTCTGCTCAAAAAAATGGGATGTAAATTTTTCTGACCTCTACCTTTTTGAGATTTGTTTGTATTACTTGTTAAACAAAATCTCTTTCTCTGAGCAATTTAATTAGTATAAAATAATATAATTTCCCCATTTTATGAAGCATACAGTATTTTAATAATTTATTTTATACAGTCATTGTTGCTCATATGTATCAAGGGTGTCAATAATTTCAAACCCCACTGTACATATACAGGTTGGAGTAGGGTGCTGCCACACTGGGCGCCCTGTAGCAGTTGTTGTAGGAGGTTAAGTGCCTTGCTCAAGGGCACAATGGCAGGCAACGGTGTCTAGGATTTAATACCAGCAACCCTCTGGGTTGCAAGCTCACTTCCCACCATATTTTTCCCGTCAGACCTGGGATTCAAACTGGCAACCCTCTAACCGCTAGACTGCCTGCTGCACTAGTAAGATAATGAAGGCTTCTCGGTAATGGCTAGTGTTTGGAATAGGAGACACTACAGACTAACATATAAAATAGGGTGGGTTGCACCAACATGGATTAACTCTTAAACTTGGTTAAATCAAGGTCTATCTATTAATCATGCTGCACAAAACAGTACTGTACCTTGTGATGCAAGGGGTCAGTTACTACTGAGGTCACCTCTGCTGTCTTCACCTTTGAGTCACGTCTGCCCATCTCTGTATCTACTCTGTACCCAGGACACAGACAGCTCCGAGGCAGTGAAGAAAATGCAACAGGGCCTGGACGCCAACCAGGACGGTAAAGTCAACTTTGAGGAGTACATGAAGCTGGTGGGCTACCTAGCAACCTCCCTGAGTGTGCAATGCACCGCTGCCGTGGAGACGCCAGCCGAGAGTGCGGCCGCCACAACGGAGACCAAGAGTGCACCAGCAGCAGCAGAGGTAAAGGAAGAGAAGGCAGAAGCGGAGGCACAGCCAGAGGAGGCACAGGCAGAGCCAGAGGCAGCCACAGCTGTAGAGGCACCAGCAGAGGCAGCCACAGAAGCAGCCGTAGAGAAAGAGAAGGTTGAAGAGGCAGAAAAGGTGGAAAAGGTGGAGGATCCAGCACCAGCAGCAACCGAGGAGGAGAAGACAGAGGAGGCCTCATAGAAGTTTACCACTGGTCCTGTCCGGACATTACAATACACACCAACACCAAACTGGTACACACCTCACTACCCTAATACACACTACAGTACACTATACAACCCACCCTTCAAACAGAGTGCTAATACCATAATAATAATAATAATAATAATAATAATAATAATAATAATACCATGCAACATTACAGTATATGTTGCAACCCCACAATAACACATTTATTTTCATACACACATACGTAAACCCAGTATTTGGTACTAAAATACACGACACACAGCAACATACTATAAACCCCAATCCATATTTTCTTGATATACACTACCATTCAAAAGTTTGGGGTCACTTAGAAATGTCCTTGTTTTCGAAAGAAATGCAATTTTTATGCCCATTAAAATAACATCAAATTGATCAGAAATACAGTGTAGACATTGTTAATGTTGTAAATGGCTATTGTAGCTGGAAACGGCTGATTTTTTATGGAATATCAACATAGGCGCATTATCAGCAACCATCTGAAACTCGTTAGTCTATTCTTGTTCTGAGAAATTGCCAAGAAACTGAAGATCTCGTACAACGCTGTGTACTACTCCATTCACAGAACAGCGCAAACTGGCTCTAACCAGAATAGAAAGAGGAGTGGGAGACCCCAGGGCACAACTGAGCAAGAGGACAAATACATTAGAGTGTCTAGTTTGAGAAACAGACGCCTCACAGGTCCTCAACTGGCAGCTTCAGTGAAGTGAACAGTGAAGAGGCGACTTTGGGATGCTGACCTTCTAGGCAGAGTTGCAAAGAAAAAGCCATATCTCACACTCTCCATCTTAATCTTTTATTTTTATTGGCCAGTCTGAGATATGGCTTCTTTGCAACAGAACAAGAATAGACTGACGAGTTTCAGAAGAAAGTTATTTGTTTCTGGCCATTTTGAGCCTGTAATCGAACCCACAATTGCTGATGCTCCAGATACTCAACTAGGCTCAAGAAGGCCAGTTTTATTGCTTCTTTAATCAGCACAACAGCTTTCAGCTGTGCTAACATAATTGCAAAAGGGTTTTCTAATGATCAATTAGCCTTTTAAAATGATAAACTTGGATTAGCAAACACAACGTGCCATTGGAACACAGGACTGATGGTTGCTGATAATGGGCCTCTGTACGCCTATGTAGGTATTCCATTAAAAATCAGACGTTTCCAGCTACAATAGCCATTTCCAACATTAACAATGTCTACACTGTATTTCTGATCAATTTGATGTTATTTTAATGGGCAAAAAAATTGCTTTTCTTTCAAAAACAAGGACATTTCTAAGTGACCCCAAACCTTTGAACGGTAGTGTATGTACTTAGTATTACTAACATACATTACACTACAATTGCTTACATTGCAGCAGTACATGCCATTATATGTTGATATACTTCCCACTATATAGCACACTATACTTTATTATATGTATATATATATATATATATACATTTTGACACACCCTCTGAAATTTTGACACATTTCCACACCTGTAGAACTCAATGATCTTGATATACACTGACACACATGCAATACTAAATGTAGTTATATTTGCATTCCTTTTTTCGCCCTTTGCCTTTCTGCAATGACATAATGCAACACTATACTACAGTACATTCCACAATGTACAGTCAAGTCAGGCCATCTCAAGTTGTTCTTCTGAGAAACTTGGTTGGCTTAATGGCTTTGTATGATGCAAGCAAGCACTGATGCATGGTTGCATGACATTTGCTACACAGCAAATTCTCCAGTGTTAAATTAACATTGACAGTGTTAAATCAACACTGATATTGTTAAATTTAACACTGGTCCAGTGTCTATACGGGTCCACACTTTTCAGTGTTAAATTAACACACTGCTTAGTGTAAAGCCATATTTGAATATTTCCCAGAGTGCCTTGCCTTTCGAGTGAAGTGTAGAGTTACCACCCATGACTGTATTTGTTAGTGACAGAGACATGGTTGTTGCATTCATCAATTTTCAGTCCTGTGGCCTTCCCCAAGTGAGATCCTAAGTGAAGACATTATCATTAAAATTGTATTATTTAACACAATACAACACGTATTTCATATGGCCTTTTACCCTAATACAGTGACTTGAAACTCATGGTTTACAGGCCACATCAGGCCTGCAAGTCACATTATGCTGGCTTGCAAAGTGATGTGTAACTTCTATTGGAATCCAGCCAGAGTGGGGATATTCAACATTCAGAATGACTGCTGGGTTGAGAAGATTAAGATATGAGACCACCTTAACCATCTTAACTGGAACAACCATTTCAGTAATAGAGCGGAAGTCCAAGTACCAGATTGGATTAATTTAGAAAAATGTTATTATAAAATTAAGTATAAAATTAATGAATCAATACATAGATATTGAAACAACTCTAAAAATCTACCTGCAATAGAGCATACTGGGAAATATGATAATGATGGGCGTGGTTTTGGTTTAACACTGGTTATTAACACCAACACTGGGATTCTTTTACACCAATTAGTGTTAATTTAACACTTACAGAGCGAATTTAACACCTGCATCAATATTAGAAATGTTACACTGGCCAATTTGCTGTGTAACATTGTGTAAGTGCTCTCTTTCTCTCTCTCTTCTTCCCTTGTTCTCTTTCCTTGCAACTCTGTCATTGAAATGAAGCTCTGACATGGCATGACATGACAATAAACTAATTGTGTTGCTGGGGTTCTTAGTTCAGACTAGTCTCTCTCTGTCTCTCTGTCTTTGCTTCGTCTATCTCATTTCCTGCAAGGTCCAGGCAGGGCAGCATCTGGAGTTTATGGACTCCTCTCCACTACTAGCTAGCCAATAGCCATGGAAGAGCTGGAAGATCAGGTGTGTGTCCTAATTATGGCCTTCTGGTAAATAATTGAGGGCCCAGGATGGAATCAACACCAGGGGACCCTTGCAGCCCCATGGGAGCCCAAAATAGCCCTCAAGCAGCAGGCCGCTGACGCGGGGAGGCCCCTAGGGGCCCTTGATATGGGTCCCGAGCCGTTTGTCCATGCAACCCGATCCACCAGGATCAGAACCAGGAGGAAAGGAAAACAAAACAGACACCCAAACTTGAAGAAAAGGGGCTCTTATAGCCTGTTGGAGACGTCACACCTGATGTGAAAAGTCACAACAGAAACTTGACACTTGTTTAGGTATTGTGTTGGTATTGTTTCTACAAAAAAAGTTGTTATCTAGAACCTAAAAGCGTTCGTCGGCTGTCCCCATAGGAGAACCCTTTGAATAACTATTTTTGGGTTCCATGTAGAACCCTTTCCACAAAGGGCCAAAAGGGTTCTAACTGGAACAAAAAAGTGTTCTACCTGGAACCAAAAAGGGTGATCCTATGGGGACAGCTGAAGTGTATTGTTGTTGTTGTTTTCCTCCTGGTTCCACTACCATCAGGTTTGCTGGGTTACCTGGTCACACCCCTGTTCTCTGTGTTGAGAGACCCTGTTTGACCTGCAACTAGATCCCAGTGCTTAAAACCATTTACTTAGTCATGGCTTAAAACCATTGACTTAACCATAGTGGGCACACCCTTGGACAAAAACCAACACAAGACTTACTTGATTACTGATAACTATCTGTGACTCATCTGAATATCCTGAGTTCCAACGAAACTGCCAGACCTGGGTTCAAATACTATTTGAAATATTTGAAATGCTTTGAGTGTTTGCTTTAGCCTGCCTGGGGTTTGACATTTATTGACTATTCTATTGGTCCATTAAACCAGGCAACCTTGGCAAAGGATTTCAAATAGTATTTGAACCCAGGTCCGTAAACTGCTTTACCCCTTAAACCAGTAGTGTTACAGAGAGTACTGTTCAATGTTTTGGCCTTAAAAACATGAAATATACTGAGCCATCAGACATCTGAAAACTATGTAGAGTGATTCTTATCTGCATGTGAATATTATTTACTATCTAGTATTTTGTTAATATTACTACCTTTTATTGATAAAGAAGCTACTATTATATGATATTAGAACTATTATTACTCCAGCCATTCTAATGGCTTGCATTGTATATGATAGTCTTTTAGCAAGTATATCCTGAATAGGACCACAAACAAGTTTTGGAAGCCTTAAAATTACTGTCCAGTGAAATCTCACTTTTAAAAACGAATATTCTGTTAACTCATACCCAAATAATGTTGTTGACTCGTCCTATACTCGTTTTGTGGCCAAAACATAAATTAGTATTTGAGGCCAAAGAAATTCCTAATTTAACGTGATGTTAAGTTGGCTCAATGGCTGAGCTGGCCAATCAGCTTCAGCTGCCTGACTAAACTAACCAGAAGGGAGTGCTAGAAAGCTGGCCGTTTTTACATTAATTTGTATTAATATTTTTCAATGACCGGTAATATGCCTAAACCACTTTGTTGTTGGGGTATGCCCACACCATTCAAACACAGAAAAGCTGCTTTTTAACTTTATTACCATTTCTTGGAAGGAAAATTGTTTCATTCATATTGTAATTAATTATAGGTCATATTTAATAGAAATCTGGAAACCCTGGACAGTCTTTAATGGAATGCAGGGGTTGTACTGTACAGCCCAACACACAGGTTATTTACACACTAGTAATTATTTGTCGGATAGATACAGACAATTTGTTAAATTGTAGTTTAATAATTTGTAAATTGTCCCTCATTAATAATGCAGTCATGGGAAAAAGCTCATGTTGCATCATGCATGCGACCACATAGCACCACCAACCGGGACATTGAGATATACAGTATAAATACTTGTTTATTATGACAGGTTGAGCTTCAAACCCTTCAGTGAAAGAGAGGATGTAAAATCTACTAGTAAGAATGACATGTAATGAGGTCAAAATGTCACACTTTGACACTTGTAAAAAGTATTCCCTTTACTTATCCAAGCATTTTACTACACTCTTCATTTAAACTAAGGAAAGCAAAGGCTCATCTGCATTCTTTACTCATCAGAGCATGCTTTTTTCAACTAAACCTAGTTAAAGAGCATATTTCGTACTGTAATATTATTTGCTGAGGAAACCAATGTATTTTACAGTGACGCACAACGACATTACTTTACGCCAGTCCTATCTCGACTATGTGAAAAACCATGCCACTCACTAGCACCATCTGCAGTTAGCACCATGCTAACATTTCCTGGTAATGCTACAGTATGTACATAGGCCTCATCCACTAGCACAGTGTACTGTATGCATGA
The DNA here is from genome assembly GCF_964263955.1 of Coregonus lavaretus. Lineage (NCBI taxonomy): Eukaryota > Metazoa > Chordata > Actinopteri > Salmoniformes > Salmonidae > Coregonus > Coregonus lavaretus. Next base: position 35,626,589 of record NC_139994.1, read on the forward strand.
GCTAGCTGTGTACCCTCCTGCAGTTCCCCACAGTCTAAACATCAGCACTATGCACACCTGTGTTAGAATGGTGTCCACTCAAGAATGATGAAACTATGACACTCTGTACCTAAATTCAAGTAGGCTGACACTATAGCTTGATAGACAATGTGACCTATCACACTGTGCCCTACCCCGGTGTATTCCAATAACTCTGCTATGTACCAGGGTTTGGTTCCATTCCAACTCAGCCAATTCAGTAGATTAATTGAAAAATCCTCACCAAACGTAAACAGCAATTCTGTGAATTGGCTTAATTAAAATCAAATTGACCCCAAATCTGATTTGTACAGGATACACAGATCTTTTCCATTTCCAGGAGGTCTCTTTTCCAATGGTATACTATACTAAATAGACAGAAGTGTTTACAGGTAGACCATCCCACCACACGACATGCTGTTGCACACAAGCTCTCTCACAGAGCCACTGCCATGCTCACCAAAAGCCATAATAATGAACCACTATGCCAATGTTACACCTTCACAACCAATGCTGTATCATTTTCGCCAAACTACGCTAATAGTATTCATGTAACCACTGTGTAACGGCCCATAATAAAATAAAATACTTTGATGCTAACACGCGAGCCTGTTGTCTGATCTGTCCTGATGCTACTGTTTCGTGCTGAGGTCAAAAACTCTGTCTTTATGTGTGAGCACCTGAGACGAGAGGGAGGGAAGGGAGGGGGGCGAGGAAAGAGTGAGAGAGAAATAGAAGCAGGGATGGTGGTACGTAGGTGGGTTGGTGGGAGAGAGGAAGAAGAAGGACGAGGGGACAGGTGATATTTAAGCAGCTGTCCGACTCTCTCCTCATCTTTCATCCGTCTTTCCTTGGCTCTATCTCCTTCTCATCTCTCTCTCCCTCTTTACCAAAGACAAAGGAGGTCCTCCATCAGCACTCAGGTAAGATGGACAGGTTAAGGCACAACTTTGCCCCTCTCCTTTTTTCTTCTCTGTAACTGATAACTGTTTTCTGGGATCAGCTTTACCCATGTTTTTATATATGTGCCTTATTGCGAATAGTGGAACACTTTTTCACAGTGAGATACCGGCGAGGACCTTGGTATCCAGAGCAATAAGACTTATGGGGCGATAAGTTGAGCCCATCACCTCAAACTTCAATTGGTTTGCCTGTTGTAAAGGAGGTTTAAAATGTTTGAGTTGGACAGACCAAAACCTGTGAAGAAAATAATTATTTCTATCTAATGCTCAGAAAGTAAGATAACTTTTTCCATCAATGCTAATGTTTAAAATATCTTAATTTTAAGACAATCTAAGAAACATAATGAAAGAATCCGTCAGTTTAAGATTTTTCTGCCTTTGTCGTCCTTCTTCATCTGCGGTGGAAGGTAGCCGAGCTACGGCGGTGTTTGTCAGACCATAAGACTTCCCGAAAATCGGTCTTCTCACGAAAACGTCTGTAGAGTCCGAACGGTTTGGCCTTCAAACTAATACCACTCTATAGAAAGATGAGACTCTCACAAACACGATGGTGTTCTCCGTTTTGGTCTACGAGTGTCATGGGACTGGTCGAAAGGTAACTAACATTAAAAAAATGGATGGAAGTATGGAGGTGGTTTTGTGCCAACAAAAAAAAGGGGTTAAATATGTGTCCAAAAAACAAAAGCTTTCTTATATCTCCTAGTTATAGGACAGACACTGATTTATTTTTTGACTGTCTGTTTGGCCATTTATGAACGTGTTATTCAATGTGTTTCTATGGGCTATAGTAGTAAAGGTTAATTCTATATTTTATCAAATCATTTTTTATACCTCCCAGAATTCTAAATCAAATCAAAGCTAAATGATCCATGGTGTGACCATCTTAAAACAATTCCATGTGTTAGCTTAATATAGGGGTCTCCAACAGGTCGATCGCGAGATACCAGTATCTCGCAGGCCACCTATGCGTCGCCAAACAATTCTGAAAGTACATGCAATTTTCACGTTCTACCCAAACTGTCATAAACAAATATCACAAGTATCAGACACCGCTAACTATCTAATCTAAGCAACATTGACATTATCCCACCCCTGGTTAGCCACTATTGGCTTAAAAAGCTACACTGAACATAATATCTGCCGATTAATTTCCAGCAATATTGCCCCTGTCTGTGTGGTGCGCGTGTTTGTCTATCACTCAGTGTGTAGCCAGTTGATGTGATAACCATCTTGTGGGTTGACAGAAATACTTTCCCCAAAATCTTCTCAATTAAATGTTAACTGCAAAGTAGGCTTACCTGGCAGAAGTATATCATGAGGAAGTATATCATTTGTATCTATTATTTGCTAACTTTGCCATGAAATGAGCAGCAGCAGTACAGAACCATCACTAGACCTGCACATTAGAAGGCACATTCCTCACTTGCTAGATGCTCAATAAAAGAGCGAAAAACTAAATAAATCTAAAACCAGGAAAAATTTAACTGAGAAAACATCATATGGGAAAATATAAAACAGAATTTGGGGAAAAAATCACATATTTTATATGGCCCCCCTTAAGAGTAGTTTATTCATCATTATTTACCAGGTATGTTGACAGAAAACATAGTGCACTACTTTCTCGTGTACAGTAAGAACCTGGGGAAAAGTTGCAGGGGAGAGGAGAAGAGAAGAATGTTCCTATTTGAAAGCTAGAAAAAAATGAGTAGCTAATGACATGTTTCATTTTTTTTAAGTAGCTCTAGAAAAGGTTGGAGACCCCTGGTTTAGTAGATTGTAGATTGTAGTGTGTGTGTGTGTGTGTGTGTGTGTGTGTGTGTGTGCGTGTGTGTGTGTGTGTGTATCTCAGGTTACCAGATCACCTGGCCTGAGCTCCTGATTGTGATTGCCAGGTGGTTTATCTGCATTTTGACAGTTTTGTGTTTCACTTGCGGTTTCCTTCTGTTACTGTTACATGATCAATATGATTGTGAAACCCTGAGACCTCCATCTCAAGTTACCTCAGTGACATTATCTTTACTTAACAAGCAGTTTACAAGTCTGTCAACTGAGAGATTAAATGACCTATCTGTGTCTGTGTGCGCACAGTCTCTCCAACAAAACAACTCAAGAAGATTCCAAGATGCCGGACAGAATGTGTGTAAGACTGTTCCTTTTAAAAAGCTGTCCCTTCATCTCTCATCCCTCACATCTTTCACATGTCAAACCAAGTAAGGTTACAAAACACTATCCAGTGGCCACAGTATGTCGAGAAGGAATAGCTCATTTGTAGCCTGTAATTTAACCTCTGCATATAGTAGCCTAGGCCTAGAATTGGGACACCTCTTTCTCTAGTTTGCTGATCTTTTTCCGTCCGGCGTGTATGTTTCACTCTTTCTTGGTGGAGGCTTCACACCCATGTCCGTCATGTGACCGCACATGCGGCTGGGATGGAGCGTGCATCCTTTCATAGTGTCTGACCTCTGCCCTTCCCTCCAGTATGTCCAAGGAACCATCTTCCAACCTGGAGAATGCCATGCAGATGCTGATCAAAACCTTCCACAAGTACTCGGGGAAGGAGGGGGATAAGTACACTCTGAGCCGGGGAGAGCTGAGAGAGATGTTAACAGAGGAGCTGGGGAGTTACTTAGGGGTAAGAGGAGTGTACACGTCGAGAGAGAGACACACACACACAGACACACACACGCAAACATACATACACACCAGTGGAGGCTCCTCAGAGGAGGAAGGGGAGGACCATCCTCCTCAGTGAATTTCATACAAATAAAAATGGTAAAACATTGAAAAAGTTATCCTTTTTAGATAAAACTAAACTAAATATATTCAAGTCACAAAATAATTGATAAAAAAAAACACACTGTTTTGCAATGAAGGTCTACAGTAACCTCAGCAGCACTCTGTAGGGTAGCACCATGGTGTAGCAGGAGGACAGCTAGCTTCCGTCCTCCTTTGGGTATATTGACTTCAATACAAAATCTAGGAGGCACTTGGTTCTCACCCCCTTCTATAGACTTACACAGTAATTATGACAACTTCCGGAGGACGTCCTCCAACCTATCTGAGCTCTTGCAGCATGAACTGACATGTTGTTCACCCATTCAAAGGATCAGAGAATGAATCTAGTACTGAAAGCATAAGCTACAGCTAGCTAGCACTGCAGTGCATAAAATATGGTGAGTAGTTGACTCAAAGAGAGAGAAAGACAATAGTGGAACAGTTTTCAACAAATTAATTTCTTCAAAATGAAGGAGAAGCAAGAGAGAGAGAGATTGTGATTTTTTTTCAGTTTCAGTTTCACTTAGCTAGCAAATGCAGCTGGCTAGATTAGTTACTCAAACACTCTGCTCAAACAGAGGGATGCTATGGTAGCTAGCTGGATATGACTATCCAACACAACACTGGAACTCTTCCTAGTCAAGGTAAGCTTTTGGTTTTATTAATTTATTGCCACCGGAGTCCGACGGTGTAACTGCTTACCTACTATACACTGTAACGTTACTGCATGATTGTAGCAGGTTTACTAACGCATTAGTTCTATTAGCTATGTTGACTAGGACGTTACTTTAGCTAATATGGGGACAACGATGTAGGCTGTGTGTAGCGGTTATGACATTTTGGTTTGGAAAGGTTTTTTCACCATACAGCTGATGTGTTGTCATTGAAGTCCACAAATGAAGGGAAAAGGTGAGAGGAGGAGAGTGCATACGAGAAGGAATACAACGTGGCTGCTATGAAAGTGTACACAGCCCATCTGTAATTAGCCCATCCAACTACCTCATCCCCATATTGTTATTTATTTTGCTAATTTGCACCCCAGTATCTCTATTTGCACATCATCTTTTGCACATCTATCATTCCAGTGTTAATACGAAATTGTAACTATTTTGCACTATGGCCTATTTATTGCCTTACCTCCATAATTTACTACATTCGCACACATTGTATATATATTTTCTGTTGTATTTTTGACTTTATATTCTGTTTACCCCATATGTAACTCTGTGTTGTTGTTTTTATCGCACTGCTTTGCTTTATCTTGGCCAGGTCGCAGTTGTAAATGAGAACTTGTTCTCAACTGGCTTACCTGGTTAAATAAGGTGAAAAAAAAAAACCATGTGTTTATGCATGATCAGGGGTGTATTCATTCCGCCGATTCTGTTGAAAAACGTTTCTTAAATGGAATCAAACGAAATGGGGATAAAAATACCTGAATTTGTCCAACAGAAACTGCAACTGTTGGTCTAAAGATTATACCCTAGATAAGCTAAATGCAGGCAAGTGTGGAAGGCGGCACTGAATGTGTCACTGTCTGTCCATGTGTCACTGTCTGTCATCTCAAATGTTTCTCTCAACCTGTGTACACCTACGTTGTAAACTTTCATTCATAGGCTAGGTTGTAGCAACCTCATGAAAAGTAGAGTATCATGTAGTAGCCTAAACCTATCGATGTTACATTGAACTAGGTGAATGGAATATGAATGACAGTCATCCAACATGCTGTAATAGAAATAAGGCCATGCTCCTCCCTCATCATAAACGGCACTGACCGCCACTGATACACACACATGCACACACACATACACAAACACTCACTCACAGGCAGAAAAAATACATGTACTGACAAGAATACACACAATTCATCACCTCTTCCTCTCCCTCTTTTCATCCAGAACGCCCGGGATGGAGAAGGGGTTGAGAAGGTGATGAACGACTTGGACGCCAACAGCGACGGCGAGGTGGACTTCACAGAGTTCATCATCCTCATGGGAGCTCTGACGGTGGCCTGCAATGACTTCTTCATGGAATACAAGCCCGAAAAACTCATCCACAAGCCCTTCGAAAAAAAGGAGGCAACGACAGAGGAGATGAAAGAGTGAAGGAAAGATGGGAGGAGGGGGATGGACTGGGAGGAGGGAAGGGGGAGATGGAATGGAAGGGACAATGAACTGTAGAGCAACAGTGAAAGGGTATAATTTATGGTTGTATGGTCATCTTATTCAATTTCTAAACAGTGTAACTGCAATGTGTGAAAAGAGGCTGAGAGAACGTCACTGTGTTAAAAAAAAGTAAAGTTTAGCTGATGTGTGTTCCCTCTGCAACTATCCAAATACTTTTCATACCACAGCTAAGTCACAGGTCCGGAGTCAGTTACTCTGTGTTCTCAAATCCATGAGTGGCACTGTATACCGCAGAGGTCAGCAACAGGCGCACTGCGGGCCAAAATCGGCACACAAGTGATTTTTAGTGGAATTTTATTTTTAATTTTTTTTGGTATATAAAAAAATTACTGAAATCACCAGGAATTTAGCAAAAAATTTGTTTATCTTAGGAAATCTGTTCCCAAGTATTCCCACGAATAAACAAATGTGATATGTGATCAATGTAATCAATTACTGTTATTTTCAAATAAAAACTATTTTTGGGCTTAGTTGTGGTCAATTTTCAGTGTACAAATTATGATAATTATGTTACGGCCCCACGACCATCCTCTCGGACAAAAATCATCAGCGGCTCAATCTAATTGCCTACCCCTGGTATCCAGGGTAGCATGTGTGAGTTCAGTTGTGTTCCCTATCTAGCCTCAAATTCCAATTCAACTGTTTAAATGCTTTGGTTATACAGTGCCTTCGGAAAGTATTCAGATCCCTTGACTTTTTCCACATTTTGTTACGTTACAGCCTTATTCTAAAATTGATACAATAGTTTTTTTTTTCCCCTCATCAATCTACACACAATACCCCATAATGACAAAGCAAAAACAGGTTTTTACACATTTTAGCTAATGTATGAAAAATTAAAAACTGAAATATCACATTTACATACACTACCGTTCAAAAGTTTGGGGTCACTTAGAAATGTCCTTGTTTTCGAAACTGCCCATCTTAATCTTTTATTTTTATTGGCCAGTCTGAGATATGGCTTTTTCTTTGCAACTCTGCCTAGAAGGTCAGCATCCCGGAGTCGCCTCTTCACTGTTGACGTTGAGACTGGTGTTTTGCGGGTACTATTTAATGAAGCTGCCAGTTGAGGACCTGTGAGGCATCTGTTTCTCAAACTAGACACTCTAATGTATTTGTGCTCTTGCTCAGTTGTGCACCGGGGCCTTCCACTCCTCTTTCTATTCTGGTTAGAGCCAGTTTGCGCTGTTCTGTGAAGGGAGTTGTACACAGCGTTGTACGAGATCTTTAGTTTCTTGGCAATTTCTCGTATAGAATAGCCTTCATTTCGCAGAACAAGAATAGACTGACGAGTTTCAGAAGAAAGTCATTTGTTTCTGGCCATTTTGAGCCTGTAATCGAACCCACAATTTCTGATGCTCCAGATACTCAACTAGTCTCAAGAAGGCCAGTTTTATTGCTTATTTAAATCAGTACAACAGTTTTCAGCTGTGCTAACATAATTGCAAAAGGGTTTTCTAATGATCAATTAGCCTTTTAAAATGATAAACTTGGATTAGCAAACACAACGTGCCATTGGAACACAGGACTGATGGTTGCTTGAGTAAAAGTAAAGATACCTTAATAGTATTTTTCTCAGCTTTTAATTTCCTTAAAACCAGTCAAACTGATGACATTTGGACATTTTGCACAGGACCAATCTTTCCACTGTTTTGGAGTTGCGTTTTCTCCCTGGTCCCTAAACAAAACAGACAACTTTACCTGTGTTAACTAGATTACTAATGCATTCATTCTATCGATGGAAGACATTCTGGTGAGCACTACTTTATTTAGTCTTGAGGGGCAACAAGTTATGACAGAAGAGAAGCTGCATGTATCAAACTATTGTTGACAAACAAATGGCCTACCAAATGTCGGAAATTATAATATGGCCTACCAAATGCTCAACTCTTTTCTGTGTGTATCAAGAATGATCCACCACCCAAAAGGACATCCACCCAACTTCACACAACTTCACCACCTCCGGCTCTACCAGGGGCATGCTTGAGGTGGTCTCTGTGTTCTGTGGCCTTGCCGTTCCATTTCTTGACTACCCCTGCAACACAGAAAGAAACACATTTAGTTATATTATATAAAACACTAAAAGTAATGGATTAGGTCTGGATGCACAAAAGTCTCATTGTGCTCGCAATAGGTTCAGATCTGCCAGGATGGGCATTGTATTCGGAATTTGACAAAAGTCTGGACACTATAAGGCCACTTAATATTCATATGTAATGTAAAGCGAGGAGTGGGGAAAAGTACATTCTACACAAATTAGTTTAATAATAACAAAGAACAAAAAAAACTTTCATACAGCCATAAGGGGCGAGAAATTACATGAATATCGGTGGGAAATTTGCACTAATGTAAATGAACATAGATTATGGAACATATTCCCTTTTGCTTACGAGATGTACCGCGATGGTTACAAATACTTACCATCTAAACCATTTGTGACCTCTCACCTCACTGGCTGTAGAAGTGTTCTTCCCAACCATTCCCTCAACAGCTCTCTGACTGAGCTCCACCCTCACTGGGTCCTCAGAGGAGAGGAAGGCTGGGAAGAGATGGAGGGATGAAGGATGAACAGATCAATCATTCAACAAGTCAGTAAAATAAAGAGAGTGTTGATAAGCTTTAATGTCCATCTCCTACCCATGAATAGGCCTATATACTGTATCTTACCCTCCAGACAGTCTCTGAGGTAGTGAGGTGGGGCGGCTTGGCTCATCTCCTGGTCAGTAGGGGGAGAGTGAATCATCACTGGTTCATACATACACAGGACAGGGACATAGAGCCTAGTTAATACATCACTACTATACCATGTCTTCTGACAGGGACATAGAGCCTAGTTAATACATCACTACTATACCATATCTTCTGACAGGGACATAGAGCCTAGTTAATAGAACACTAGTATAGAGAGAAATAGAAATGGCATCTTTTGGTAGGCACTAACTCCGCCATGGTTCGTTGTACAAAGCCTACGGGGAAACTAATGGCGTTTTTGGATAAACGCCGAAAATAAGGTCTGTGGTAAACACAGGCTTAGTAGATCATATGTTTTGTTCTATGAGATAATCTTCATCAGCCAGCGACACTTTTTGTGAATTTTGAAGCATTTGTCATCATAAAAAGCACATAAAGGCTTCATAATTCATAAAGGTCATGTTAACTGACTGATATTATCTCATAAAACAAAACGTATAAGCTTGTGTTAACCTCAGACTTTATTTTCGGCATTTATCCCTAAACCCTATTCTTTCCCTATAGGAATGGCTGAACAAACCAGAGGTAACTTGTTTTTAGGACTACAAGCTGGCAAGCTCTTTACCATGCCTTCTTAACTGCCCGTGGGAAGATTCATTAAGTTTAAATGATTTGAATTAAATATAAAACTTCAGTCTGACAGACAACATTATGTTAATAAATGTAGTGTATAACAAGAGGTATTACAGAGTGTTATGGGTTTGATGATGATATAGCTATCTCTTAACCTATCCAGCTCTGAGTCTGGGTCAGCTCCTGATTTCCGGGACACTGAAGCAGCCTGGGATGGTACTACCTGAGAGGGTACAGTCTGCCCTTCGACCTCTTGAGGAAGAGCCAATCTGTCAACAAGCGTCACCGGTTTCTTCATCAGACAGTGGAATCATCAGTGAGGGCAGCTCCTTGGTCTCCTCATCCTGAGGGAAAGAAACACTGAACATACACCCTTCCCTGTGTCCTACACAGGACTCATAACAAGGCAGTCATAGCCTACTGTAGGGGTGCACCTAAATAGTCTACAGTGGCTTCCTCTATCTCCTTTCATTTGCACTGATCTGAACAGCAGATAGGTGAAAGCATTACGGTATTTGTTTTCACCCGTTCAGTTCATTCAGATCAGTATGAGCAGAGAATAGAATTTAGTAACAGTGAGCCACTTCAGACTATTGAGATGCACCCAAAACCTTGGGTAAGGTCCCATACTGTACATCGAATTTGAGCTTGTCACCGTTGATGTCCATGCAGGAGCGGAGACACTCCCCCAACACCGTGCCCCTCACACGCACTACACTGCTGTCCAGGTGGCTCTGCATCCCTCCCAGCATTAACTGCAGCAGCTCTGACAGGTGAAAGGACATGAGGGTCGTGATCATTAGGCACCAAACAGAAGAAAACAGATTTCAACAAGGCGGGACTACATGGACACATCACATTACAAAACGCTTATAGTCGTTTACCTAGGAAATTTTTTATTTTTATTTCTCAAATGAATACAACCCGGAGGCAGTCAGGTCAGAAAATAGTATGAACAGCTATGATCCTGTGACACAATACTGTGCCATAGTGTTGGGGGTGTTACCTGAGGTTAGCTCCTGTAGCTCTGCATCACTCAGTAGTCCCACACACAGCAGCAGAGCCAGGCTCACATAGAGCTGCTGCTCCAGAGGGGGTTGGCCCAGGCCTGGCACAGCAACCGCATCATCTGGACACACACGCACGCACGGTCATACACACAATCAACAATTTTGTCCTAAATACATATATCACAACACTAAAGACTTCGTTGTACACTCACCTAAAGTTGAAGTGGGAGGTTTACATACACTTAGGTTGGAGTCATTCAAACTCGTTTTTCAACCACTCCACAAATTTCTTGTTAACAAACTGTCGTTTTGGCAAGTCGGTTAGGACATCTACATGACACAAGAAATGTTTCTATCAATTGTTTACAGACAGATTATTTCACTTATAATTCACTGTAACACAATTCCAGTGGGTCAGAAGTTTACATACACTAAGTTGACTGTGCCTTTAAACAGCTTGGAAAATTCCAGAAAATGATGTCATGGCTTTAGAAGCTTCTGATAGGCTAATTGACATCATTTGAGTCAATTGGAGGTGTACCTGTGGATGTATTTCAAGGCCTACCTTCAAACTCAGTGCCTCTTTGCTTGACATCATGGGAAAATCAAAAGAAATCAACCAAGACCTCAGAAAAGAAATGGTAGACCTCCACAAGTCTGGTTCATCCTTGGGAGCAATTTCCAAATGCCTGAAGGTACAACGTTCATCTGTACAAACAATAGTATGCAAGTATAAACACCATGGGACCACGCAGCAGTCATACCGCTCAGGAAGGAGACGCATTCTGTCTCCTAGAGATGAACGTACTTTGGTGCGAAAAGTGCAAATCAATCCCAGAACAACAGCAAAGGACCTTGTGAAGATGCTGGAGGAAACAGGTACAAAAGTATCTATATCCACAGTAAAACGAGTCCTATATCGACATAACCAGAAAGGCTGCTCAGCAAGGAAGAAGCCACTGCTCCAAAACCGCCATAAAATAGCCAGACTACAGTTTGCAACTCCACATGGGGACAAAGATCGTACTTTTTGGAGAAATGTCCTCTGGTCTGATGAAACAAAAATAGAACTGTTTGGCCATAATGATCATTGTTATGTTTGGAGGAAAAAGGGGGATGCTTGCAAGCCGAAGAACACCATCCCAACCGTGAAGCACGGGGTGGCAGCATCATGCTGTGAGGGTGCTTCACTGCAGGAGGGACTGGTGCACTTCACAAAATAGATGGCATCATGAGGAAGGAAAATTCTGTGGATATATTTAAGCAACATCTCAAGACATCAGTCAGGAAGTTAAAGCTTGGTCGCAAATGGGTCTTCCAAATGGACAATGACCCCAAGCATACTTCCAATGTTGTGGCAAAATGGCTTAAGGACAACAGTCAAGGTATTGGAGTGGCCATCACAAAGCCCTGACCTCAATCCTATAGAAAATGTGTGGGCAGACTGAAAAGGCGTGTGCGAGCAAGGAGGCCTACAAATCTGACTCAGTTACACCAGCTCTGTCATGAGGAATGGGCCAAAATTCACCCAACTTATTGTGGGAAGCTTGTGGAAGGCTACCCGAAACGTTTGACCCAAGTTAAACCATTTTAAAAGGCAATGCTACCAAATACTAATTGAGTGTATGTAAACTTCTGACCCACTGGGAATGTGATGAAAGAAATAAAAGCTGAAATAAATCATTCTCTCTACTATTATTCTGACATTTCACATTCTTAAAATAAAGTGGTGATCCTAACTGACCTAAGACAGGGAAATTTTACTAGGATTAAATGTCCGGAATTTTGAAAAACTGAGTTTAAATGTATTTTGCTAAGGTGTATTTAAACTTCCGACTTCAACTGTATATAAGTAGTGGCCTCTCCCTGTCCTGAGCCAGGTAACCCAGAAGAATCCTCAAAACATGAGTCTGGGAATGAAGTTGAAGACTAAGCTCTAAGAGAGGCTTTTTCAATTCCAACAATGATAGATTGAACAGAAGCATAGTACAGAATGAATGACTTCCTGCCCATTTTAACATCAGTTCACCGTCTCACCTCATACTTGTATTGGAGCAGGAGCAGTGATGACAAACTGGGCTTTTTTGTTCTTCAACACCAGGTTCCCCATGATCCTGGACCTCTATCAGGCCTACAGGAAAAATAACACTTACATTACGAGAGAAAGAGATGGGACAATGATGCAGACAGTTTGACATATTTTTATAACCTCTAGCTATCTCCCCTTACCTTTTGACAGCCTGCAGCAGCCCAGTGAGCACTCTCTCCAGCCAGCACTCCGCCGTATATTCAGCCAGATAATCTGTAATACGTTTCCTGACTGCCACCCCACATTCCTGCACTACAAATGCTGACCCAGTACGTCCTGTCCTTGGATCTTTTGCACCATCTGTGTGTTACAGGAGGGGGTTGCAGTTCCGGAGCGACCCACTAGGTGTCATCCTCCGACAACCTTAGGCACCTCCTCACTCACAGTCGGGACTAATCATCATCCTATTGGTGTCACCTGTGTCTATCGGTTCACCTGTATATTTATGCTCTCACTTCCCTGTGTTCCCTTGCTCAGTTTTCTCTGCTAGTTTCTCTATGTCCAGCAGTACTACTCAGTGTCTGATCGGAGATCTATGTACAGGTTCTTGAGACGTGTTCTCCCTGTTTCGTTATTTGTTTCAGTCTTAGATAGTATTTCGTATTTTAGCTGTCAGCCGTATTTTTGAGACTTATTTGCTCCGCCTTTCTTTTATCGTGATTTTATTTAATTTTTTAGTCATTTAGCAGACGCTCTTATCCAGAGCGACTTACAGGAGCAAGTAGGGTTAAGTGCCTTGCTCAAGGGCACATTGACAGATTTTTCACCTAGTCGGCTCGGGGATTAGAACCAGCGACCTTTCGGTTACTGGCACAACGCTCTTAACCACTAAGCTACCTGCCGCCCCCCCCTACCTGCCTGGTCCGTCTGGACCGGCAGTAAAGATCCTTGTTTCACCATCTCTGCCTACTGCCTACTGTATATCCTGCATCGCACCTGGGTCACACCTCACCCCAACCCTTACATCTGTGTAAATGGCCACAAAATCCTGATACACAGTATCCAGACGTCTATTAAACAAATCAGATGGATCAACACCCTCCCTATCTTTCCGTTGTCTCTCCAGCACTTTGTAAGGGAACATTTTATAATCTGAAGAGATAGGATGCAGGTGACTGTGACCTCCTCCTCAGACCATAATATGTTCTGGAAGTTAAGATAGGACACATTGCTCAGTTTTTTTGGAAACTCGAAAACAGCCAGTCACCTGCAGGAACCAACCCTATGAACCATGCATATGTAGCTTTTTTTGTGTAGCAGTATATAAGAGGACTGAAGGGACTGCCCTGGGGGAGCTTGTGGCAGACTTGTACTTTGCACGTGTGTTTGTTGTAACCTCTCCAGTTAACTGCTAATAAAGAGTGATTCATTTAATATTGACTTCAGGTGTCCCTGGTGTTGAATTTCCACCACAACTTCTAGATCAACTACTGGAGGCGGGAGTAGCCATGGTGGGTTCACAGGAATAGCTACCGTTGGACTAAACTCCCTTCCATACAGTCCCATCTCCCTTTGCCTGGGTATTACCCACCCACCCAAAGCTCGTGTTCCGTCCTCGCTCATGTTCCCAGCATGCCTGTAAAATCCCTTTCGCAGGATGAGACACCCATGGACTGGCTCAAATAGCCCACCAATCAGCATGTTACCAACCCTTAGTAAACTTCTGGAAAAAATTGTGTTTGACCAGATACAATGCTATTTTACAGTAAACAAATTGAAAACAGACTTTCAGCACGCTTATAAGGAAGGACATTCAACAAGCACAGCACTTACACAAATTACTGATGATTGGCTGAGAGAAATTATCGATCATAGTCTGCCGCTGGAAAAACGTATGTGTTATGGCTTTACACCCCCTGCTATATTGTGGATAAAGAGTTACCTGTCTAACAGAACACAGAGGGTGTTCTTTAATGGAAGCCTCTCCAACATAATCCAGGTAGAATCAGGAATTCCCCAGGGCAGCTGTTTAGGACCCTTACTTTTTTCAATCTTTACTAACGACATGCCACTGGCTTTGAGTAAAGCCAGTGTGTCTATGTATTCAGATGACTCAACACTATACAAATCAGCTACTACAGTGACTGAAATGACTGAAACACTTAACAAAGAGCTGCAGTTAGTTTCAGAATGGGTGGCAAGGAATACGTTAGTCCTAAATATTTCCAAAACTAAAAGCATTGTATTTGGAACAAATCATTCACTAAACCCTAAACCTGAACTAAATTTTGTAATGAATAATGTGGAAATTGAGCAAGTTGAGGTGACTAAACTGCTTGGAGTAACCCTGGATTGTAAACTGTCATGGTCAAACCATATTGATACAACAGTAGCTAAGATGGGGAGAAGGAGAATAAAGCGCTGCTCTGCCTTCTTAACAACACTATCAACAAGGCAGGTCCTACAGGCCCTAGTTTTGTCGCACCTGGACTACTGTTCAGTAGTGTGGTCAGGTGCCACAAAGAGGGACTTTAGCACCTTCTTACACTTTCCCACCACTCTCTCAATGTGCTCTGCCCAGGTCAGCCTAGTGTGAAAGTACACCCAAGGAACCTGAAGGCCCCCACCCTCTCCAAGTTTCTCCCATATAACCTCAAGCGTACCTCATCTCCCACCTTCCTCCTGTAAATAACATTGTCTGAGTTATCTCTACAGATAACCTGAATCCACACATTAATGCCCACCCCTCTACTTCATCAATTGCTTCCTGTACCTTCCTGACTATGTATGGCACATTTCTTCCCCTCTTCCATAAGGCCCCATCATCTGCAAATAACGACCTCCCAATATCCAGCCGTACCTGAGAGTAAACATCATTGATCATGATTGAGAACAACAGATTACTTATCACACTCCCCTGCGGTGTACCGTTATCCACCAGGTAGCTGCCTGATAAGAGACTTCCCCACCCTCACCTGGATAGACTTTCCAAACAGGAAATCCTTTATCCAGTTGTACATTCTTCCTTCTACCCCTATAATATCAAGCTTGATTAACAACCCCTCCTTCCTCATCATATCATACACCTTCTCCACATCAAGAAATACAGCTACAACAGTCTCCTTGTTCACCTGAGCCTTCTTGACCTCTTCTTCTAAGCAGAGCACTGGGTCCATAGTTCCCCTCCCCTTCCTGAACCCACTCTGATGTGGCGATACTAGCCCCCTGCTCTCCAGGAAGTAAGTTGGCCTCTCCGTAATCATACGTTCCATAATCTTACATACATGTGATGTTAAAGCTATTTGCCAATAGCTGGTTGGCCACATTGGGTCCTTTCCTGGCTTCCGGATTGGTACCACTACTGCCTCCTTCCAGCTGCCTGCTAGTTTCCCCTCCTCCCACACAGCTGTACAACCCCAATACCTTATCCAGTGCTTCATCACTAAGATGGGCCATCATAACATGGCACACCTCATCTTTCCCAAGTCAAGTTAACCCAGCCTTACCTATTGTCCTTTTCATCTCTGCTATCGAAAATGGTGCGTTCAACACATCATTTACATCCTCCCTCCTATCCAGCACTCCAGGGTGCTCCTCTCTCGTTTTCTCTCTCCCCCTCTACCCCTCCTCTGACAAATCTGCCGAACTGTGCACTTGGACAAACGCTTTGGCCATCATCTCTGCCTTCTCCTCATCTGTTACTGCCATATCCTCCCCACTCGTCAACACTAGATAATCCCACTCCCTTCCGACCCCACTCATCCTCTTAATCATCCCCCACACTTCTCCCACAGGTGTCGCCCTTCCAATGGTGTCACAGAACCGACGCCAACATGACCTCTTTGCATGACGGATAGTTTTCCTCACCAGGGCCTGGGCCTGTTTATACTGAATCAGATGTTGGAAGTTATGCGTCCTTTTCAGTACTCTAAATGCCCTGTTCCTACTCCTCACCATTGCCCCACACTGGGACTGCTTTCATCCTCCTCCTCCCTGAACTCTTAGGTATAGCCTCAATATCTGCCCCCAATAAAGCTGTTCTCACCCAGTTATTCATACTATCCACATCCCCTGTCCTATCCACCCGAGCCATCACCTGCTCACTCAGCTCCTGAAACTGATCCCACTTTGCCCTTCCAAACACCCACCTGCCTACTCCATCCACTGACACCTCGTCCTCCCTCTGGCCTACTGTGCATACTATGGGGTAATGATCACTCCCTACTGTCAACTCTCCCATACCTCCCACTCACAGATTCCTGCCATCGCACTAGATACCAGAGTGAGGCCCAAGGCAGACTATCCCCACAACCCATTACCTTACTTCTATCCTGGCATTCCACACTCTCCAGCACTTCCAGGTCCAATATCTGACAAGAATTATAGTAGATCCCTACCACTAGCACCCCTCTTCTCAACCACACCACCACCACCACATATTCCTGTTTAATACTGTCCTGTATGTACATGTACTTACATGGAGTGCCTGAAGGTGGCGCTGTTACTAATTATTTTCAACTTGCATTTAGTGTTAGTCAACCTTATGATTACTTTGTCGTATCTTGTATGTACTGTAGATGATACTTGCCATCTCATTTTGAGATTAGATTGAAATGGTTCAGCCTACTGTAGGTTTATAATTTGTGATGTACAAGTTTTGAAAACGCACAGAAATCTATCTAAGTATGAATGTTTATTTTCGTACACTATAGTTGTGGCTGCCCATAAGGTTATGGAAGGTGAGAGAATGCCAAGAGTGTGCAAAGCTGTCATCAAGGCAAATGGTGGCTACTTTGAAGAATCTTAAATATATTTTGATTTGTTTAACACTTGTTTGGTTACTACATGATTCCATATGTGTTACTTCATAGTTTTGATGTCTTCACTATTATTCTACAATGTAGAAAATAGTAAAAATAAAGAAAAACCCTGGAATGAGTAGGTGTGTCCAAACTTTTGACTGGTACTGTATATTGCCATATATTACTTTTCCGTATGGGTTGGGAGTACTATGTCCTTGAAGTGTAACAGAATAGACGTGTTATCTACCCTAACTCCATCCCTTGTTGCTTCAATCTTTGAACATTCACTAGAACGCCTCCTCTCAAGTTGTCACTTACCTCTTTAGTGCTAACACTCACAGGCACTCCTGTTATCACCCCTTTAATCCACTACTTCCCTGCTTGATCAGTCCAGCAGCTAGACACCACCTTACACTTCCCTATTTGCTTCACTCAGAGCTTTTTCCCTCTGCGCCATGTCCTTACAGAACACCAACAAGCTTCCATCTCTTAACACTTTAGCATTGACAACTTTCTCAATCAACTATTTTATCATAGCCGTCAACCTTATTGGACTCATTGCCTCAACTCCCCCTTCCTCCCTAAACTTCAGAATCACTTTATGTTCCTCCTCACCTCCACGCTCCCTTCGTGAACTGCCGCTGGCTTTGGAAACTGTGTTGCTCTATTCAAATGTCATTGTCTTCTTCATCTCTGCCTCCATAGACCTCTCACTCCCCTTCAAACCCCTACTCCCTTTCTCTCTCGCTTTCTTTTTATTTTACGCTTTCCTACTCCCCCCTTTATTTGTACCGTTATGCTCCATACGATCACTTTTTCTTCTCCATCATTATCTCCTACCATCTCTGACCCAGTCACAGCACAGCCGTGCCGAACCGCTGCCACACCGATTAAAGTTGGATTGTTTTCAAATGGCACGAATGGCTTGCTCAAAGTCACATAAGCAAATGGTGGTTAAAATATAAAATTCAAATAAATTATAAATTCAGTTGTTAAATTGTGCACCCATAAGATAACAGGCCGTTTTCAGTCATATTCTGCCTATGTCAGAACATCTGACAACTTGACAAGCAAAAGTTGTAGAAGAAAACATAATATTTTATGAATATTTTATTGAGGTTATTTCCATGAAGTCACTATCATTTAATCAATATAGGCTATGATTATTGATTATTTTCATGGATCTCATGTTTTCAATGAGTACAGCAAGCTAGCGGTCAGGGTGATCTTTGGCAAAATTTGGACCAAAGCGGATGGACTCAACTTAGCCCAATTTGGGCCGACTATTTTTGGCCGGCCACAACGGACAGACCTGATATCACAGATAGAACAATGAGACAAATATTTCACTGGATGTAGAAATATGAAACCTCCGCTTGGTGTTTCCACTCACTACCAAATATGGTGGTGAAAGGAAGCCCAGTGGCCGGCAGTGGGAGAAAGAAGATGGAACGAGATGGATTTTGGCCGACATTCTGCAAATATTCTCATTAATGAAACATTTGATCTCAATACAGTTTTCTGTTCCCAAAACTAGAATATGTTACAACCAGATTGGACTACATTTTGTAGACTTGACCCTTTGTCAAAGTTTCCAAAAATGGCGTTGTTTAGAAGGAGCGCTAGGGCGAATTTAGTTATTGCACACGCACACTTCAAAGAATAGGCATTTTCTAACAGAAATATGCAAATATATGCTAGAACCCGCCAATAGGATCTCGCTAGCTCGTGCTTGGCTCTGCCCCCCTCCCTGCTTGTTCTGCTCACTTGGTTGTAACCACCCACTATGGCTCATTTGTTCCCATTGGAAACGACAGGCTGTGGTCTATCTTGGGTTAGATATAAACATCTTTGCTGATATCGCCCATAATTCGACATCCATGGATGTCACATGCTGAGTGGGTAGGCTCGTGTTGGTTCCCTTACAAAAAATAATTTGTTGCTGCAAACTTCCTACACATTTGTGGCAAATTTGCTGCAAGCTAAATAGTGTGCCACTAAATGTTGCCAGAAGTTTGCAAATGAATCTGCAGCAAACCTTTGGCAACAATAATAGTTTACCAAAGCCGTTTCTGATGAAAATGAGTTCCAAGATCATTAACCATTGATGACCAATCAAGGGGATTAGAAACATATGTTGGAAATAACTGGATCGTGGTCTTCAAGAACAAAAAACTTTGCTTCGCCAGCCCAGAGAGAAGCAGGCCCAAGATCTTCTCTTCAAAGTGCAGGTATAGTTTGAAATGACCCTGCTGGTTGTGCTTCAGATGCTCATTTATTTTTAGCCTGAAGAAATCAAGTGATTCACTAAACATTCTTCTCTCCAGATATACAGTGAGGGAAAAAAGTATTTGATCCCCTGCTGATTTTGTATGTTTGCCCACTGACAAAGAAATGATCAGTCTATAATTTTAATGGTAGGTTTATTTGAACAGTGAGAGACAGAATAACAACAAAAAAATCCAGAAAAACTCATGTCAAAAATGTTATAAATTGATTTGCATTTTAATGAGGGAAATAAGTATTTGACCCCCTCTCAATCAGAAAGATTTCTGTCTCCCAGGTGTCTTTTATACAGGTAACGAACTGAGATTAGGAGCACACTCTTAAAGGGAGTGCTCCTAATCTCAGCTTGTTACCTGTATAAAAGACACCTGTCCACAGAATCAATCAATCAGATTCCAAACTCTCCACCATGGCCAAGACCAAAGAGCTCTCCAAGGATGTCAGGGACAAGATTGTAGACCTACACAAGACTGGAATGGGCTACAAGACCATCGCCAAGCAGCTTGGTGAGAAGGTGACAACAGTTGGTGCGATTATTCGCAAATGGAAGAAACACAAAAGCACTGTCAATCTCCCTCGGCTTGGGGCTCCATGCAAGATCTCACCTCGTGGAGTTCCAATGATCATGAGAACGGTGAGGAATCAGCCCAGAACTACACAGGAGGATCTTGTCAATGATCTCAAGGCAGCTGGGACCATAGTCACCAAGAAAACCATTGGTAACACATTACGCCGTGAAGGACTGAAATCCTGCAGCGCCCGCAAGGTCCCCCTGCTCAAGAAAGCACATATACAGGCCCGTCTGAAGTTTGCCAATGAACATCTGAATGATTCAGAGGAGAACTGGGTGAAAGTGTTGTGGTCAGATGAGACCAAAATGGAGCTCTTTGGCATCAACTCAACTCGCCGTGTTTGGAGGAGGAGGAATGCTGCCTATGACCCCAAGAACACCATCCCCACCGTCAAACATGGAGGTGGAAACATTATGCTTTGGGGGTGTTTTTCTGCTAAGGGGACAGGACAACTTCACTGCATCAAAGGGACGATGGACGGGGCCACGTACCGTCAAATCTTGGGTGAGAACCTCCTTCCCTCAGCCAGGGCATTGAAAATGGTTCGTGGATGGGTATTCCAGCATGACAATGACCCAAAACACACGGCCAAGGCAACAAAGGAGTGGCACAAGAAGAAGCACATTAAGGTCCTGGAGTGGCCTAGCCAGTCTCCAGACCTTAATCCCATAGAAAATCTGTGGAGGGAGCTGAAGGTTCGAGTTGCCAAATGTCAGCCTCGAAACCTTAATGACTTGGAGAAGATCTGCAAAGAGGAGTGGGACAAAATCCCTCCTGAGATGTGTGCAAACCTGGTGGTCAACTACAAGAAACGTCTGACCTCTGTGATTGCCAACAAGGGTTTTGCCACCAAGTACTAAGTCATGTTTTGCAGAGGGGTCAAATACGTATTTCCCTCATTAAAATGCAAATCAATTTATAACATTTTTGACATGCGTTTTTCTGGATTTTTTTGTTGTTATTCTGTCTCTCACTGTTCAAATAAACCTACCATTAAAATTATAGACTGATCATGTCTTTGTCAGTGGGCAAACGTACAAAATCAGCAGGGGATCAAATACTTTTTTTCCCTCACTGTACAAGGTGACATCGCTTTAAGACTTCTGCTAGTGGTCCTCCCAACACCAGTCTACAAGATAGGCAGGAAGACATTCCGATCCAGCTTCAATGAGACCGGAAAGTCCTTCATTGACTTGCAGCCTGTACATTTAAATGGTGGATACGCATAGGGAGATTGATGGGGAAATTAGATGATGGCATTTTGTAAACCTTGAATGAAAGGAACAGCATTCCAAAATATGTTACGCATAACTGCACACTCTAAGACTTTAGGAAGGTTTCTGTCCAATTTGCAACATGTTCATGCGAATATTGTAAAATCTGCATAAAACAATGTGCGCATTTTCCCACCAGAGATGTTTCCACCAAACTGACTTTTTGTGGATAAAAACCTGTGCGTGATAACGTAATGCACATAAAACATAACTTTTGCCGTCAAATTCCCATGTACTGAATAAAAAAATACAAGTTAAATGGGTTTCCATTGCATTTTCAACTCTATTGATGGTTTTGTCACAAACTGTTGCGTTATATAGCAAATGTGCCCACTCTGGTCTTGGCACATGCGCTATGGCCAACAGCTCGCACATACAGTGGGTAGGCTATCTACATTATCAGATTATTATGGATAAGAGCGATATTATTTGTCAAACAGCAGCCAAGCATCGATCAGCATGTCACCAGAATAAGACCCTCAATATTTATTGGAAAGGAGCATCAAGCTCATCACCTTGCATATTCACCATCCTGTGAAGTTCATAATTTATTGAATCTGTAGCCTAATAAACTGCATGCTTTCCCGAGTCCTGTGGGAGGACCACACAATATACCGCGTGACTCCATGTTTACTTCGATATGATGGTTATTATATCAATATTTGACAAAGGAGTTTCCTCCACCATTTCTCGCATAGTTAATTTTAACGACACAAAAAGATAACACAATGTCGAATGAACAAATTGTCTGTAGGCATTTATAAAATTGTACCGGCATTTCATGTTTCCATCAGCCCAGTCGTAACTTTTTACATGCATCAGGTAATTAATCCGCATGAAATGGTTGGATGGAAATTTGGTTAGTGTTGTGTAAATGAACCTCAGCCCCAAATTAATGGAAGATGTAGACATCAAACAGGGATTGGGTGTTGATTGATATAAATGGCTATGAAATATACAAAATAAATTGTGTGACGGTATTGTCAGTGTGCCTCCATGCTTTGCACAAGTCCTCATATTCTAAAATCAAATGAATTCTCTTAACAGGTTGGGAACAACATGGTTAAGTACCTGCACCAGGCGGAGGTGACCAGACCCTACACATTTGTGTTGGCTCTTGGGGACTGCTCACAGGTGTTTACAGTCATTAGTGGACCGGTATTGGAGCAAGGTACACTGCTTGGGGCACTGGATGTGTGCTTCAAGTCCTATTATGTGTTTGATATACATTTTCCCACTGTGCCCCAGCATGGGAATTCCTACCGACCACGGCGTATCAGCAGCCAGGAACAGAATCTCCCGCAGTAAGACTGTTGCGAGCATGTATTTTTTCCACTGAACAATAGGGGATAAATATCTGATCTTGTATGTAGTGTGAGAAGTCATAGGAGGAAGCACCGGCTGATGTGTTCCTATGAATGAATAGATCAATGGATGGATGAGCCATGAGTGTCTCATTCCAATTATAATATGCTCTTAAGGCACTATTTATAGCTCTGTTAAGTAAACTTTTAGTTTGTTTTTTAATGCATTTTTGCCTACAGTACGGTGTGCGGCTCGTTGGCCTTTAGTTCAACTACTGAAGCGCGTTCTGGTACGCTTTCATTCTATCACAGCAATTTTAAATACAAATGTTACATTTGGGGAATTGTGAAAAGTGTCTTATGAATGAAATAGTTATTAAGTAATGAGTCATTAGTCCATGTCCTTAATAGAGTGACCTTCAAATGTAATATTTTACACTTGTTCTGTGTAACAATGTTTTAACTCGACACAAATGTAGACCATTATTGTATGGCAAAACAGCATGGTGTGTGTGTGCTGTCACCTAAGATAGCCTAAGTGTGTAAGTGAATGTGAATTTCTATTGATTAGCACTGACACTGTCTGATAGACAGATATGTGTTAATACCACTTAAGACAGACAGTGTCGCACGCACGCTTAGTTTTTCTCAGATTGCAATCTGAGTGTGCACATCAAGTTCAACTGAGGCGTTTAGTCTGATGTTTGGACTGTTTGGTTCATGAAATAATATAAATGAATTAAAATAATCAATCCTATATTATGAAATCTTATCTTGTGAAATAATATATATTTCGACAATAGGGCTTTGTTTCAATGTGTTATTAAAAAAAATGTATATTGTACATGTTCTGAAATGCAGGCAACATAAATTAATTATTTGAAATTCAACATTGTATCTTGATTGTGTGTGTAGGAAAGGGAGAGAGTGGGATGATAGAGAAAGCAAAAATATGCAAGCAAATTGATATTAGGATGGCACTGAAAATATCCCAAGGATTACATAAATTACCCAGCTGCTGGGTCAATCCCCCAACCCAATGTGCTGGGTTTATGTCACAGCCCAACACTCTGGGTTGTTTTAACCCAGCAATATAGTCTAATTTACCCAGCAGTTGGGTCAAGTGCTCAACCCAAGGTGCTGGGTTAGAAGCACAACCCAAACCTGCTGAGTTGAATTAACCCAATGCTGTGTTTGTCAATATTGACCCAGTGCTGGGTTGTCAAAATTACCCAAATCTGGTTATTTTGAACCCAGCATTTTTCTGAGTAACAATAATTAATTTAGGAAAAATATGATTTACCATATTAGGCATAAATCAATTTTTACCTTTTTTAAGATACCAAAAGATGTGCATATTCATATAGTGTTTGCAGCAAACAGAATGTCCGCCACAGGTTTCCCAGAATTGTTTGCCAGAAGTTCACAAGTTGCCGCAAATTTACCGCAACAGTTTGCCACAAAACTAATTTGCATGTGAAAATATGAGCTTGCCGCAAATTTGTGGCAAATTCGCCAAAGGTTTGCCACAACTGTTTGCCAGAAGCCTGCTTTTTTTGGTAAGGGTTATGAGTCTACCCGCACATCACTATAGTATGCGTGTGGAGTGGGGATTCATGCAGAGTAAACTACTTCAGCACACACATCCTGCCAACTATATCCTGCAAGTCCTGCTCGACTAGATATAAGTTGACCCAGATGTTTGACTTGGCACTGCGGCGGCTAAACTGCCTTAAGAGAAGTGTGTGTGCGTGTGTGTGTGAATAAAAAGGTATAAACATAGGCGTGCAAACTTCAGTGTATCAGTGAACTACTGAACAAAAATATAAATGCAACATGTAAAGTGTTGGTCCCATGTTTCATGAGCTGAAATAAAAGATCACAGAAACGTTCCATTTCCACAAAAAGCTTATTTCTCTCAAATTTTGTGCACAAATATGTTTACATCCCTGTTAGTGAGCATTTCTCCTTTGCCAAGATAATCCATCCATCTGACAGGTGTGGCATATCAAGAAGCTGATTAAACAGCATGATCATTACACAGGGGCACCTTGTGCATTGGACAATAAAAGGCCACTCTAAAATGTTCTGTTTTGTCACACAACGCCACAAATGTCTCAAGTTTTGAGGGAGCATTCAATTGGAATGCTGACTGCAGGAATGTCCACCAGAGTTGTTGCCAGATAATTTAATGTTAATTTATCTAGCATAAGCTGCCTCCAACATCATTTTAGAGAATTTGGCAGTATGTCCAACCGGCCTCACAACCACAGACCACGTGTACACGCCAGCCCAGGACCTCCACATCCGGCTTCTTCACCTGCGGGATCGTCTGAGACCAGCCACCCGGACAGCTGATGAAATTTAGGAGTATTTCTGTCTGTATTAAAGTCATGTGAAATCCATAGATTAGGGCCTAATGAATTTATTTCAATTCACTGATTTCCTTTTCATGAACTGTAACTCAGTAAAATCGTTGAAATTGTTGTGTGTTCCGTTTCTATTTTTGTTCAGTATATATTGTCTGGAAAGCTGTAGCACACTGAGTATATCAAATATTAGGAACACCTTAGAAATATTGAGTTGCACGCCACGCCACCCCACCACACCCGACCCCACAGGGATGCTGCAATATAGGACCCTAACTGCTGTATTGAATTTAAAAAAAGGTGCTTTGGTTGCTTTACCTTTTTTTTTTTTTTTGTTAAACTGGACTAGCTACAGTGAGGGAAAAAAGTATTTGATCCCCTGCTGATTTTGTACGTTTGCCCACTGACAAAGACATGATCAGTCTATAATTTTAATGGTAGGTTTATTTGAACAGTGAGAGACAGAATAACAACAACAAAAAATCCAGAAAAACGCATGTCAAAAATGTTATAAATTGATTTGCATTTTAATGAGGGAAATAAGTATTTGACCCCTCTGCAAAACATGACTTAGTACTTGGTGGCAAAACCCTTGTTGGCAATCACAGAGGTCAGACGTTTCTTGTAATTGGCCACCAGGTTTGCACACATCTCAGGAGGGATTTTGTCCCACTCCTCTTTGCAGATCTTCTCCAAGTCATTAAGGTTTTGAGGCTGACGTTTGGCAACTCGAACCTTCAGCTCCCTCCACAGATGTTCTATGGGATTAAGGTCTGGAGACTGGCTAGGCCACTCCAGGACCTTAATGTGCTTCTTCTTGAGCCACTCCTTTGTTGCCTTGGCCGTGTGTTTTGGGTCATTGTCATGCTGGAATACCCATCCACGAACCATTTTCAATGCCCTGGCTGAGGGAAGGAGGTTCTCACCCAAGATTTGACGGTGGGGATGGTGTTCTTGGGGTCATAGGCAGCATTCCTCCTCCTCCAAACACGGCGAGTTGAGTTGATGCCAAAGAGCTCCATTTTGGTATCATCTGACCACAACACTTTCACCCAGTTCTCCTCTGAATCATTCAGATGTTCATTGGCAAACTTCAGACGGGTCTGTATATGTGCTTTCTTGAGCAGGGGGACCTTGCGGGCGCTGCAGGATTTCAGTCCTTCACGGCGTAGTGTGTTACCAATTGTTTTCTTGGTGACTATGGTCCCAGCTGCCTTGAGATCATTGACAAGATCCTCCCGTGTAGTTCTGGGCTGATTCCTCACCGTCCTCATGATCATTGCAACTCCACGAGGTGAGATCTTGCATGGAGCCCCAGGCCGAGGGGGATTGACAGTTATTTTGTGTTTCTTCCATTTGTGAATAATCGCACCAACTGTTGTCACCTTCTCACCAAGCTGCTTGGCGATGGTCTTGTAGCCCATTCCAGTCTTGTGTAGGTCTACAATCTTGTCCCTGACATCCTTGGAGAGCTCTTTGGTCTTGGCCATGGTGGAGAGTTTGGACTCTGATTGATTGATTGCTTCTGTGGACAGGTGTCTTTTATACAGGTAACAAACTGAGATTAGGAGCACTCCCTTTAAGAGTGTGCTCCTAATCTCAGCTCGTTACCTGTATAAAAGACACCTGGGAGCCAGAAATCTTTCTGATTGACTGTAGATGTAGGATTTTCTAACAAGTGGTCCTCTGTAGCTCGGTTGGTAGAGCATGGCTCTTGCAACATAGTGGGTTTGATTTCTGGGACCACCCATATGTACATATAAAAAAAATATGCATGCATGACTAAGTTGCTTTGGATAAAAGTGTCTGCTAAATGGCATTTATTATAAGAAGGCAGACAATTGAGGTACCAGACAATTAAGTCATAATGCCCGAGAAGCCAGTGTTTGGAGGATATATGGGCACCGGTGTTGTTATGCCAATATATCATCCAAACACCGGCTTCGAGGGCATTTTAACTTTTATACAACGGGTTACCAACATATTCAAATAATGATTGACATATTTTCATTAAAAACGTTATTTTTATTAATTTATTCATACTATTTCATCCTTCCACAATATATAGTCCCAACGCAAATCTAGGGTTGCTAGAGACGCGACCCAGTCATTCAGTCTTATTGTTCTGTATCTATGGACGCGACCCAGTCTTTCGTTCGAAATGTTCCATTGCCATACTGCCTGGCAACGTTATTATCCCTTGCTTGCTAGCTAGCCAACTACGGCTAACTTACAGTCACGTCAAACAGTGCAGCCAGAATAACAGCAAAGTAGCCACATTTGCATTTGTTTAAGCTGTTTTCTAGTGACATTTATTTGGATACATCCATGACAATGAGCTAATGAGGCGCGTTTTCGCCTGGCATAGAAAATGTGCTCACTCGTCAGGACACTTGTTCAGAGGAGCTAGCCAACAACACAGCTACAGTAACACAATCACTTCAAACTGAAGATGGAAAGACTGCAAATTAGCTGTGTTTCGTTTTACGTTTTTTCAATTGCCATGTTTTTGTATATATCCATAAAAATCATGCCAGCTGATTCATTATTTCGACTGGCTGAGAAACGCTGCCTGCCTGTCTGTCTCGTCCTGACTCCCGACACATCCATTACAATGGGACAGCAGGAGATCGAATTTGAATATTGAAACAATGTTGCAAATGTCTGAGAAACAGACAGCAAGGTTTATACAAATCTCCGCTGTTGAAAACGAAATGTTATAAACTTGATCTCCACTATAAAAAGCATCTAGACATTATCTCACATTTCTTTTAGACTAAGTTGCCTGGCTGGGCTGATAAGACAGTGGATTGCGCAGTCAGATGGAACAGAGTAAATAGGCAATCAGCATTCAGGATTAGACCCACCCATTGTATAATTAAGGTACAAATACTGTACTGTATACAAAAACATTGTGCTTAGTCTATTTCTTTCAGGAATAGTGTCCCTAACTTCAGGTCCCAAGACTTGCATTCACAAGAGGACTTGAAACTCTAACCTTCTCAATGTACACATTAACCTGACTCAGGATCAACAGATGGAATGTCCTCTCAATAAAACAAGGTGATCCTGATGATAGACAGATTATCAGAATCAGATATCACAGTGATGGGGTGATAAGGGAGAGGGGGAGAAACAGACAGTCAAGGATGGAGGGAAGGAGAGAGGGATGGTGTCAGTTCCTCTTTTTTTCTTCACGTTAAGTGTCTGTGATACCACTGGGTGTAAGGATGCCACTCTTACACTTTGGCATTTTTGTGATGCATTTACCTCAAGTGTACACAAAGTGACCTGCGTGCCCTTGCCCAACGTCTACCTTAACAACAATTCTATTAATGATGTAGAGATCATTTGAGGTGAAAACCAGCATACATGTGGGTAGTTGAAGACCAGGATTGGGAGCCTGTGGTTTAATGTAATAATCAAGGGCTAGCCTAACCCATGGCACATTGCGTTATGAATCACTCAATGGTTCACAGTGCAAGTGGAACACATAGTCACACAACTGTCACCGTTCACAGTACAGTAGATAAGACAAGAGGAAAATTGGGTGAAGGGAGGATATTTGTCCTCTATATAAAAAAGAAGGCTAAGAGCATAATTTAAATGTTTGCTGTGAGTGTATACATGAAGTAGTCTTTGTCCCATACAGCAGTTGTGGTTCTCCACAGGGTTGTGTCCAGTTGGTGCAGTGAGCCAGCACATCCACCAGAGGGTGAGAGAGTCACTTTACTGTTTTTCTTATCAAACAGCACAAGCTTGATCCCTTTGCAGCTTGATCCATTTCATGACAAATTATTATGATTAATTATACTGTATTCTCTACACAGCTTTGAATTTAGAGTAGAAATTCAGACTACATTCTAACTGGCAGGGCTCTGACTCATTTGATCATTCATTTCTTCCCCATTTGTACAATCAAGGCATGGGTTGGGTTTCTTCCAAGTTCACATGCAAAACAGTAGCCTGGGCATTTTGCATGAACTGCATATGAAAGGTGAGGGAATGATAGTACAGCATGTGCAATAGCTCCTGGACCCAGGTCTCTGAGCTTGTCCGTCTTCTGTTTATCCAGGAGAAAATAAGACTGAAAAAAAAACTGGTAATGATATGGAGGAAAATAATATGAAAGATGGAGGTATGGAAGAGTGAATGGATAATAGATAAAGAGATACGTATTGAAGTTGTTGGGGGCCGGCATTAGGTTGGAGATGTTCGTTAACGATGATTACAGGCAGATGCAGAGGCATGGGGTTGTCGGCGTACACCGGAGTGTGGTAGTGGGTGGAGTCAGCAAGGGCGTGGCAAAGGGTGCAGCAGGGTCATGTGTTCGGCCCCGTTGAAAGGCAGCCGCTGAGTGACGTAGTGGTGCACCACCTCTGGAATGCTGGGAAACACACAGCTGCTCTGGTCCAGCGTGTAGCCGTTCTCCTTAGTCTGGGCTACGATGATGTGAACACAGCCCTGGCTCATCCTGAGAGAGAAGGATTTTAAAAAGGTAGAGAGGTGAAAAGGATGAATTACACTAAGGCTACGCATTATGAATTGTGTGGAATAGCAAGCCAAATTAGCAGAAAGGGTTCCAATGCAAGGGAATGTACAATTTGTGATGTTTTTTTTTACACATTATGTATGGTATCAGCTCTGAAGAGAATGAACAGGTGTACTAGTGATTAATACACTCACTTGAGAGCAATGGAGTATTTGCTGGTTCCTGATTCGCTGTTCCTCACCAGGAAACTGGCCTCTTTGCAGGACTGGAGGTGAGACTCTGCCTCCTGGCTTATTACACACCCATGGTACCAGCTAGAGCAACCGAGGGACAGAGGGAAGGGAAGGCACAGGGGTCAGAAATTAGAGGAGACGGAGGAGAGTCTCCTGAGCACATGAAGCTAACAAAGGCCTTACAAAATAGTAGATTCATCCTGTATTGAAGTGGTTCACTAATATCAACAACAGAATATCTGAAAAACATATGTTAACTTTGCAAGGTATAGGGGAGAGTAGGGTGAGTTGAGCTCAATGGCTGTATCTGTGAATGGACATCGATCATGTGACACCATTCATTCCTATGTGAAGACTGAATAGCGCATTGAAGCCAAATGAAGTCGGTTAAGATGGTGTCTCATGGAGACATAACATGCACAGTTTGAACTACTCCAAGAAGTGACGTTGCAGGCTAGCTCAATGCTGCCTCCTCTCATTGACTAACTCAAGTTGAAGGCTGTGTACTGCAGGCTGCCATTAGCAACTAAATTATCCTTATTAAAACGTATTCTGTGTGCATTTTTTAAATAGTCGGTTCAATGACATACAGTGAGGGAAAAAAGTATTTGATCCCCTGCTGATTTTGCACATTTGCCCACTGACAAAGACATGATCAGTCTATAATTTTAATGGTAGGTTTATTTGAACAGTGAGAGACAGAATAACAACAACAAAAAATCCAGAAAATCGCATGTTAAAAATGTTATAAATTGATTTGCATTTTAATGAGGGAAATAAGTATTTGACCCCTCTGCAAAACATGACTTAGTACTTGGTGGCAAAACCCTTGTTGGCAATCACAGATGTCAGACGTTTCTTGTAGTTGGCCACCAGGTTTGCACACATCTCAGGAGGGATTTTGTCCCACTCCTCTTTGCAGATCTTCTCCAAGTCATTATGGTTTCGAGGCTGACGTTTGGCAACTCGAACCTTCAGCTCCCTCCACAGATTTTCTATGGGATTAAGGTCTGGAGACTGGCTAGGCCACTCCAGGACCTTAATGTGCTTCTTCTTGAGCCACTCCTTTGTTGCCTTGGCCGTGTGTTTTGGGTCATTGTCATGCTGGAATAACCATCCACGACCCATTTTCAATGTCCTGGCTGAGGGAAGGAGGTTCTCACCCAAGATTTGACGGTACATGGCCCCGTCCATCGTCCCTTTGATGCGGTGAAGTTGTCCTGTCCCCTTAGCAGAAAAACACCCCCAAAGCATAATGTTTCCACCTCCATGTTTGACGGTGGGGATGGTGTTCTTGGGGTCATAGGCAGCATTCCTCCTCCTCCAAACACAGCGAGTTGAGTTGATGGACTCTAAGATAACCTGCCTAAATGACTACCGACCCGTAGCACTGACGTCTGTAGCCATGAAGTGCTTTGAAAGGCTGGTCATGGCTCACATCAACAGCATTATCCCAGAAACCCTAGACCCACTCCAATTTGCATACCGCCCCAACAGATCCACAGATGATGCAATCTCTATTGCACTCCACACTGCCCTTTCCCACCTGGACAAGAGGAACACCTACGTGAGAATGCTATTCATTGACTACAGCTCAGCATTCAACACCATAGTGCCCTCTAAGCTCATTACTAAGCTAAGGATCCTGGGACTAAACACCTCCCTCTGCAACTGGATCCTGGACTTCCTGACGGGCCGCCCCCAGATGGTAAGGGTAGGTAACAACACATCTGCCACACTGATCCTCAACACGGGGGCCCCTCAGGGGTGCGTGCTCAGTCCCCTCCTGTACTCTCTGTTCACCCATGACTGCATGGCCAGGCACGACTCCAACACCATCATTAAGTTTGCCGACGACACAACAGTGGTAGGCCTGATCACCGACAACGATGAGACAGCCTATAGGGAGGAGGTCAGAGACCTGGCCGTGTGGTGCCAGGACAACAACCTCTCCCTCAACGTGACCAAGACAAAGGAGATGATTGTGGACTACAGGAAAAAAAAGAGGACTGAGCACGCCCCCATTCTCATCGACGGGGCTGTAGTGGAACAGGTTGAGAGCTTCAAGTTCCTTGGTGTCCACATCACCAACGAACTATCATGGTCCAAACACACCAAGACAGTCGTGAAGAGGGCACGACAAAGCCTATTCCCCCTCAGGAGACTGAAAAGATTTGGCATGGGTCCTCAGATCCTCAAAAAATTATACAGCTGCACCATCGAGAACATCCTGACTGGTTGCATCACCGCCTGGTATGGCAACTGCTTGGCCTCCGACCGCAAGGCACTACAGAGGGTAGTGCGTACGGCCCAGTACATCACTGGGGCCAAGCTTCCTGCCATCCAGGACCTCTATACCAGGCGGTGTCAGAGGAAGGCCCTCAAAATTGTCAAAGACTCCAGCCACCCTAGTCATAGACTGTTCTCCCTGCTACCGCACGGCAAGCGGTACCGGAGTGCCAAGTCTAGGTCCAAAAGACTTCTCAACAGCTTCTACCCCCAAGCCATAAGACTCCTGAACAGCTAATCATGGCTACCCAGACTATTTGCACTGCCCCCCCACCCCATCCTTTTTACGATGCTGCTACTCTGTTAATTATTTATGCATAGTCACTTTAACTCTACCCACATGTACATATTACTTCAACTATCTCAACTAGCCGGTGCCCCCGCACATTGACTCTGCACCGGTACCCCCCTGTATATATAGCCTCCCTACTGTTATTTTATTTTACTTCTGCTCTTTTTTTCTCAACACTTTTTTTGTTGTTGTTTTATTTTTACTTTTTTTGTTAAAAATAAATGCACTGTTGGTTAAGGGCTGTAAGTAAGCATTTCACTGTAATGTCTGCACCTGTTGTATTCAGCGCATGTGACCAATACAATTTGATTTGATTTGATTTGATTTGATGCCAAAGACCTCGATTTTGGTCTCATCTGACCACAACACTTTCACCGAGTTCTCCTCTGAATCATTCAGATGTTCATTGGCAATCTTCAGACGGGCCTGTATATGTGCTTTCTTGAGCAGGGGGACCTTGCGGGCGCTGCAGGATTTCAGTCCTTCACGGCGTAGTGTGTTACCAATTGTATTCTTGGTGACTATGGTCCCAGCTGCCTTGAGATCATTGACAAGATCCTCCTGTGTAGTTCTGGGCTGATTCCTCACCGTTCTCATGATCATTGCAACTCCACGAGGTGAGATCTCAACTCCACGAGGTGAGATCTGGGTCAAATACTTATTTCCCTCATTAAAATGCAAATCAATTCATAACATTTTTGACATGCGCTTTTCTGGATTTTGTTGTTGTTATTCTGTCTCTCACTGTTCAAATAAACCTACCATAAAAATGATAGACTGATAATTTCTTTGTCAGTGGGCAAACGTACAAAATCAGCAGGGGATCAAATACTTTTTTCCCTCACTGTACATCTGGTTTATTATTGGTACCATGATTATTGGTACCATGATTGTCTTCAAAACATTTTTTAATTTACACGAAGATTGACCACGAAGATTGACATTTTTCCATTCACTATATTTGGGGAATCCTTGAACTTCAGTGGCTTCAACGAGAGGGGGCAGTCGTTCTCCCCTTGTTGTGCCATCCCTTGTTTCAAGGAAACCAAATATTTATAATAATAATAATATGCCATTTAGCAGACGCTTTTATCCAAAGCGACTTACAGTCATGCGTGCATAAAAATTTTTTTTTTGTGTATGGGTGGTCCCGGGGATCGAACCCACTACCTTGGCGTTACAAGCGCCGTGCTCTACCAGCTGAGCTACAGAGAAAGAGGTCATCATTTCATGTAGTCTGTGAAGGAAGAAACCACATGGAAAAATTGGTAAGTAAGTAAGTACAAAAATAAAAGATTTTCACCAAGTAAAATGAATGTTTTGTCTTATAGGTTTGATGATGCTTGTATCTAAACCAAAGTAGATTGTTTAAAGATTGTTTTATATATCACTTGGGGTCTCTACAAGCTACAATATAAGGTCCTAAATCTATCATTAAAGTGCATTGTTGTAGCTGTGTGGTCTAATATAGTCAAAATGTTTGCCTTGGGGTATGTTGAGCCAATGGCCATTGGGTAAGTTGAGCCAATGGCCACCATACCCCATACAAATGATGATTACATTCTGTCCTGTTAATGCATAATATTTATAGTATTTTTGCAATGTGTCATGCATATGAACTGAACATTTTTATTGT
The DNA here is from genome assembly GCF_964263955.1 of Coregonus lavaretus. NCBI lineage: Eukaryota > Metazoa > Chordata > Actinopteri > Salmoniformes > Salmonidae > Coregonus > Coregonus lavaretus. Next base: position 35,660,439 of record NC_139994.1, read on the forward strand.
TACAGAGCAGACATCATCATGTCCTGTGTATACAAACGTAAAACAAGCAGGGGTCTAGCCCCCCTTGAGGTTCATGATAGAGCGGTCAAGGAAGTGAGAGAAGGGAAGTCCATTCTAGCAGTAGCAAGGGATTAACAAAATTGACTGAATGACACTGAAGAGGTACATTGACAAAGAATAAAATGAATATGTACGAAAGAGAGGCTATGATAGAGTAGCAGAGGCAAACAAGGTCTTATCTGATGACATGGAGTCTGAGCATGCTAAAGATATCAAGAATCTCACGGACCACTTTCATTAGTAGCCTCAAATGCAGAGAACTTGCCTACGAATTGACACATCGAAACAACATCCCTGTCCCAGACAAGTGGTCAAGAAATGGAAGGGTAAGTGATATTGAACAGAGATCTCTATCTGAATGTAGGCATACATTTAAGTTATACAATTTACCACACCCCCATTCCATTAATTAAACTTTAACCTACCAGCACTATCACTCACTGTCACAGGACACCATCACCCACTTACCCCAAGGCGGCTCAACTTACCTTTTCCCTATGCTCAACTTACCGCGGGGTAAGTTGTGCCAAGAGACCACTTTTTTTGGACAAGCTATGTTTTCAAAACTGTTATGTTTACATTAATTCTGATTATTTCCAGGGATACACAACATAATATACACTACCGTTCAAAAGTTTGGGGTCACTTAGAAATGTCCTTGTTTTTGGTCCATTAAAATAACATCAAATTGATCAGAAATACAGTGTAGACACTGTTAATGTCCTAAATGGCTATTGTAGCTGGAAACAGCTGATTTTTGATGGAATATCTACATAGGCTTACAGAGGCCCATTATCAGCCTGTAATCGAACCCACAATTGCTGATGCTCCAGATTCTCAACTAGTCTCAAGAAGGCCAGTTTTATTGCTTCTTTAATCAGCACAACAGTTTTCAGCTGTGCTAAAATAATTCCAAAAGGGTTTTCTAATGATCAATTAGCCTTTTAAAATGATAAACTTGGATTAGCAAACCCAACGTGCCATTGGAACACAGGACTGATGGTTGCTGATAATGGGCCTCTGTATGCCTATGTAGATATTCCATTAGAAATCAGCCGTTTCCAGCTACAATAGCCATTTACAGCATCAACAATGTCTACACTGTATTTCTGATCAATATGATGTTATTTTAATGGACAATAAAATTGCTTTTCTTTCGAAAACAAGGACATTTCTAACTGACCCCAAACTTTTGAACGGTAGTGTATGTAGATATTCTTGTTAGAAAGAACACTATATTTCACTGGACGTAGTGATGCTGAATAGAAAAAATTGCTCACCTTAACCCGCTCTCCCCTACCGGTACACAGACAGAGTGACAGGTACGCATCTACATCTAATGTATTGTTGTGCTGCAGAAAAAACTGAAGATAAGAGTTTTTCAAAGCTACAATCTATTGCATCTGTCCCTGCCGTTGACCTATAAACCCTGTCTCCTTCCTAACCTCTGTTTCTCCAGGGGCAGGGTGGGGTCCACCCGGCACACCTCAGCCTCAGGGCCGATGTTGGGTGGGCAGGAAAGGGAGGGCGAGAGGGTGGGAGAGGACTTCAGGATCTTCTGGCTCCAGCTCTTTTGTCGCAGGTGCTGCTGCTGTTGGGGCTGTTGCTGGGACTGCTGTGTCAGGGTGAAGTGTGGGGGGGGGGGGGGGTCCTCTTTGGTTGGGGAGTGGCGCTCAGGGCTATCGAACTGGGCTGAAGACGAGGAAGGGTCAGAGCAGAGGGAGAAATTACAGTTGAAGTTGGAAGTTTACATACAGTTAGGTTGGAGTCATTAAAACTTGTTTTTCAACCACTCCACAAATTTCTTGTTAACAAACTATAGTTTTGGCAAGTCGGTTAGGACATCTACTTTGTGCATGACACAAGTAATCTTTCCAACAATTGTTTACACACAGACTATATCACTTATAATTCACTGTATCACAATTCCAGTAGGTCAGAAGTTTACATACACTAAGTTGAGTGGGCCTTTAAACAGCTTGGAAAATTCCAGAAAATGATGTCATGGCTTTAGAAGCTTCTGATAGGCTAATTGACATCATTTGAGTTAATTGGAGGTGTACCTGTGGATGTATTTCAAGGCCTACCTTCAAACTCAGTGCCTCTTTGCTTGACATCATGGGAAAATCAAAATAAATCAACCAAGACCTCAGAAAAATAATTGTAGACCTCCACAAGTCTGGTTCATCCTTGGGAGCAATTTCCAAATGCCTGAAGGTACCATGTTCATCTGTACAAACAATAGTACGCAAGTATAAACACCATGGGACCACGCAGCCGTCATACCGCTCAGGAAGGAGACGCGTTCTGTCTCCTAGAGATGAACGTACTTTGGTGCGAAAAGTGCAAATCAATCCCAGAACAACAGCAAAGTACCTTGTGAAGATGCTGGAGGAAACAGGTATAAAAAAAGTATCTATTTCCACAGTAAAACAAGTCCTATATCGACATAACCTGAAAGGCCGCTCAGCAAGGAAGAAGCCACTGCTCCAAAACCGCCATAAAAAAGCCAGACTACGGTTTGCAACTGCACATGGGGACAAAGATCGTACTTTTTGGAGAAATGTCCTCTGGTCTTATGTTTGGAGGAAAAAGGGGATGGCTTGCAAGCCGAAGAACACCATCCCAAACGTGAAGCACGGGGGTGGCAGCATCATGCTGTGGGGGAGCTTTGCTGCAGGAGGGACTGGTGCACTTCACAAAATAGATTGCATTAAGAGGAAGGAAAATTATGTGGATTTATTGAAGCAACATCTCAAGACATCAGTCAGGAAGTTAAAGCTTGGTCGCAAATGGGTCTTCCAAATGGACAATGACCCCAAGCATACTTCCAAAGTTGTGGCAAAATGTCTTAAGGGCAACTAAGTCAAGGTATTGGAGTGGCCATCACAAAGCCCTGATCTCAATCCTATAGAACATTTGTGGGCAGAACTGAAAAAGCGTGTGTGAGCAAGGAGGCCTACAAACCTGATTCAGTTACACCATCTCTGTCAGGAGGAATGGGCCAAAATTCACCCAACTTATTGTGGGAAGCTTGTGGAAGGCTACCCGAAATGTTTGACCCGAGTTAAACAATTTAAAGGCAATGCTACCAAATACTAATTGAGTGTATGTACACTTCTGACCCACTGGGAATGTGATGAAAGAAATAAAAGCTGAAATAAATCATTCTCTCTACTATTATTCTGACATTTCATATTCTTAAAATAAAGTGGTGATCCTAACTGACCTAAGACAGGGAATTTTTACTTGGATTAAATGTCAGGAATTGTGAAAAACTGAGTTTAAATGTATTTGGCGAAGGTGTATGTAAACTTCAGACTTTTACATTTAAGTCATTTAGCAGACGCTCTTATCCAGAGCGACTTACAAATTGGTGCATTCAACTTAGGATAGCCAGTGGGACAACCACATCTTGATCACAGTAAGTACACTTTTTCAAACAAGCAGCTGTGAGCAAAGTCAGTGCAATCAGGGACAACTACATCTTGATCACAATAAGTACATTTCTTTAAACAAGTCAGTGCTAGCAGGTGAAATAAGTCAGGTGTTAGTTTAGACAAAAGACAGTGGTAGTAAAGGGGGGGTAGAAGGATTACTATTATACTATTCCAGGTATTCCTTAAAGAGGTAGGGTTTCAAGTGTCTCCGGAAGGTGGTCAGTGACTCCGCTGTCCTGGCGTCGTGGGGGAGCTTGTTCCACCATTGGGGTGCCAGAGCAGCGAATAGCTTTGACTGGGCTGAGCGGGAACTGTGCTTCCGTAGAGGTAGGGGGGCTAGCAGGCCAGAGGTGGATGAACGTAGTGCCCTCGTTTGGGTGTAGGATCAGAGCCTGAAGGTAAGGAGGTGCCGTTCCCCTCACAGCTCCGTAGGCAAGCACCATGGTTTTGTAGTAGATGCGAGCTTCAACTGGAAGCCAGTGGAGTGTGCGGAGTTCAATGTGTCAAATCGGAGGGCCTGTTGTCTGGACCTCTGGCAGTCTCTATGGGTCGGGCCGACTCTATTCTCTGTGTATATCAATGATGTTGCTCTTGCTGCTATTGACTCAGATCCACCTCTACGCAGTCGACACCATTTTGTATACATCTGGCCCTTCATTGGACACTGTGTTAACAAACCTCCAAACGAGCTTCAATGCCATATAACACTCCTTCCGTAGCCTCCAACTGCTCTTAAACGCTAGTAAAACTAAATGCATGCTCTTCAATCGAACGCTGCTTGCACCCGCCCGCCCGACTAGAATCACTACTCTCGGCGGGTCTGACTTAGAATATGTGGACAACTACAAATACCTAGGTGTCTGGTTAGACCGTAAACTCTCCTTCCAGACTCACATTAAGCATCTCCAATCCAAAGTTACATCTAGAATCGGCTTTCTATTTCGCAACAAAGCCTCCTTCACTCATGCTGCCAAATATGCCCTCGTAAAACTGACTATCCTACCTATCCTTGACTTCGGCGATGTCATTTACAAAATAGCCTCCAACACTCTACTCAGCAAATTGGATGTAGTCTATCACAGTGCCATCCGTTTTGTCACCAAAGCCCCATATACTACCCACCATTGTGACCTGTACGCTCTCGTTGGCTGGCCCTCACTACATATTCGTCGCCAATCCTACTTGCTCCTGGTCATCTATAAATCTCTGCTAGGCAAATCCCCACCTTATCTTAGGTCATTGGTCACCATAGCAACACCCACCCTAGTATGCGCTCCAGCAGGTATATCTCACTGGTCATTCCCAAAGCCAACACCTCCTTTGGCCACCATTCCTTCCAGTTCTCTGTGCTAATGACTGGAACGAACTGCAAAAATCTCTGAAGCTGGAGACTCTTATCTCCCTCACTAACTTTAAGCATCAGTTGTCAGAGCAGCTTACCGATCACTGCACCTGTACACAGCCCATCTGTAATTAGCCCACCCAACTACCTCATCCCCATATTGTTATTTATTTTTCTCATTTGCACCCCAGTATCTCTATTTGCACATCATCTTCTGCACATCTATCACTCCAGTGTTGATACTAAATTGTAATTATTTTGCACTATGGCCTATTTATTGCCTTACCTCCATAACTTACTACATTTGCACACACTGTATATAGATTTTCTATTGTGTTATTGACTGTATGTTTTGTTTATCCCATGTGTAACTCTGTGTTGTTGTTGTTTTTATCGCACTGCTTTGCTTTATCTTGGCCAGGTCGCAGTTGTAAATGAGAACTTGTTCTCAACTGGCCTACCTCGTTAAATAAAATTAAAAAATTAAAATAACGCTGATTCTGACCCAACCATAAACACATACATTGTGCCTCTGGCCTGAGAGGATGGAAGTTCAATATGTAGCTAGATGTAGTAAGCTTATGTTAACTAGCTGGCTAATCATTGCCCATGAAAGGAAGCTAGGCTGGCGAGTAAGCATTTTAGCCAGGTAGCCTAGGACAACAAAAACTAAAAGCGTGTACTGTATGGCAGAGACATAGACCATAACGGCAACATGAAAGACAGGTGGATAGCATTGGCGTTTCTCTACAAGTAGGGTAAGTCAACATGTTTTTTCTTGTTACGCACACACAGAGAGACAGAAATCAGTACCATGGACAGATTATATTTAGTTTATTGGAATAAATTGTTTTTGGAATATTTTAGTTATCACTGTATTGCTCTCTGGTTTTGTGATGAAACAAAGGTGTGGTTGAATTTATTCTGCCACTGTGTCTTCTTATTGTCTCGGCCTTAGACCTATATGTCATGGTGGCAAGGCATATGAACTAACAGTATTTATAGAGCAAACAATACAATTATCACAACACACAGATTGTAAAAATGTGTATGTGATCAATACAATTTGATTTGATTTGATATGGCTTTTCTTTCCTGGCTTGGCTTCCCCAGTAATTTTACCCACTCACCCCTACTGTGATACATACCAATTGTAATTAGTAACATATACGAAATGGATGATGGACATCCACAAATGAATACATACCATATGAAACGTAACATAATATACTAAATGGAGGGAGAGAGATTTACGTTTACTATGCTACCTCTACCCCTGAGTCCAGCATCACATCCTGTTGAGAATAGAAATAGCCTACAATTTCTAAAGTGCTTCAAAATGTCTTACATTTTAGTCATTTAGCAGACGCTCTTATCCAGAGCAACTTACTGTTGGTGAGTGCATTGATTTTTTTTAGTTTCATACTGGCCCCCCGTGGGAATCGAACCCACAACCCTGGCGTTGCAAGCGCCATGCTCTACCAACTGAGCTACACGGTACCATCTCTTTTACCATCTCTGTTTTGAGTACCACTGGGCTGCTGTTGAAGATCGGGCTCTTGTCCTGTTTATCCACTTTGATCAGACGACTGATGTAGGCATTTGCAGAACCAGAACTTTTCAGTGGCCGGTGCTCATCAAAAACCGGCGACTCCACTTTGGAATTTTTGCGACTTTTACCAATAAGGCTATCACAAACTTTTCCATCCTTTATCGAACTTGTGCCATTCCTTTCCAATTCGATGGCAGAATTTTTACGATATCTTCCTGACAGTAGAGCACCAACTCCTCCACCACCACCACCGCTATCCACTTTGCGCAGACTCCCTTTGGAGCTGGTTGCTTTTGTGCCAAAGCCAGCTAGCTACCTGTCCAGGTTTACCCCTGGATTGGGAGCGTGATTCTGAAGCGGAGCGGATCCTATCGGTACCGTTCTTCAAATTGATGGGGAATTCTTTGAACCACTTTGCCATGATATCTGTATAAAGCAAATACTCTCTTTGGCCCAACACCTATATGCGCCATGCACTGTGCCAGCCCCAAAGACGCACCTTTAGAAATCACAGTAGGCTATTCTGACACAAAAGACTTCCATTGCTTTAACACAAGGCTGTTGTTTTTAGATTCTCTGCGTCTAAAGCCCCATTAGCTTATCTTTTACTTTTTTAAACAGAGGATATTGTTATAATAGCCAAATGGTCTAATTCTAGGCTATAACAAATTCAAAATGAAATAGAATATGATTTTTCATTTCATAATCAGATTAAATATTAATTAGGCTAACTTTATAGGCATGTTCAATTTCGTTTTTAAATAAAGGCCACAAGGTAAAACAAAATGAAATAAATAATAAATACCCTATATGTGATAGCCTATAACAAAATACAGGCCTGATGCAGCCTATATTGGAAGATTTCTCCCTACTTTATCCCATTTGTTATTATCTTTAAGTCAGGTCCTATCTCGGCCTCTTCCATTCGGCTGCATGTAGAGTTATTCCCTTTGGTTGAAGAGAAGTCTTTGGAGTGGGAAAACTCGAAAGAATCAAACGTTTTTCTTGGTTCTTATTAGTGATCCCATTCCCAGAGTGTCCAATCTTCTTGGCTGTCTATTTTTATGATGTAGCCCACTGACTGTGGCCTGAAGTTGAGATGGGTGGGCAAAGAGGGGTGGGGGAACACAGCAGGAACACAGACTAGCCTACAGTGGGAGGTGATTATTTCTAGTGGGGTCTACTATCCTGGCTGCCTATGTCATGGATGCAAGATGGGAAAAACAATTGTATTTATCTTTTTTGTCCATGATGCTTATAGCCTGGACCAAAGGTGAGGCTATTCACACAATATGTTATGAATTTGCAAAACGTATGATATGTTACGAATTCCAATTTGTTGTGGCTAACGTTAGCTAGGTGGCTAACGCTAACGTTAGCTAAGTTAGGGGTTAAGGTTAGGGTTAGGGTTAGAGTTTTTTATTTTTATTTTATTTATTTATTTCACCTTTATTTAACCAGGTAAGCCAGAGTTAAGGTTATGAGTTAGGTTAAAGGGTTAAGGTTAGGGTTAGGGGAAAGGTTAGCTAACATGCTAAGTAGTGCAAAGTAGTAAGTAGTTCAAAAGTAGCTAAAATGCTAAAGTTGTCCGGGATGAGATTTGAACACGCAACCTTTGGGTTATACGCCCACCCATCCACCCCGGCAAACCAACCAACCAACCAACCACCCTAAAGTAACCTTCTGTATTATGTAATCATACCAAATGTCACAATTATATATATATATTTATATTTACTATGTTACATCTAGTCTATGAGACCAGGCTGAGTAGGGCCTATAATACTCAGTGAAAAACAGACTCAGTCAGTTATTATGAATAGGCCTAGAGATGCCATCGGAAAGTATTCAGACCACTTTACTTTTTCCATGTTTTGTTACGTTAAAGCCTTATTCTAAAATTGATTAAATAGTTTTTTCCCCTCATCAATCTACACACAATACCCCATAACGACAAATAAAAACATTTTTTAAAATTCTTTGCTAATTTATTAAAAATAAAACACTGAAATATAACATTTACATAAGTATTCAGACCATTTACTCAGTACTTTGTTGTAGCACCTTTGGCAGCGATTACAGCCTCGAGTCTTCTTGGTTATGACACTACAAGCTTGGCAAACCTATATCTTCTCTGCAGATCCTCTCAAGCTCTGTCAGGTTGGATGGGGAGCGTTGGTGCACAGCTATTTTCAGGTCTCTCCAGAGATGTTCGATCGGGTTCAAGTCCTGGCTCTGGCTGGGCAACTCAAGGACATTCAGAGACTTGTCGCGAAGCGACTCCTGCGTTGTTTTGGCTGTGTGCTTAGGGTCATTGTCCTGTTGGAAGGTGAACCTTTGCCCCAGTCTGAGGTCCTGAGCGCTCTGGAGCAGGTTTTCATCAAGGATCTCTCTGTACTTTGCTCCGTTCAACTGTTCCTTGATCCTGATTAGTCTCTCAGTCCCTGCCTCTGAAAAACATCCCCACAGTGTGACCTTGAAACTGATATATCTTTCATTCTCAAAACAAGGGTATGGGCGTACTGCCAAATTGCAGATACTGATAGTGAGGATTCGTTCAATCAGTCACTTGCATGAACACAGAAAACGGTTATTAGAAAAGCACAAACATAGAACACAGAAATTGGTAAATACAAAAGCACCAACATAAAATGCCCAAGAGGTCTATCCAACATGTCTCTCTTTGGAGAAGTAATTTATCCCTATCTCCTTCCCTACGTGGCGCCTTTACTATTTCAATACCCATATAACAGAAGGCACTTAGTTCATGATTATGGCTATTAAAATGCTTCAAAGCTTTACCAAAGCTGGGGTCACTGTGTAATATATGCCAACGTCTATTAACCACTTCCTTGATCGACCTTGAAATAGGACTGTAGGTGGACACGAAAGTTGCAGAGGGATGAGAGGGATTCCTTTGAAGTGGTTGCAATAATGCATTCCGCTCAGTTTGTTTTAATCTTTTAAGGCAATTGTCCAATAATTATTCTGTATACCCTCTTGTTTTGAATCGTTCACATAAATCTTCGGCATGAACATCAAATGATAAATCAAAGTCACAAATGCGCCTAATACGAAGGAGTTGGCTTTATGGTAAACTATTTTTTAATGAAGGTGTATGATAATTGTTGAAATTAAGAAAGGTATTTCTATCTGTTTCTTTTCTATACACCTCAGTGTGCAAGCCATTGCCATCTTTCTTAACCAAAACATCCAAAAAGGAAACTAAGTACATTTAATGGACGGCATCCTGGAATTCATGTAGCCTATGTAAAGGATTCCTGCGATTCAAGATCATCACCTGACCAAATTTAAAAAATGTCATCAATATATCTCATAAACACTTTGATAAACTTAGAATAGGGATTATTATCGTACACAAAGTCCAACTCAAATTTCGCTATACATATATTTGCATAATTGGGCGCAACTGGCGATCCCATAACATTTAGGTAATGACATCATAATGTATTTGTAATGTGTGTGTCTATCTTTATTAGATTTTTATGTTTCCCCCACAGCTCCCTCTGCTGGGATCTCTTGATTGGGTCAATAATGACTGTGAATGTATAATTAATTATGCTCAATATGTGTGGTATTGTGACATTGATTGCCATTGCCTTGAACGCTGAAGAAGGGCTCATACCTGAAATGTTCGTGAAGCAATGTCAATTTAAGTTTATTTACAGGAGTGCTGTCCTATTTCTGTTCTTTGGATTATATAGAGGATCCAGCACCCGATTTAAGTTTATATAAGGTGGAGTCGAGCATGTTGTTTATCTTTTCAAACACTATTATTGCACACAGAGTGGGTCCATGCAACTAATTATGTCACTTGTTAAGCACATTTTTACTCCTGAATTTATTTAGGCTTGCCATAACAAAGGGATTGAATACTTGACTCAAGCAAGACATTTCAGCTTTTAATTTTTAATTAATTTGTAAACATTTCTAAAAACATATTTTCACTTTGACATTATGGGGTATTGTGTGTAGGCCAGTGACACAAAATCTCAATTTAATCTATTTTAAATTCAGGCTGTAACACAAGATTTGGAAAAAGTCAACGGGTGGTCTGTTCTAGACTGCTCCATAACCTGCAGTTAAAGGGGGGGCAATTAACAAATTAAGTAAACAATGTGTGCCATTTCTTGCACAAAAGAAAGCAGTAAAGCTACAGCTAGAATTATTATGAAGCGTAATAACGTTTACTATTAATGTAGATGCAGAAAGTGACTAATTTAGAAATCTCGTTTTAGGATACCCCTACTTTCCCTCTGAGTTGTAATGTTCCCGGGTGCGCTTCTCCTGCCTGGCCCTCTTTGTCCGGCGGCGACAGTAGGCCGTGATTAATATGGCAAAATTTGCGTTTTCGTATTAATTATTAGTTTAAGCTGTATCACAACAGAAAGCATATACCATGTGAGGACTGGTATGTCGGCAATGACACACCGGAGATGTTCATATTAACGGACTGCAGCGCAAGCAACGCCGGAGAAAGGGTATAGTTTGCTTCCCAATAATGCTAGCAGGCTAGCTAGCTTTTCGTAGCAAACTAACTAGCTAACATTTTACTAGAGACCGGTTATTTTGTTCCGCTTCCTATAGAGGCGAAACTTGTCAGTTAACCAAATTGAATGTAGATTATTCATTGTTATAAATCATAATCTACATGTAATTTATCACATTAACTAGCTAGCGACTAACGTTACCCAAATGTGATAGCTAACGTTGCCATCCAGCTAGCTATCTTAATTGCTAACTTTACTCATCTGTAACTAAGTGAGGGAGGAGGGGGAGTGTTAAGCAACTTGCGTTCTGGCAAACACTAGCCACAGTTTCATTCAGCCCGGCTCTTCATCTTGTGCAAGCTGGCTGCTGAAACTAACTCTGGCTAGCCACAGTTGTTGAACAAGTGTGTTGGCCACCAAACCCCGTGACAGCGTGGGGAACAAGATATCTAGCTGTAAAACGAGTTGTGAATTGCAAGGGGAGACACATTAAACGTTACCTATCTATCTATAGAAACCGTCCTCAAATCCAAAGACTGTGTATGACTCCACTTGCGAGTATTGCTCAGGTCCAAATTATCAAGACTATCGTCATTTAACAAATTTCTTACATGATATGAACGGTGAAATGGCACCGCACCGACAGTCATATTAATGGCTGCCGAATCGGGGAGACTACTGGCGGGACAAGGCCAAGGAAAGCGAGGCAAAGGTAGGTATATGATAATTTATTCATCCATCCCCGTCTGTCTCAGATCAGAACTATTTTTATTTTTATTATTTTTTTATTTTTTTTTATTTCACCTTTATTTAACCAGGTAAACCAGTTGAGAACAGGTTCTCATTTACAACTGTGACCTGGCCAAGACAAAGCAAAGTAGTGCAACAAAAAACAACACAGAGTTACATATGGGGTAAAAAAAAAAACAAAGTCAGAGATACAACAGAAAATATATATACAGTGTGTGCAAATGTAGCAAGTTATGGAGGTAAGGCAATAAATAGGCTATAGTGCAGAATAATTACAATAGTATTAACACTGGAATGCTAGATGTGCAAGAGATTATGTGCAAATAGAGATAATGGGGTGCAAAAGAGCAAATTAAATAACAATATAGGGATGAGGTAGTTGGGTGGGCTAATTTCAGATGGGCTGTGTACAGGTGCAGTGATCGGTAAGGTGCTCTGACAACTGATGCTTAAAGTTATTGAGGGAGATAAGAGTCTCCAGCTTCAGAGATTTTTGCAATTCGTTCCAGTCATTGGCAGCAGAGAACTGGAAGGAATGGCGGCCAAAGTAGGTGTTGGCTTTGGGAATGACCAGTGAGATATACCTGCTGGAGCGCAGACTACGGGTGGGTGCTGCTATGGTGACCAATGAGCTAAGATAAGGCGGGGATTTGCCTAGCAGTGATTTATAGATGGCCTGGAGCCAGTGGGTTTGACGACGAACATGTAGTGAGGACCAGCCAACAAGAGCGTACAGGTCACAGTGGTGGGTAGTGTATGGGGCTTTGGAGACAAAACGGATGGCACTGTGATAGACTACATCCAATTTGCTGAGTAGAGTGTTGGAGGCTATTTTATAAATGACATCGCCGAAGTCAAGGATCGGTAGGATAGTCAGTTTTACGAGGGCATGTTTGGCAGCATGAGTGAAGGAGGCTTTGTTGCGAAATAGGAAGCCGATCCTAGATTTAACTTTGGATTGGAGATTCTTTATGTGAGTCTGGAAGTTGAGTTTACAGTCTAACCAGACACCTAGGTATTTGTAGTTGTCCACATACTCTAGGTCAGACCCGTCGAGAGTGGTGATTCTAGTCGGGTGGGCGGGTGCTAGCAGCGTTCGATTGAAAAGCATGCATTTAGTTTTACTAGTGTTTAAGAGCAGTTGAAGGCTACTGAAGGATTGTTGTATGGCATTGAAGCTCGTTTGGAGGTTTGTTAACACAGTGTCCAATGAAGGGCCAGATGTATACAAAATGGTGTCGTCTGCGTAGAGGTGGATCTGAGAGTCACCAGCAGCAAGAGCGACATCATTGATATACACGGAGAAAAGTGTCGGCCCAAGAATTGAACCCTGTGGCACCCCCATAGAGACTGCCATAGGTCCAGACAACAGGCCCTCCGATTTGACACACTGAACTCTATCTGAGAAGTAGTTGGTGAACCAGGCGAGGCAGTCATTTGAGAAACCAAGGCTATTTAGTCTGCCAATAAGAATGCGGTGGTTGACAGAGTCGAAAGCCTTGGCCAGGTCGATGAAGACGGCTGCACAGTACTGTCTATTATCAATCGCGGTTATAATATCGTTTAGGACCTTGAGCGTGGCTGAAGTGCACCCGTGACCAGCTCGGAAACCAGATTGCATAGCGGAGAAGGTACGGTGGTATTCGAAATGGTCGATGATCTGTTTATTAACTTGGCTTTCGAATACTTTCGAAAGGCAGGGCAGGATGGATATAGGTCTGTAGCAGTTTGGATCTAGAGTGTCACCCCCTTTGAAGAGGGGGATGACCGCGGCAGCTTTCCAATCTCTGGGGATCTCAGACGTTATGAAAGAGAGGTTGAACAGACTAGTAATAGCGGTTGCGACAATTTCGGCGGCTAGTTTTAGGAAGAAAGGGTCCAGATTGTCTAGCCCAGCTGATTTGTAGGGGTCCAGATTTTGCAGCGCTTTCAAAACATCAGCTGTCTGAATTTGTGTGAAGGAGAAGCGGGGGGGGCATGGGCAAGTTGCAGCAGAGGGTGCAGAGTTGGTGGCCGGGTTAGTGGTAGCCAGATGGAAAGCATGGCCAGCTGTAGCAAAATGCTTGTTGAAATTCTCGATTATTGTAGATTTATCGGTGGTGATAGTGTTTCCTAGCCTCAGTGCAGTGGGCAGCTGGGAGGAAGTGCTCTTATTCTCCATGGACTTTACAGTGTCCCAAAACTTTTTGGAGTTAGTGCTACAGGATGCAAATTTCTGTTTGAAAAAGTTAGCCTTTGCTTTCCTGACTGCTTGTGTATATTGGTTCCTAACTTCCCTGAAAAGTTGCATATCGCGGGGGCTATTTGATGCTAATGCTGTACGCCACAGGATGTTTTTGTGCTGGTCAAGGGCAGTCAAGTCTGAGGAGAACCAGGGGCTATATCGGTTCTTAGTTCTGTATTTTTTGAAAGGGGCATGTTTATTTAAGATTGAGAGGAAATTACTTTTAAGGAACAACCAGGCATCCTCTACTGACGGAATGAGATCTATATCCATCCAGGATACCTGGGCCAGGTCAATTAGGAAGGCCTCCTCGCTAAAGTGTTTTAGGGAGCGTTTGACAGTGATGAGGGGTGGTTGTTTGACCGCGGACCCGTTACGGACGCAGGCAATAAGGCAGTGATCGCTGAGATCCTGGTTGAAGACAGCTGAGGTGTATTTAGAGGGTATGTTAGTCAGGATGATATCTATGAGGGTACCTATGTTTAAGGATTTAGGGTTGTACCTGGTAGGTTCGTTGATAATTTGCGTGAGGTTGAGGGCATCTAGCTTGGATTGTAGGATGGCTGGGGTATTAAGCATATCCCAATTTAGGTCACCAAGCAGTACAAACTCAGAGGATAAATGGGGGGCAATCAGTTCACATATGGTGTCCAGGGCACAGCTGGGGGCTGAGGGGGGTCTGTAGCAAGCGGCAACAGTGAGAGACTTATTTCTGGAAAGGTGGATTTTTAGAAGTAGAAGCTCAAACTGTTTGGGCACAGACCTGGATAGTATGATAGAGCTCTGCAGGCTATCTCTACAGTAGATTGCAACTCCACCCCCTTTGGCAGTTCTATCTAGACGGAAAATGTTGTAGTTGGGGATGGAAATTTCAGAATTTTTGGTGGCCTTCCTGAGCCAGGATTCAGACACTGCTAGAACATCAGGGTTGGCAGAGTGTGCTAACGCAGTGAATAACTCAAACTTAGGAAGTAGACTTCTGATATTTATGTGCAAGAAACCAAGACTTTTGCGATTACAGAAGTCAACAAATGATAGCTCCTGGGGTGTAGGAGTGATACTGGGGGCTACAGGGCCTGGGTTAGCCTCTACATCACCAGAGGAACAGAGGAGGACTAGAATAAGGATACGGCTAAAGGCTTTAAGAACTGGTCTTCTAGTGCGTTGGGTACAGAGAATAAAGGGGGCAGTTCTCCGGGCATTGTAGAAAAGATTCAGGGCATTATGTACAGACAAGGATATGGAAGGACATGAGTAAAGTGGAGGTAAACCTAAGCGTTGGGTAACACTGAAAGAGATAGTATCTCTAGAGGCATCAATTGAGTCGGTTTCTGAGTGTATTGGTGGAGGGACAAAGGAGCTAACTAAGGCATGTTTAGCTAGGCTGGGGGGTCTACAGTGATATAGTACAATTAGAAATAACCGAAACAACAATAAACTAACCATGTTTGGGCTGAGGCTAAACATAAACAGGATGTAGTACCGTAAAAAGGAACAGTCCAGCAGATATCAGCTGTATAGCTGAGTTATCATAAGGTCCGGTGGTGAAACACTAGTAAGAGGCCACGGCTAGCGTGTGCTAGCGGGCCAGGGCTAGCAGATGGATGGAATCTTCGTGGTTAACGTCGTAACCACATCAGACGATTTCGTCGGCAGACCAGTCGTGTAGGATCGGCGGGGCTCCGCGTCAATACTATGTGGTCCCGTCCAGTTGATAGAGAGGTAGATATCCGGGAGATGGGCCTAGCTCAGGTTGATTAGCCAGACCACAGCGTCCGTTTTGTTGTAGCCAGCTGGTGGCGATGAATCCGGAGTTAAAGGTCCAGTGAATCAGTGATTCCGCGGAAGAACTGATATGTTCTGGGTCGATAACGCGCTGTGCAGACTGGCCGAATATCCGGTGATCAATGTCCAGTGATTAAAATTAATCCCGCGGAAAAAATCCAATGTTCTGGATGAAAACACCTTAGCTGTGGCTAAAAGCAAATAGCAAGTAGCTAGTTAGCTGGCTAGCTAGTTTCAACTGGAGATTCTAGATTCTAGATAAAGGTAAGTCAATAATAGAATCCGTTCCACATTGAGTGAGGCGGGTTGCAGGAAAGTATATCTTGTAGAAGGATGAAAAGTCTGATAGGGAAATATGTACGAAAAATGTACGAAAATAGAGTATTTACAGGCTATTTACAGACAGACGATAAAAAAACAACTGCACTACCTCGCCATCTTGGAAAACTAACCATTAGTTACCACTGCTGCAAATGCACGTGTCTACAGGACTGTAGACAGTTGTTCTGTCACGTAGTTTGTCTGACCTGCTACTCATGTTTTGCGTGTTGGTAATAGCCTGGCTGGTATTTATTTCATTTCTACGTTCTCATGATGTGTCCATATTTTCCCTCTGTGTCTCATAATCAACCAAACCTGGCGATTTGTTGTGGCTGTTCAACACTCAAATTAAATCAAAGTTTATCGGTCCATACCAGGGCTCCCGAGTGGCGCAGCGGTCTAAGGCACTGCATCTCAGTGCTTGAGGCGTCACTACAGACCCCTGGTTCGATTCCAGGCTGTATCACAACCGACTGTGATTGGGAGTCCAGTAGGGCAGAGCACAATTGGCCCAGCGTCGTCCGGGTTTGACCGGTGTAGGCCGTCATTGTAAATACAAATTTGTTCTTAACTGACTTGCCTAGTTAAATAAAGGTAAAATAAAATTTAAAAAATACACAGTTCAGCAGATATTTTAGTGGGTGTAGTTCTCGAAAACCCTTCTCCGTTTAGGGGTTTCAGCCATTACATTTGCCTCCATATAAACTACAATTTACATTTAGTCATTTAGCACTCCATATAAACTACAATTTACATTTAGTCGTGTGGCTCACTACTTACAGTAGTGAGCCACACGGGACCAATACTGATGCTGTGTTTTAAAGGTCCCTAACAGTCATTCAGATTCCCATGTAAAATATCACCCATAATATTTGTGAGGGGTAGAAATTCTAAACATTTTAGAAATGACTCACTAATGGCTTACTAGCAGGAAGTTTGAAAATACAGGCCGAGTAGGCAGGGAGCTTATATTCATGAGGTCGCCTTGACTGACAGCTCTTTGAAACGCCTATGTCAAGAAACTTGGATGCAGTGTTGCAGTAAAATCATCTCAAGCAAATTTGGTGATACAAAAAGCAACACAAACAACATTGAAATTGCATCAATGGTGTATTTATTTTTTATAAATCTCCTGTTTGGCATGTCTTTTGAGATGCGGTTCACAGCAGCACTGATGGATTTGTTGACGTGACAACAGTGTCAGTTTTGAACGATGAAAGGGGAGACCTATAAGTATCTTTGCCATAGATGAAGTGTAAACTTTTAATTATATTTGCTGACACCCTACAGTCAAATTTTTGCCCCAGTAGAGTAGCTATCTAGCTATATAAACCACGCCCCTCCACAAACACGCCTTCTCCGATGTTGGTTATAAGGCGGTACTTATTTAAATTAGGTAAGATAATATAATATTACCATTGGTGTATACACATGAGAGTTAGGGGGATGTCACCCTATCCCCTTAATAATCCCACCTCTTGAATCCATGTGGGAGGGGACCAACAACTTTATGATCAAACTTGATCAATGTAGAAGCAACAGTCATTTTTCATACTTTGGTCATTATACTTTGATCTGGTTTCATCTGAAGATCATCACATTTCATGAAAAACATAAATTTGAGTGTTCGTGACCTTTAACGTTTAGAGACGTCAATCATTATTTTCTAAACGGTTTTCTAAACATATGTTTGTCAGCGAGAAATAATAAAAGAAATACACTTACTGTAGCAGTTTTGCACAGATCTATACTTCTACACTTCCTCCCCAGTTAGCTTACACACAGGTATTTGGAATACGCTAGATGGCTAATTAGCACAAGTGGCGGCCTATGTCTTCCGTCAGTCTTCTGTAAACAAACGCTGTAACATGGAGATACGGCTGTGTGGGAACACTAACCCTATAAAGTTGTGTAGTAATTTACCTTTTTTCAAATGTATTTTTCATTTCTCGCTTATGTTTCCAAAACAGTACCGCAAGCGATGTGTGTTAATGTTTTCAGATTCAGAGATTCCGAGTGTTTAATAGTCACATGTACAGGGTTGCAGGTGTGAGTTCAGGGTACAGTGACAATCTTAGGCTTTGAGCTTCAACATGCAGGACTAAGTGAAATAAAAGATTGAAAATGGTAATAAAAACAACAACAATAGAAATAGCAATAAATACATAACAACTGTGGCAGTGATGAATAAATACATGTCCATTGGGCTGGAGGCAGAGTATAACTGTCGAGGGGGTGGGGGGAATGACCATTGAGCGGGTGTGGGGACCAAGTGAAATAAAAACAATAAATTGTAATAAAGTAGTAATATACATACTAACAACTGCAACAGTGATGAATGTCGTTGGGAGGGGGAATATCCATAGGGGGAGTAGCAGGGGGAGGGTGGAGAAGGTATCTGACTAGTGGTGGCTATTCAGCAGCCTGATGGTCTGAGGGTAGAAACTTTTTGCCAGTTTTTGCCATGATGCTCCTGTACTGCTCGCATCTGAGTGATTTGAAGTGGGGAGAACAGGGCATGGCTTGGGTGGATGGGGTCCCTGGTGATCTTCTTGGCCTTCCTGCGACATCTGGTGTTGTAGGTGTCCTGTAGGGCAGGCAGTGTGCACCCAATGGTGCGTTCGGCTGCACATATCACCCTCTACAGAGTCTTGCGGTCCGCGGCGGTGTAGTCATTCAGTTCAGTAACTTTCCCTTTCTTGGGCACAGGGATGATAGTGGACATCTTGAAGCAGGTGGGTATAGTGGCCTGAGCTAGGAAGAGATTGAAAATGTTCGAGAACACAACAGCCAGCTGGTCTGCGCACGCTCTGACGGCACGTTTCTGCCCTGCAAGAGCTGCCACGGTCAACTGTAAGTGCTGTTATTGTGAAGTGAAAACGTCTAGGAGCAACAATGGCTCAGCTGCGAAATAGAACGGGGCCGCTAATGCGCATAGCGCGTTAAAATCATCTATCCTCGGTTGCAACACTCACTACCGAGTTCCAAACTGCCTCTGGAAGCAATGTCAGCACAATAACTGTTCGTCGGTAGCGTCATGAAATGGGTTTCCATGGCCCGAGCAGCCGCACACAAGCCTATGGACCCCTGTGCACAAAGCGAGGTCCATACAGAAATGGTTTTGTCGAGATCGGTGAGGAAGAACTTGACTGGCCTGCACAGAGCCCTGACCTCAACCCCATCGAACACCTTTGGGATGAATTGGAACACCGACTGCGAGTCAGGCCTAATCGCCCAACATCAGTGCCCGACCTCACTAATGCTCTTGTGGCTGAATGGAATCAAGTCCACGCAGCAATGATCCAACATCTAGTGGAAAGCCTTCCCAGAAGAGTGGAGGCTGTTATAGCAGCAAGGGGGGGGACCAACTCCATATGTAGCCCATGTTGTCATCGGGGGCTCTCCTCGGCAGCTCAGGGTCATTGTGCTTGAATCTTGAGAAAAAGGTGTTTAGCTCGTCCGGTAGGGTTAGTTGGTGACTGATGTGGCTGGCTTTTTGTAATCCGTAATTGTTTCAAGCCCCTGCCACATACGCCTTGTGTCCGACCCGCTGAATTTCTCCTCCACTTTGTCCCTATACTTGTTTCGCCAGCTTGATTGATCTGATCGATCATATTTGTACTGTTTAACCAAACTATTGTCCCCGGTCACCTTGCCCTGTTTCTAAGCAGCATCCACAGTTTTTGATTCGGGTAAGTTTTGAAAGATACTATCGGTATCGCGTCATCTATGCATTTGTTTTGATAAATCCGGTGATTGAGTTGGTGTATTCATTGACGTTATCTCCAGAGGCATATTCCAGTCCACATTATCAAAACAGTCTTGGAGCATGAATTCTGATTGGTTGGACCTGACCACCGGAACTTCACTCTTGAGTCTTTGTTTGTAGGCGAAAGGAGGACTGGAGAGGGCCTTATAGCCGTGTCAAAAAGGCATGTAGCAGTGGTCAAGAGTAGAATTTCCGCGAGTTAGACAGTCGATGTGTTGGTAATAATTTGGGAGCACGCTTCTCAAATTACTTTTGTTAAAGTACCCTGCAACAATGAACGCTGCCTCTGGGAATGCGGTCTCCAGTTTGTTCAGGGTCCAATGAAGATCTTTGAGAGCCTTTTTGATGTCTGCTTGGGGCGGGATGTACACAGCCATGGCGATAATCCCTGAGAACTCTCTCGGAAGGTAAAAAGGACTACATTTTGATGACCAAGTATTCAAAGTCGGGGGAGCAGAAACTCGGAAGTTCCTGTACGTTTCCCCTGTCGCACCATGTGTTGTGGGTCATAAAGCAGAGCCCACCACCCTTGCTCTTGCCAGAGAGAGCCTGCTTCCTATCCGCTAGAAAACTGTAAAACCTGCTGGTTGTATATAATCTGTTTAGATGTCGGAGGAAAGCCAAGTCTCAGAAAAACAGAGTATGTTGCAGGATCTGAAATCCCTTCTGAAAGGAGATCCTCGTCAAGTTTGTTCATTAGTGATTGAACATTGGTGAGTAGTATGCTCGGTAATGGAGGACGGATCACCCGGCGTCTTAATCTCACTAAGACCCCGCCACGTCTGCCTCCCCGTCTGCGTCTTCGCTTCCTGCTCTTCGGTAGGATTCCCAAGCAGCTCGGCGCCTCACTGAAAAAGTGAATCCATTGTTCTGCCGTTTCAGGGAATTTGGGGAGGTCGGGTGGGCGGAGAGTACCCAGCGATTCGTATTCCAAAAGTTCTACCCGGGTGTGTGTAGTAATAAACTAAACAAACTGATTTAAGAAAAATGAGAGAAAAGCACTAGAAAAAAACACACAAAGTAGAAACCTGCAATGTTTTATCGGAGCTCGAGGTGAGGCGCCCTCTGTCGGTGCCACCTTAGCCATATAGATAATGCTTAGAGCATTGGGGCGCTCAACAAAACTCCCCCGGTGAGAAGACACTATCGTCAATAGGCGCTAAAGTAGTTAGCATCTATGAATGGGGTGTAGTGGGTGCAGCGAAATGCTTATGTTACTAGCTCCTAACAATGCAGCAAAATGTCAATCAAGTACACAAATAATAAAAATTAAAAATATATATAGAAATGTTGGAACGACTCTAACAAATAGCACTATAACAGTAATCAAAATGCAATCTTTACGTATGTACACAAATATAAACTCAGCAAAAAAAGAAACGTCCCTTTTCAGGACCCTGTCTTTCAAAGATAATTCATAAAAATCAAAATAACTTCACAGATCTTTGTTGTAAAGGGTTTAAACACTGTTTCCAATGCTTGTTCAATGAACCATAAACAATTAATGAACATGCACCTGTGGAACGGTCGTTAAGACACTAACAGCTTACAGACGGTAGGCAATTAAGGTCACAGTTATGAAAATCTAGGACACTAAAGAGGCCTTTCTACTGACTCTGAGAAACACCAAAAGAAAGATGCCCAGGGTCCCTGCTCATCTGTGTGAACGTGCCTCAGGCATGCTGCAAGGAGGCGTGAGGACTGCAGATGTGGCCAGGACAATAAAATGCAATGTCCGTACTGTGAGACGCCTAAGACAGCGCTACAGGGAGACAGGACGGACAGCTGATCGTCCTCGCAGTGGCAGACCACGTGTAACAACACCTGCACAGGATCGGTACATCCGAACATCACACCTGCGGGACAGGTACAGGATGGCAACAACAACTGCCCGAGTTACAGCAGGAACGCACAATCCCTCCATCAGTGCTCAGACTGTCCGCAATAGGCTGGGCTTGTAGGCCTGTTGTAAGGCAGGTCCTCACCAGACATCCCCGGCAACAACGTTGCCTATGGGCACAAACCCACCGTCGCTGGACCAGACAGGACTGGCAAAAAAGGTGTTCTTCGCTGACGAGTCGCGGTTTTGTCTCACCAGGGTTGATGGTCGGATTTGCGTTTATTGTCGAAGGAATGAGCGTTACACCGAGGCCTGTACTCTGGAGCGGGATCGATTTGTAAGGGTGGAGGGTCCGTCATGGTCTGGGGCGGTGTGTCGCAGCATCATCGGACTGAGCTTGTTGTCATTGCAGGCAATCTCAACGCTGTGCGTTACAGGGAAGATATCCTCCTCCCTCATGTGGTACCCTTCCTGCAGGCTCATCCTGACATGACCCTCCAGCATGACAATGCCACGAGCCATACTGCTCGTTCTGTGCGTGATTTCCTGCAAGACAGGAATGTCAGTGTTCTGCCATGGCCAGCGAAGAGCCTGTATCTCAATCCCATTGAGTACGTCTGGGACCTGTTGGATCGGAGGGTGAGGGCTAGGGCCATTCCCCCCAGAAATGTCCGGAAACTTGCAGGTGCCTTGGTGGAAGAGTGGGGTAACATCTCACAGCAAGAACTGGCAAATCTGGTGCAGTCCATGAGGAGGAGATGCACTGCAGTACTTAATGCAGCTGGTGGCCACACCAGATACTGACTTTTGATTTTGACCCCCCCTTTGTTCAGGGACACATTATTCAATTTCTGTTAGTCACATGTCTGTGGAACTTGTTCAGTTTATGTCTCAGTTGTTGAATCTTGTTACGTTCATACAAATATTTACACATGTTAAGTTTGCTGAAAATAAACGCAGTTGACAGTTAGAGGACGTTTCTTTTTTTGCTGAGTTTATATTAATTCACACCCCTGAGTCAATACTTTGTAGAAGCACCTTTGGCAGCGATGACAGCTTTGAGTCTTTCTGGGTAAGTCTCTAGGGCAGGGGTACTCAACTCTTAACCTACGAGGTCCGGAGCCTGCTGGTTTTCTGTTCTACCTGATAATTAATTGCACACACCTGGTGTCCCAGGTCTAAATCATCCCCTGATTTAAAGGGGAACAAAGAAAACATGCAGTGGAACTGGCTTCGAGGTCCAGAGTTGAGTTTGAGGGCTCTAGGAGCTTTCCACAACTGGGTTGTGCAACATTTGCGCAAAATTCTTTCAGAAATTATTCAAGCTCTGTCAAATTGGTTGTTGATCATTGCTAGACAGCCATTTTCAGGTCTTGCCATAGATTTTCAAGTAGATTTAAGTCCAAACTGTAACACGGCTACCCGGGAACAGTGTCTTCTTGGTAAGCAACTCGTGTAGATTTGGCCTTGTGTTTTGAGGTTATTGTCCTGCTGAATAGTGAATTAATCTCCCAATATCTGGTGGAAAGCAGACTGTCCAGGTTTTCCTCTAGGATTTTAGGTGCTTAGCTCCATTTTGTTTATTTTTTATCCTTAACTCCCCAGTCCTTAACGATTACAAGCATACCCATAACATGATGCAGCCACCACTATGCTTGTAAAAATGGCGAGTGGTACTCAGGAATGTATTGGATTTTCCCCAAACATAACACTTTGTATTCAGGACAAAAAGTTAATTGCTTTGCAGTATTACTTTAGTGCCATGTTGCAAACAGGATTCATGTTTTGGAATATTTATACTATGTACAGGCTTCCTTATCACTCTCAGTTAAGTTAGTATTGTGGAGTAACTACAGTGTTGTTGATCCATCCTCCATTTTCTCCTATCACAGCCATTAAACTCTAACTGTTTTAAAGTCACCATTGACCTCATGGTGGTTTCCTTCCTCTCCGGCAACTGAGTCACTTTGTAGTGACTGGGTATATTGATACATCATCCAAATTGTAATTAATAACTTCACCATGCTCAAAGGAATATTCAATGTCTGCTTAAATGTTTTACCTCATCTACCAATAGGTGCCCTTCTTTGCAAGGCATTGAAAACCTCCCTGGACTTTGTGGTTGAATCTGTGTTTGAAATTCACTGTTCAACTGAGGGACCTTACAGATAATTGTATGTGTGTGGTACAGAGATGAGGTAGTCATTCAAAAATCATGTTAAACACTTATTGCACACAGAGTCCATGTAACTTATTATGTGACTTGTTAAGCATATCTTTACTCCTGAACGTATTTAGGCTTTCCATAACAAAGGGGCTGAATACTTATTCACTCAAGACATTTCAGCTTTTCATTTTTTATTAATTCATAAAACATTCTAAAACATAATTCACTTTGACCAATATGGGGTGTGTGTGTGTGTAGGCCAGTGACAAAAAAATCTCAATTTAATCCATTTTAACTTAAGTCTGTAACTTAATTAAAGGGGTGTGAATACTTTCTGAAGCACTAGTACTTTCTGAAGCACTAGTATTAGTGAGCTACACTACCGGTCAAAGGTTTTAGAACACCTACTCATTCAAGGGTTTTTCTTTATTTTTACTATTTTCTACATTGTAGAATAATTGTGAAGACATCAAAACTATGAAATAACACACATGGAATCATGTAGTAACCAAATAAGTGTTAAACAAATCAAAATATATTTTATATTTCAGATTCTTCAAATAGCCAACCTTTGCCTTGATGACAGCTTTGCACACTCTTGGCATTCTCTCAACCAGCTTCATGAGGTAGTCACCTGGAATGCATTTCAATTAACAGGTGTTCCTTGTTAATTTGTGGAATTTTTCCTTAATGCGTTTGAGCCAATCAGTTGTGTTGTGACAAGGTAGGGGTGGTATACAGAAGAAAGCCCTATTTGGTAAAAGACCAAGTCCATATTATGGCAAGAACAGCTCAAATAAGCAAAGAGAAACGACAGTCCATCATTACTTTAAGACAAAAAATGGCAAGAACTTTTAAAGTTTCTTCAAGTGCAGTTGCAAAAACCATCAAGCGCTATGATGAGACTGGCTCTCATGAGGACCGCCACAGGAATGGAAGACCCAGAGTTACGTCTGCTGCAGAGGATAGGTTTTAGTTACCGGCCTCAGAAATTGCAACCCAAATAAATCCTTCACAGAGTTCAAGTAACAGACTAATCTCAACATCAACTGTTCAGAGGAGACTGTGTGAATCAGGCCATGGTCGAATTGCTGCAAAGAAACCACTACTAAAGGACACCCATAAGAAGAAGAGACTTGCTTGGGCCAAGAAACACGAGCAATGGACATTAGAACGGTGGAAATGTGTCCTTTGGTCTGGAGTCCAAATGTGACATTTTTGGTTCCAACCGTTGTCTTTGTTAGACGCGGTGTGGGTGAATGGATGATCTCCGCATGTGTATTTCCCACCGTAAAGCATGGAGGAGGAGGTGTTCTGGTGTGGGGGTGCTTTGCTGGTGACACTGTCTGTGATTTATTTAGAATTCAAGGCACACTTAACCAGAATGGCTACCACAGCATTCTGTAGCGATACGCCATCCCATCTGGTTTGGGCTCATGATTTGTTTTTCAACAGGACAATGACCCAACACACCTCCAGGCTGTGTAAGGGCTATTTTACCAGGAAGGAGAGTGATGGAGTGCTGCATGAGATGACCTGGCCTCCACAATCCCCCGACCTCAACCAAATTGAGATGGTTTGGGATGAGTCGGACCGCAGAGTGAAGGAGAAGCAGCCAACAAGTTTTCAGCATATGTGGTAACTCCTTCAAGACTGTTGGAAAAGCATTCCAGGTGAAGCTGGTTGAGAGAATTCCAAGAGTGTGCAAAGCTGTCAAGGCAAAGTGTGGCTATTTGAAGAATCTCAAATATAAAACATATTTTGATTTGTTTAACACTTTTTTGGTTACTACATGATTCCATGTGAATAATATGTGTTATTTCATAGTTTTGATGTCTTCACTATTATTCTACAATGTAGACAAAAGTAAAAATAAAGAAAAACCCTTGAATGAGTAGGTGTTCTAAAACTTTTGACCGGTAGTGTATGTCAAGAATCCAGTATCTAAATATGCGGTGTGTATAAACAGTGTGACTAAAATGTAATGTACAGTAGTAGAAGTATTAGAATGAGCTACAGTGGGGGAAAAAAGTGTTTAGTCAGCCACCAATTGTGCAAGTTCTCCCACTTAAAAAGATGAGAGGCCTGTAATTTTCATCATAGGTACATGTCAACTATGACAGACAAAATGAGATTTTTTTTTCCAGAAAATCACATTGTAGGATTTTTAATGAATTTATTTGCAAATTATGGTGGAAAATAAGTATTTGGTCAATAACAAAAGTTTCTCAATACTTTGTTATATACCCTTTGTTGGCAATGACACCAGTCAAACGTTTTCTGTAAGGCTTCACAAGGTTTTCACACACTGTTGCTGGTATTTTGGCCCATTCCTCCATGCAGATCTCCTCTAGAGCAGTGATGTTTTGGGGCTGTCGCTGGGCAACACGGACTTTCAACTCCCTCCAAAGATTTTCTATGGGTTGAGATCTGGAGACTGGCTAGGCCACTCCAGGACCTTGAAATGCTTCTTACGAAGCCACTCCTTCGTTGCCCGGGCGGTGTGTTTGGGATCATTGTCATGCTGAAAGACCCAGCCACGTTTCATCTTCAATGCCCTTGCTGATGGAAGGAGGTTTTCACTCAAAATCTCACGATACATGGCCCCATTCATTCTTTCCTTTACACGGATCAGTCGTCCTGGTCCCTTTGCAGAAGTTTTTACCAAAAAGTTCTATTTTGGTTTCATCTGACCATATGACATTCTCCCAATCCTCTTCTGGATCATCCAAATGCACTCTAGCAAACTTCAGACGGGCCTGGACATGTACTGGCTTAAGCAGGGGGACACGTCTGGCACTACAGGATTTGAGTCCCTGGTGGCGTAGTGTGTTACTGATGGTAGGCTTTGTTACTTTGGTCCCAGCTCTCTGCAGGTCATTCACTAGGTCCCCCCGTGTGGTTCTGGGATTTTTGCTCACCGTTCTTGTGATCATTTTGACCCCACGGGGTGAGATCTTGCGTGGAGCCCCAGATCGAGGGAGATTATCAGTGGTCTTGTATGTCTTCCATTTCCTAATAATTGCTCCCACAGTTGATTTCTTCAAACCAAGCTGCTTACCTATTGCAGATTCAGTCTTCCCAGCCTGGTGCAGGTCTACAATTTTGTTTTTGGTGTCCTTTGACAGCTCTTTGGTCTTGGCCATTGTGAAGTTTGGAGTGTGACTGTTTGAGGTTGTGGACAGGTGTCTTTTATACTGATAACAAGTTCAAACAGGTGCCATTAATACAGGTAACGAGTGGAGGACAGAGGAGCCTCTTAAAGAAGAAGTTACAGGTCTGTGAGAGCCAGAAATCTTGCTTGTTTGTAGGTGACCAAATACTTATTTTCCACCATAATTTGCAAATAAATTCATAAAAAATCCTACAATGTGATTTTCTGGATTCTTTTTCTCAATTTGTCTGTCATAGTTGACGTGTACCTATGATGAAAATTACAGGCCTCTCATCTTTTTAAGTGGGAGAACTTGCACAATTGGTGGCTGACTAAATACTTTTTTTCCCCACTGTATGTTGAGAAAACAGTGTTTAAATACACAGTGTGAAATGGGAAGTGTCCAGTAGTTTAATGTCTCTATAACATGGGATGGCAGCGTTGGCTGTGTGTGTGCACGTTTGTGAGTATAAGGTGGGTGAGCTTGTGTGTGTGTTTTGTGTGCATCACCTGGTAAACAGTTAGTGATGGCTGTTCAACAGTCTGATGGCCTGGTAATAGACGCTGTTTTTTAGTCTCTCGGTCTTGGCTCTGATGCACCTGTGCTGTCGCCGTCTGTCAGACGGTAGCCGAGTGAACAGTCTGTGGCTCGGGTGACTGTGGTCCTCACCTTAACACACACTGTCCTCATTCCAGTCAATCAGGCTCTGTCCACTCCTGGTTTCTGGACATTGATTTGTAGATCTGTCTTACGCAAGACGGTACATTTGTATCTATTGCAGTGTCAACATGGTTAATCTTCACACTACTTACTCCAAACCTACCCTCACAAAAAGCATTTCTTAGGGAATGAGGGTTACAGGTGTTAGTATAAAAATAGACAATGTATGTTCATCTGGATAGATAAGGCTAGAATGTCTCTTATGTCTCTCCTGTTCTCCTCTCCCTCTATCCCTCTTTAGGTGGACAGATGAAGAGCCCAGAGAAGAGGAAGAGAAAATCCAACACTCAGGTAACTACTGCCTTGGGGATTCTGATCTGAACACATTCCTCCATAATGTAAACATGTCCGCCGTGTTTGACTGGTGGCCTCTTCTGGGAGACGGTTTTACTCGGTGTTCACTCGTCCTTGTACTGGTCTTGTTATGATGGTTACACATTTTAAGCATGGTCTAAACACCTCAAGTTAACATTTTACATTTTAATATAGTTGACGACTTGATCAGTGGTTTCACTAGTTGACTATTCAACCGTTCTATACTACCTGTAGCTTCTCTGCTCTTACCAAACTCGCGTTGTTCAATCTATCTCAAAAATCCATTATCTCGTCTCTGTTCTGATCGTGTGTTTCAGGGGGCTGGTGGCGCGTTCTCCCACCTCTCTGAGTTTGCGCCCCCTCCCACCCCCATGGTGGACCACCTGGTTGCCTCCAACCCGTTTGACGATGACTTTGGCCCCCCGTCACTGCCGTCCCGACCTGGTGGGGCTGGAGGTCCAGGAGGGGGTCCCTTCATCCCGAGCCCTGGGGCAGGTGGGGGAGGGGGGCCGTATGGGGGTGGAGGCAGGATAGGCCCCGGGGGCATGGGCTTCATGGGGGGCCCAGGGGGAGGCCCTGGAGGACCAGGACGGAGACCGCCCTTCGGCCCAGGACCACCCAACGCAGGACCGCACCACCAGCTGGGGTTTGGGGGGATGCCTGGCTTTGGGGGTGGAGGTGGCGGAGGAGGTTTCCCGGTACCCGGAGGTCCGTCGCAATTTAACATGCCCCCCAATTTCAGTCCGCCCATGCACCCGGGACCGGGGTTCAACCCCATGCTATCCCCTGGTGGTATGGGGGGTCCTGGAGGAGGGGGGCCACCGCACCCTCGGTTTGGGATGCCCCCGCAGCAACAGCACAGACAGGGTGGCCACCCCTTCAACAGCCCCCCTTTGCCCGGTGGCGGAGGCCCCAGGGGACCCCCCCATGGCCCTATGAACCCCATGGGGGGCATGCCCGGAGGGATGAACATGATGGGGGGCATGAGCGTTGGCCCAGGAGGAAACATGGGAGGGATTCCAGGTCTACCCCCTCAAGGACAGTTCCCTCCTTCACAAGATGGCCCATACCCAGGCCTCAGCCCCCCTGGCCCAGGGAACGAGGAGGGGAAGAACTTTGGCGGAGGTGGGCCCCAGTCTGGGCCTCCGCAGCAGCCTAACTTAAACCCCTCTGGTCCACCAGGTCCCAACAACACTCCCCCCGGGCCTCCCAACTCTGGCCCTTCCCAGCCTGGAGGAGGCTTCCCTGACCAGCAGCCCAAACCCAACACGCCCGGCCAGCCCCCCTCAGCACCGCCCCAGCCCAACCCCAACTCCTCCCCCACCGGCCCCCTCAACGGCTCCCAGCCCCTGCAGCCACCACCCAATCAGCTGCAGGGGCCCAACTCTGCTAACGCCCCCTCCTCCAATAACCCGTCCCAGCAACAGTCGACTCCGCCCAATTCTGCCCTTGGCTCCACCCCTTACAACCAGCAGAACAACGCCCCTGGTGGAGGCCCCATGCCCAATGCTCCCCCCAACTCTGCCCAGAACAACATGACCAACAACAGTGGGGGTAACACCCCCGGCAGCAACCCCAACCCCCCTTCCAACTCCACCCCCAACACCCAGTCTCCGCTGCCCCCCGGCCCAGCTAACCCCTCCACCGGCCCAGGCTCCGGTCCAGGGAAGCTGGGCGGCCCGGGCATGGTTTTCCCCTGCGGCTTCTGCCTGTCGGAGGTGCACGACGACCAGGATGCCATCTTGTGTGAGGCATCGTGCCAGCGCTGGTTCCACCGTGACTGCACTGGCCTGACGGAGCCGGCCTACGGACTGCTGACCCGAGAGAGCTCTGCTGTCTGGGCCTGCGACTTCTGCCTCAAGACCAAGGAGATCCAAGCTGTGTACGTCCGCCAGGGCCTGGGCCAGCTGGTGGCTGCCAACGAGGGCTGAGGAACGGAAGGCAGAAAAGAAGAGACTGGGAGGGAGGGAGGGAGGGGTGCAGGGGAAGAGACAAATCGACTGCTCTGATCTCTCTCGGAATGGTTTGGCTGGGTTTCCCAAAAGAATCGTAGCACTAAGATCATCTTAATTCCATTGAAACTCAATGGACGAAAGATGATCTTAGTGCTACGATGCTTTTGGGAAACCCAGCCCTGGTCTACCCGCCAGCTACTCACCCAACCTTATCTGACAAGCTCTTTACAATGCCTGATTTAAATCTCTCTCTTACATACATAAACACACTTACATTAAGCACTTTTAGTGACTCTTTTGGACTGAACAACTGATTTCCCCCTACATGACAAATGTCCACTCCACATGAACCCCCCTGACATCTGGCCTGCTGACCAGCAATGCACTGACACCAACACACTACCTCACACTTTGTGACTGACCGACACGGGCCCCTCGCACTGACACACTGACTGACTGACCCCTGGTGAGAGCGTGGTTACCTCACACACAGACACACACACCCCTGGTTCTGACCCAGAGCAGATGAATCCAAAGGTGATCCAAACCGCCCCTCAATGTACTAGACTGTCCTCCCTCTGACACCTCCAGAGAGAGAATGAATGTCGCCACAGAAAAGTGTAGATATACATCCTGAACATTTGCCCAAAACACGCCTCTGTCGATCTTGGAATGCAGGAGAATCAACCAATGAATGAAAAAATTTAACTATATTATGTCTTGGTTCTGTCAATGGACTTTTTGTTTATATACATTGAATCAACCATTTTTATATCTCTTCTTCACTGGGCACGGGAGTTGTGATATCAGTGCTGTTGGATGGTGTTGGCATAGCTACAAGTAGTGACATCATGGTCATATCCGATGAGTGTACTAGTCTTTGGGGTTGCATGTGAACCAATGCAGTAACTTTGTCCGATCTGTTTTTATTTGTAATTTGGTCTCTGCTAGAGGCCTCGAAGTAGACCAAATAACGGAGTGAAAAAATAATATCCATTTTCATATTACTGTCATGGCAGGTGTTCCTAATTTTTCTTCTAAAAATAAAAATAAAAAATCTGTCCAATTTGCCTTTCATCTCAACCGTTCCCTTTGTTGTACTGATGTGCTGTACTCTGGCGCCCTCTTGTGGAACCTGAGGGACTGACCAGCAGCCCACACAGGGTGGGGAAGGGACTAAACTCAGAAGTAAATTGAATTGTTTTTGTACTCCTTGTCAAATATTTTTGTGTTGCATTAAACATGGGGATATGCTAAACCCACTAAAACAGCTATGCTGCTATCCTAGTCCCTTCAAATTGTCTAACGACAGTACCAGAGTTATTTCCTTTCCCATTCAGTCAATACAGGAAGTAAATCAATTTCACATTTTCCTCTTTTTCTATAGAGAAAAAGTTGGAATTGGAATTTGTTTATTTCTTGAATTGAGTAGTCTCACGATTTTCTGGGGGTTATTTTTACTATGATTATTTTTTTCTTGAGTGGATGGTCAGGGAGCCTGAACATAATTACAAATAATTTGTAGACTTTAAATTGACTGCAAGAAGCCCAAACAGATAATATTTGACTAAAACAACCACCTCAAACCTTGCTTACATTTGTATACGATCACATATGTGTGGGAATACTTTGGAAACTATTTCCAAAGTTAAAATCACTGATTTGCTGGTCTAGACGCTGGGCCAATTGTGCGCTGCCCTATGGGAATCCCGTTCACGTCCGGTTGTGATACATTCATTCTTGATGTCTGACAAAACACATTTTGTTCTGCTTTGTGGAAATGTACTGTTGAGGTCCTCATCAAGACTTTCCACTGGTATGCTGTAACAATCCAACAACTTGTTTTTGGTCATAGGCGAGCAGTGAGCTATGAAGAAAATGTATCTTGTTAAAGATAAATTACTTTTTACCATGGCATGTTGCAAGTAGTCTATGGGCCAGGAGAAACTGCACTCCAACCACTATATTACCATTCATGACCAAAAACCGAATGGATCCTTGGTTGCATTAATGCACAAATCACCTCAGCCCATTACATGCTGACCACATCGCTCGCGTGCGTGCGCCATCGCGCGCATGTTGATTTTGTCCACCCACACCAGATGTGATCAGGACACACAGGTTGAAATATCAAAACGAACTCTGAGCCAACTATATTAATTTAGGGACAGGTCGAAAAGCATTAAACATTTATGGCTAGCTTGCTGTTGCTAGCTAATTTTTCCTGGGATATTTAAACTTTGGGTTGTTATTTTTACCTGAAATGCACAAGGTCCTCTACTCTGACAATTAATCCACAAATGAAAGGCTAAACTGAGTTCGTTTCTAGTAATCTCTCCTTCAGGCTTCTTCTTTGGACTTTATATGGCGGTTGGCAACCAACTTTGAGGTGCATTTAATACCACCAACTGGACTGGAGTGTGGACCGCAGT
This sequence comes from Coregonus lavaretus, assembly GCF_964263955.1. Lineage (NCBI taxonomy): Eukaryota > Metazoa > Chordata > Actinopteri > Salmoniformes > Salmonidae > Coregonus > Coregonus lavaretus. The sequence continues at coordinate 35,692,777 of NC_139994.1, forward strand.
TCATCTTTCAATCACCCACGTTGGTATATGCTCCTAAAAACCAATGAGGAGATGGGAGAGGCGGGACTTGCAGCGTGTCAAGCATCACAAATAATTTAGAACCAAGTTCTATTTTAGCGCCTGGCTATGCAGATGCTCGTTGACGCAATAACATGTATGTGTCAATTTATTTTGCAGCGCACGCGACGCGGGCGGTGTGGTCAGCATTACATGCTGAATAGACCACATCCGCGTGCATGTTGATTTTGTCCATCCACACCAGACGCAATCAGGACACGCAGGTTGAAATATCAAAACGAACTCTGAACCAACTAAATTAATTTGGGGACAGGTCGAAAAGCATTAAACATTCATGGCAATTTCGTTAGCTAGCTAGATTGCTGTTGCTAGCTAATTTGTGGTCCTCTGTAGCTCAGCTGGTAGAGCACGGCGCTTGTAACGCCAAGGTAGTGGGTTCGATCCCCGGGACCACCCATACACAACATTTTTTTAAATAATGTATGCACGCATGACTGTAAGTCGCTTTGGATAAAAGCGTCTGCTAAATGGCATATTATGTTTATTATGTTTGTCCTGGGATAAAAACATTGGGTTATTTTACCTGAAATGCACAAGGTCCTCTACTCTGACAATTAATCCACATATAAAAGGGTAAACCGAGTTAGTTTCTCGTTCAATCTTCTTCAACTTTGGACTTCATATGGCGGTTGGCAACCAACTATAAGGTGCATTACCACAACCAACTGGTCTGGAGTGTGGAGTTCTGTTCATCTTTCAATCACCCACGTGGGTATATGCTCCTAGAAACCAATGAGGAGATGGGAGAGGAGGGACTTGCAGCGCGTTTAGCATCACAAATATAACTAAGTTATATTTCAGCGCCTGGCTACGCAGACGCTCGTGAGAAGTTTGGATGCAATGATTGAATAACATGTATGTGTACATTTATTTTGCAACGTAACGCGAGTGGTGTGGTCAGCATGTAACATGCATGTTTACACTACACAATTATATAAGGTTGCAGTTCCCCTGTGTGACCATGTAAAGAAACCGAATTAATGTACTCATGTAGCCTATAGCAAATTGAGCCATGGAGCGCAAATAGTCGTTAAGTAATCGTAATAGCTAAACCATTGATTGGCAGCACTGTCCCGCCAATATCGAAAAGACCGTACATTCAATAGGTGCCGCCTTCCCCACTATCCTGCGCCAATTGGCTTGTTTCGAGGGCGGGACGATAGTTATCTGACGCAGCCTACTGGCAACAGGTTGCTCTAGTAGTAGTAGCAGCAGCGGGAATATTTCTACGTCTACAGTGTATTGTGAAACATCCATCACTTTTTTATTCTAGGCTACAACACAGCGAGAGAGCAGACACACCTCTCGAAAATCAAAGGAGACTTGAGAGGGCACTTCTGATATCTCGCCTGGACCTTCCTCCGTCATATCAGGTAGGCTACAGTAGGCTATTAACGCGCCTGTATATGTTGTTTACAGCTACTTATTTGCCCCAGTATCTGTGCGTTAGAAATGTCGACGATACACGTCATATTCAACGTCGAAATCTAACGCACAGATACTGGGGCACTACCCTGCTTATTATTTGCTTAGGCTACTGTCTATTTGTTCTTGCCGTCGGTCGGTGTCAGTAAATGAACGCCAAAGGGAATTGTTGAATCGTTCGTATTAAATAGTTTCTCTGCATTTCGCTGATTCAGCGTTTTGCTGAGCCAGCGTTTATTTAGGATGAGCAGAGAGAGGGGACACCTGTGGCTTTTTGGTGCGTTGGTAGCAGTCTTGTTATACTCCGCTTTTCCTGGCCACAGTAATAGCCTACAGTGTAGTGATATAAATTGTATTATCGCGCTGTAATTGTATGGATATTGAGATGTAGCCTATAAGCCGCGTAGGAGTCGATAGGCTGTATCATTTTACCCTGAACATTGTGTATAACATAATAGTAAACACAGGATATCTCATAGTGTCGGTTTATAGATAGAGAAGTAGGTTGCGAGAGTATTCATGCGTTACGTGGTGGTGATTATTATAGGCTGCTATATCTGGGCATCTGTCTGTTATTCGGCTCTCTTCCCGCTTCTCTGGTGGTCATCGTATCACACAAATATCCAGAGTTTCGTTCACGCGGATACTGGCTGGGTGGGTGTGATGCAATTAATTCGATGAGGTCAGGTGACAGTATGTTCTTTAGGCCCTCAACACTACTTATTTTATTTGTCATAGGCCCAGTGTTGTAGTACTCGGTCTCGAGACAACATAATGAGTGTCTCGGTGTCGGATACATTTTTACTCGGTCTTGACTCGGGTCTCGGACAGTGAGGACTCGTAATTTCTTCCCGAGACCAGCGGAGTGAAAAACTCATCATTATCAGCTTCCATTCATTCAGCGCATAAAACTGCTACACCAGGCCAAATATATATACATTTACATTCCTTTCTTGAAACATTAATATCTTATCGCCTATTGAAAACTGGGATTCCTACTTTACTCGTAACATTACTATCCTTTACTTTAGTTGAAAAATATCCTCAAACTTTGTAGGAATTTATTTGACTTGCTGGTAGGGAAGAGTGGGGGAAATTGTTGACAAGTTGCAGCCTCACTATTAGACATGTGTCGAGCGTATTGGACTTTCAGTGTGTGACAGGCTCCTGATGCTGAAAGGACAGCAACCATAATACCAGCGCACTCATGTAGGTCAGAGAGCGCACTTTTTGTAAAACACAAAGTGCCAGTGGTATAGTGGAGGCTATACGCAGGTATACACCCTATACCCACTTTGTTTTTCAGTCGGCATTGCCTCACTTCTTCTTAATCCCTACTGTTGCGTTTCAAAGTAGTGTAGTGGAGGTATACGACTTAGTAATTATGTAGTACAATAGAGAAATAATGCACAAAGTAGTTTCAGCGGAATATCATCTGCAGACAGCAAGAGTGTGCAGCTCACAGAAGAATGACATCGGTAGCTGGTAGGTAGGAAAGATGTTTCAACTTATATCTACCAGTAAATGCTAACTAAGGCAACAATGGGTATGCAAACTAGGTATTCAAAAAGTTTGGTCCTTAGTCTTGGTTAGTAGGCTATTTGCGATGCGCAATTCAGTCATCATGCACTGTTTGCATTAACATTTCTAAAGGCTTTTCCAAAAAAACTTCCAAATTAAATGTTGACCGCAATGTAGGCCTACCTGACATAAATATATAATGCTGATTTGTATCAATGGGGAGGCATTTTGTTTTGCTCAATTGAATTAAAGGGCAACTACACACTCCAAAAATATATTTTTTAGATTTTTTCTAGACCTCAAAAATGGTCTTCTGAGGTTTAAGGATTGTTGTGGACTTAGAACGTCACATTTCTGTCGTTTTTATTAAATTTTTTAAAGTGTGATTTTGAGAGTGAAAATCTGAAAAATCTATAAGAAAACATAGGATTTTTCACACATGGCGCCTTTCCTTCACACAGGACCCACTTCTCCAGGCACCACTACACCAACGCAAAGGGCGGATGGAAAGACCGCAGTCACACACAGCATGATGTTAAAGGATAAGCAGTCCATTCACTCAGACAAAATAAGACCTTAGGTCCCAATCATAAGAATAAAAAAACACAATCATTAGGCCAAGCATTTCCCAATTGAAATGTACAACTATTACTTCCCATTGCAAAAAACATTTCATGTTTAGCACACAAAGTAACCAGTTATCTAAAGTTTAAATGCAACAATGTTCCACACACAAGTTATTTCCAAAGAGATGGCTAACAGCACGCGAGCTGCAATAAAAAACACAGTTCATCTCACCAGATAATCATTTGAAACTTAACTTCTTGTTGAAAGTTATTCTTGAAAAGGGACAAGCTAACAAATGAGCAGCAACATCCTCTTCGATAACACCTGCTGCAGCCGCTGCAAACTAGCCTATGACAAAAGCTAGCTAGCTAGACCGTGGGAAAACTACTGCTCGCTATTGCGCAGTGGCCTATTGGCCTTCGAGAAGGCAAAAGTTTCCATACATTTTGGTAAAAATGGTCCCACCCATTACAACTCAATGTGATTGGTTGATTCCACTGTCACTCCAAAATTTGCCCTAATACTGTTGAATGGCAGATGCCTTCTATCAAACGTCTGATGGCATAGCCAATGGCTGACTTGGCTAGCTAGATTTATCTCCCCAGAGACCACCAAAGGAAAAAGCCTGATTTGGATATTTTTTCCTCTTCAGTGTTAACCCTTTCCTTTCTAACAAAAACTGAAGAGATTAAATCAGAACATAATTATTTTTATTATTTTATAAATCTTTAGCATTTATCTGAAAGCGTAGAAGGCCTTCATTGTTCCCCACTGTGTTTGGGTTAGTAATAATTTGTAGAGTGGCTCTATATGCCTTCAGCATGCATTTGTTTCCCCATTCTGAATGTCTAAAGTATCTATGTTCTTCTGAAATATGAACACAGAAATACAAAATTACAATCATGGTCTTGAATTGGACTCAAATTATTTTGGTCTTGACTCGGTCTCGGACCCATCGTCTCTCTACTGGTCTCGGTCTTGACTCGGTCTCGGCCCCTCTCCATTCTTGGTCTCGACTCGATTTGCTCCGGTCTTGGTCTTGAATCGGTCTCTCTTTAGGTGGTCTCGAACACGACACTGCATAGGCCTATGATATAAACACAATTTTTATATTTAAAAGCAATAGGTGTCCTCAACTGTCTGCTAAATAATAGGCTAGGCTTTTGATCTCAAGAAATTTCTGGAATTATTTCCTTTTCCCTAATTAACATATTGCATGTGGTTATTCCTGTCACCTTATAGATAAAGATCAATAGTAGATTTTGAACATATGAAAAATGGCTTAATAATCCAGGTCAAGTTGAGTTAGGCCTACTCAGTATGTTGTCAATTACTCCTCTGTTTACCTTTTGGTGTAGTTTACATTATGATAATATATAGTTTCCCTGTAAACATTTACAACAACACTTTCACCTGGGCATAATAATACAGTAGCTGTGTCCTCTACAAATCTTCATGTCCAATCTCTTCCAATCTGATAAGAGAATAGGTGCCTTAGGGTGAAGTATTGCTTGCAGTATGCTAAATGTTAACAAATTCGAAACAAATTTCAAACATACTGGGTTATACAACAGAACTAGACCTAAAATCAGTGCTAAAGGGCTCACATATTCATAGCTCATTAGAACGTGTATGGTTAAACAGATATGTAGAGCTACAATGAGAAACTTTCACAGCAATGTTGTTGTTTTACACACAACCCAGTCTGTCCATCCCACTTTGCCCAAACCCTTTCTCTCCCAATACTGAAGCAGTGTAAACAGTATTGATTGGCTGAGGATTGACAGCATGGTTGCAGTGGCATGTATTCATGGTTGCAAGTGAAAGCCAGGCTTCCCCAAATATTTGACCAATAAAAACAAATACAAATTATAAAATCATTTCTCTTTCATCTCTGTTTTCATAATTTTCCTTCAATTCGCAAGTGGTTGAATCTCACCCGGAGAAATCATCAGTGAGAGAAACAGTGCCCATGTCTCTGATGCTGTCTGGACCATTAACGTGTTGCAACTGTAGCATTTGATTGATTGATGCCAGCAAGCATTTGGCCAATTAGCCAATCAGCGTTGAGCTGAGCTCGACTGTGGGCTATCCCCAAGGGAGGCCAGTTTGGATTTGACTTCCTACCAATCAAATCATACCCAAAGCGTCATTGTCAGAAAAACGTGTCTGTTTCCGGTCTGCTTGTGTTGTTGACCTGCAGTAGCTAACCTGCAGTAGCTAACTTGCACACACACACACACACACAGACACACAGAAATCAGTACCATGGGCAGCCACATGATAATTAGGAACGTTGATTGGACTAAATTGTTTTTGATATCTTTGTTTGTTTTCACTGTATTAAACTAACCATATATAACCTTATTGATTTGACAATGTTTAAGTTGAAATGGTGCTGGAATAGCGGAGACAGTGCTCCTGTTGTCTTCGTGCTGACCTGCGGTAACTCTGTGGTTCTAAATCAGTAGTTGTTTAGTAAACTGTCAAACATTAACTTGCTTGACCATGCTGTAGGTCATGTAACTGTTTGTTACATGCAATATTTGCTTTGTGGACTTCACCGGCCAGATGTTGCTCTCCGGTTTTGTGATGAAACAAACGTATGTGTAGTTGAATTTATTCCGCCGCTGTGTGACTGTCTTTTTGTTGTCACGGCCTTATTGTATATCACGGTGGCGTATAAACTAACGGGTTATAGAGCAAACAACTAAATTATGTCAACATATAGGTTGTAATATGGCTTTTATACTGGCTTGGCTTCCACAATGATTTTACACACCCAACGCTACTGCATGGTTGTCATGGTTGCAGAACACTGCTACATCAAAACAGAGGCAAACTTTATTTTTTCCAAGTGATCAATCATGCTAAAGTGTTCTGGGATCCCAAAGTAAAACCAAAATACATATTTGGAGGACATCTGAATATAAGAAGTTTGGTTCCAAAGTGTGACGAGATTAGATCATTGCTTACTGGGTCGAGTCTACAGTTGAAGTCGGAAGTTTACATACACTTAGGCTGGAGTCATTAAAACTTGTTTTTCAACCACTCCACATGTTTTGTTAACAAACTATAGTTTTGGCAAGTCGGTTAGGAAATCTACTTTGTGCATGACACAAGTAATCTTTCCAACAATTGTTTACAGACAGACTATATCACTTATGTGGTCCTCTGTAGCTCAGCTGGTAGAGCACGGCGCTTGTAACGCCAAGGTAGTGGGTTCGATCCCCGGGACCACCCATACACAAAAATGTATGCACGCATGACTGTAAGTCGCTTTGGATAAAAGCGTCTGCTAAATGGCATATTATTATATATTATTATTATATACTTATAATTCACTGTATCACAATTCCAGTGGGGTCAGAAGTTTACATATACAAAGTTGACTGTGCCTTTAAACTGCTTGGAAAATTCCAGAAAATGATGTAATGGCTTTAGAAGCTTCTGATATGCTAATTGACATCATTTGAGTCAATTGGAGGTGTACCTGTGGATGTACAGTGGGGAGAACAAGTATTTGATACACTGCCGATTTTGCAGGTTTTCCTACTTACAGTGGGGGAAAAAAGTATTTAGTCAGCCACCAATTGTGCAAGTTCTCCCACTTAAAAAGATGAGAGGCCTGTAATTTTCATCATAGGTACACGTCAACTATGACAGACAAAATGAGAAAAAAAATCCAGAAAATCACATTGTAGGATTTTTAATGAATTTATTTGCAAATTATGGTGGAAAATAAGTATTTGGTCAATAACAAAAGTTTCTCAATACTTTGTTATATACCCTTTGTTGGCAATGACACAGGTCAAACGTTTTCTGTAAGTCTTCACAAGATTTTCACACACTGTTGCTGGTATTTTGGCCCATTCCTCCATGCAGATCTCCTCTAGAGAAGTGATGTTTTGGGGCTGTCGCTGGGCAACACAGACTTTCAACTCCCTCCAAAGATTTTCTATGGGGTTGAGATCTGGAGACTGGCTAGGCCACTCCAGGACCTTGAAATGCTTCTTACGAAGCCACTCCTTCGTTGCCCGGGCGGTGTGTTTGGGATCATTGTCATGCTGAAAGACCCAGCCACGTTTCATCTTCAATGCCCTTGCTGATGGAAGGAGGTTTTCACTCAAAATCTCACGATACATGGCCCCATTCATTCTTTCCTTTACACGGATCAGTCGTCCTGGTCCCTTTGCAGAAAAACAGCCCCAAAGCATGATGTTTCCACCCCCATGCTTCACAGTAGGTATGGTGTTTTTTGGATGCAACTCAGCATTCTTTGTCCTCCAAACACAACAAGTTGAGTTTTTACCAAAAAGTTCTATTTTTGTTTCATCTGACCATATGACATTCTCCCAATCCTCTTCTGGATCATCCAAATGCACTCTAGCAAACTTCAGACGGGCCTGGACATGTACCGGCTTAAGCAGGGGGACACGTCTGGCACTGCAGGATTTGAGTACCTGGCGGCGTAGTGTGTTACTGATGGTAGGCTTTGTTACTTTGGTCCCAGCTCTCTGCAGGTCATTCACTAGGTCCCCCTGTGTGGTTCTGGGATTTTTGCTCACCGTTCTTGTGATCATTTTGACCCCACGGGGTGAGATCTTGCGTGGAGCCCCAGATCGAGGGAGATTATCAGTGGTCTTGTATGTCTTCCATTTCCTAATAATTGCTCCCACAGTTGATTTCTTCAAACCAAGCTGCTTACCTATTGCAGATTCAGTCTTCCCAGCCTGGTGCAGGTCTACAATTTTGTTTCTGGTGTCCTTTGACAGCTCTTTGGTCTTGGCCATAGTGGAGTTTGGAGTGTGACTGTTTGAGGTTGTGGACAGGCGTCTTTTTATACTGATAACAAGTTCAAACAGGTGCCATTAATACAGGTAACGAGTGGAGGACAGAGGAGCCTCTTAAAGAAGAAGTTACAGGTCTGTGAGCCAGAAATCTTGCTTGTTTGTAGGTGACCAAATACTTATTTTCCACCATAATTTGCAAATAAATTCATTCAAAATCCTACAATGTGATTTTCTGGATTAATTTTTCTCAATTTGTCTGTCATAGTTGACGTGTACCTATGATGAAAATTACAGGCCTCTCTCATCTTTTTAAGTGGGAGAACTTGCACAATTGGTGGCTGACTAAATACTTTTTTCCCCCACTGTACAAAGCATGTAGAGGTCTGTAATTTTTATCATAGGTACACTTCAACTGTGAGAGACGGAATCTAAAACAAAAGTCCAGAAAATCACATTGTATAATTTAAAGTAATTAATTTGCATTTTATTGCATGACAGAAGTATTTGATACATCAGAAAAGCAGAACTTAATATTTGGTACAGAAACCTTTGTTTGCAATTACAGAGATCATACATTTCCTGTAGGTCTTGACCAGGTTTGCACACACTGCAGCAGGGATTTTGGCCCACTCCTCCATACAGACCTTCTCCAGATCCTTCAGGTTTCGGGGCTGTCGCTGGGCAATACGGACTTTCAGCTCCCTCCAAAGATTTTCTATTGGGTTCAGGTCTGGAGACTGGCTAGGCCACTCCAGGACCTTGAGATGCTTCTTACGGAGCCACTCCTTAAATCAAATCAAATTTTATTGGTCACATGCGCCGAATACAACAGGTGCAGACATTACAGTGAAATGCTTACTTACAGCCCTTAACCAACAGTGCATTTATTTTAAACAAAAAAGTAAGAATAAAACAACAACAAAAAAGTGTTGAGAAAAAAAAGAGCAGAAGTAAAAAATAAAGTGACAGTAGGGAGGCTATATATACAATAGAATAAAGTGACAGTAGGGAGGCTATATATACAGGGGGGTACCGTTGCATAGTCAACGTGCGGGGGCACCGGCTAGTTGAGGTAATATGTACATGTGGGTAGAGTTAAAGTGACTATGCATAAATACTTAACAGAGTAGCAGCAGCGTAAAAGGGATGGGGTGGGGGGGCAGTGCAAATAGTCCGGGTAGCCATGATTAGCTGTTCAGGAGTCTTATGGCTTGGGGGTAGAAGCTGTTGAGAAGTCTTTTGGACCTAGACTTGGCACTCCGGTACCGCTTGCCGTGCGGTAGCAGAGAGAACAGTCTATGACTAGGGTGACTGGAGTCTTTGACAATTTTGAGGGCCTTCCTCTGACACCGCCTGGTATAGAGGTCCTGGATGGCAGGGAGCTTTGCCCCAGTGATGTACTGGGCCGTACGCACTACCCTCTGTAGTGCCTTGCGGTCAGAGGCCAAGCAGTTGCCATACCAGGCGGTGATGCAACCAGTCAGGATGCTCTCGATGGTGCAGCTGTAGAATTTTTTGAGGATCTGAGGACCCATGCCAAATCTTTTTAGTCTCCTGAGGGGGAATAGGCTTTGTCGTGCCCTCTTCACGACTGTCTTGGTGTGTTTGGACCATGATAGTTCGTTGGTGATGTGGACACCAAGGAACTTGAAGCTCTCAACCTGTTCCACTACAGCCCCGTCGATGAGAATGGGGGCGTGCTCAGTCCTCTTTTTTTTCCTGTAGTCCACAATCATCTCCTTTGTCTTGGTCACGTTGAGGGAGAGGTTGTTGTCCTGGCACCACACGGCCAGATCTCTGACCTCCTCCCTATAGGCTGTCTCATCGTTGTCGGTGATCAGGCCTACCACTGTTGTGTCGTCGGCAAACTTAATGATGGTGTTGGAGTCGTGCCTGGCCATGCAGTCATGGGTGAACAGAGAGTACAGGAGGGGACTGAGCACGCACCCCTGAGGGGCCCCCGTGTTGAGGATCAGTGTGGCAGATGTGTTGTTACCTACCCTTACCACCTGGGGGCGGCCCGTCAGGAAGTCCAGGATCCAGTTGCAGAGGGAGGTGTTTAGTCCCAGGATCCTTAGCTTAGTGATGAGCTTTGAGGGCACTATGGTGTTGAATGCTGAGCTGTAGTCAATGAATAGCATTCTCACGTAGGTGTTCCTCTTGTCCAGGTGGGAAAGGGCAGTGTGGAGTGCGATAGAGATTGCATCATCTGTGGATCTGTTGGGGCGGTATGCAAATTGGAGTGGGTCTAGGGTTTCTGGGATTATGCTGTTGATGTGAGCCATGACCAGTCTTTCAAAGCACTTCATGGCTACAGACGTCAGTGCCACGGGTCGGTAGTCATTTAGGCAGGTTATCTTAGAGTTCTTGGGCACGGGGACTATGGTGGTCTGCTTGAAACATGTTGGTATTACAGACTCAGTCAGGGACATGTTGAAAATGTCAGTGAAGACACTTGCCAGTTGGTCAGCACATGCTCGGAGTACACGTCCTGGTAATCCGTCTGGCCCTGCGGCCTTGTGAATGTTGACCTGCTTAAAAGTCTTACTCACATCGGCTACGGAGAGCGTGATCACATAGTCGTCCGGAACAGCTGGTGCTCTCATGCATGCTTCAGTGTTGCTTGCCTCGAAGCGAGCATAGAAGTGGTTTAGCTCGTCTGGTAGGCTTGTGTCACTGGGCAGCTCGCGGCTGTGCTTCCCTTTGTAGTCTGTAATAGTTTTCAAGCCCTGCCACATCCGACGAGCGTCAGAGCCAGTGTAGTATGATTCAATCTTAGACCTGTATTGACTCTTTGCCTGTTTGATGGTTCGTCGGAGGTCATAGCGGGATTTCTTATAAGCGTCCGGGTTAGAGTCCCGTTCCTTGAAAGCGGCAGCTCTACCCTTTAGCTCAGTGCGGATGTTTCCTGTAATCCATGGCTTCTGGTTGGGGTATGTACGTACGGTCACTGTGGGGACGACATCATCGATGCACTTATTGATGAAGCCAGTGACTGATGTGGTGTACTCCTCAATGCTGTCTGAAGAATCCCTGAACATGTTCCAGTCTGTGCTAGCAAAACAGTCCTGTAGCTTAGCATCTGCGTCATCTGACCACTTTTTTATTAGCCGAGTCACTGGTGCTTCCTGCTTCAGTTTTTGCTTATAAGCAGGAATCAGGAGGATAGAGTTATGGTCAGATTTGCCAAATGGAGGGCGAGGGAGAGCTTTGTATGCGTCTCTGTGTGTGGAGTAAAGGTGGTCTAGAGTTTTTTCCCCTCTGGTTGCACATTTAACATGCTGGTAGAAATGAGGTAGAACGGATTTAAGTTTCCCTGCATTAAAGTCCCCTGCTACTAGGAGCGCTGCATCTGGATGAGCGTTTTCCTGTTGATTAATGGCCTTGTACAACTCATTCAGTGCAATCTTAATGCCAGCATTGGTTTGTGGTGGTAAATAGACAGCTATGAAAAGTATAGATGAAAACTCTCTTGGTAAATAGTGTGGTCTACAGCTTATCATAAGATACTCTACCTCAGGCGAGCAAAACCTTGAGACTTCCTTAGTATTTGATTTTGTGCACCAGCTGTTGTTTACAAAAATACAGAGACCGCCACCCCTCGTCTTACCCGAGTCTGCCGTTCTGTCCTGCCGATGTAGCGTATAGCCTGCTAGCTGAATGTTGTCATTGTTGTCATTCAGCCACGACTCCGTGAAACATAAGATATTACAGTTTTTAATGTCCCGTTGGTAGGATAACCGTAATCTTAAATCGTCCATTTTATTATCCAAAGCTTGAACGTTGGCTAATAGGATTGATGGGAGAGGCAGTTTACTCGTTCGCCGTCGGATCTTTACAAGGCACCCCGACCTACGTCCACGGTATCTCCGTCTCTTCCTCACGCGAATGACGGGGATCTGGGCCTTGTCTGGAGTCTGTAGAATATCCTTCGCGAACGCCTCGTTGAAGAAAAAGTGTTCGTCCAACGCGAGGTGAGTAATCGCTGTCCTGATATCCAGAAGCTCTCTTTGGTTATAAGAGACGATGGCATAAACATTATGTACAAAATAAATTACAAATAACGCGGAAAAACACACATAATAGTACAATTGGTTAGAGGGCTGTAAAACGGCAGCCATCTTCTTCCGGCGCTGTTTACACACTCACTCCTTAGTTGCCCTGGCTGTGTGTTTCGGGTCGTTGTCATGCTGGAAGACCCAGCCACGACCCATCTTCAATGCTCTTACTGAGGGAAGGAGGTTGTTGGCCAAGATCTCGCGATACATGGCCCCTTCCATCCTCCCCTCAATATGGTGCAGTCGTCCTGTCCCCTTTGCAGAAAAGCATCCCCAAAGAATGATTTTTCCACCTCCATGCTTCACGGTTGGGATGATGTTCTTGGGGTTGTACTCATCCTTCTTCTTCCTCAAAACACAGCGAGTGGAGTTTAGACCAAAAATCTCTATTTTTGTCTCATCAGAACACATGACCTTCTCCATTTCCTCCTCTGGATCATCCAGATGGTCATTGACAAACTTCAGACGGGCCTGGACTTGAGCAGGGGGACCTTACGTGCGCTGCAGGATTTTAATCCATGACGGCGTAGTGTGTTACTAATGGTTTTCTTTGAGACTGTGGTCCCAGCTCTCTTCAGGTCATTGACCAGGTCCTGCCGTGTAGTTCTGGGCTGATCTCTCACCTTCCTCATGATCATTGATGCCCCACGAGGTGAGATCTTGCATGGAGCCCCAGACCGAGGGTGATTGACCGTCATCTTGAACTTCTTCCATTTTATAATAATTGCGCCAACAGTTGTTGCCTTCTCACCAAGCTGCTTGCCTATTGTCCTGTAGCCCATCCCAGCCTTGTGCAGGTCTACAATTTTAACCCTGATGTCCTTACACAGCGCTCTGGTCTTGGTCATTGTGGAGAGGTTGGAGTCTGTTTGAGTGTGTGGACAGGTGTCTTTTATACAGGTAACGAGTTCAAACAGGTGCAGTTAATACAGGTAATGAGTGGAGAACAGGAGGGCTGCTTAAAGAAAAACTAACAGGTCAGTGAGAGCCGGAATTCTTACTGGTTGGTAGGTGATCAAATACTTATGTCATGCAATAAAATGCAAATTAATTACTTAAAAATCATACAATGTGATTTTCTGGATTTTTGTTTTAGATTCTGTCTCTCACAGTTGAAGTGTACCTATGATAAAAATTACAGACCTCTACATGCTTTGTAAGTAGGAAAACCTGCAAAATCGGCAGTGTATCAAATACTTGTTCTCCCCACTGTATTTCAAGGCCTACCTTCAAACTCAGTGCCTCTTTGCTTGACATCATGGGGAAATGAAAAGAAATCAGCCAAGACCTCAGGAAAAAAATTATAGACCTCCACAAGTCTGGTTCATCCTTGGGAGCAATTTCCAAACGCCTGAAGGTACCATGTTCATCTGTACAAACAATAGTACGCAAGTATAAATACCATGGGACCACGCAGCCGTCATACCGCTTAGGAAGGAGACTCGTTCTGTCTCCTAGAGATTAACGTACTTTGGTGCGAAAAGTGCAAATCAATCCCAGAACAACAGCAAAGGACCTTGTGAAGATGCTGGAGGAAACAGGTACAAAAGTATCTATAGCCACAGTAAAACAAGTCCTATATCGACAACCTGAAAGGCTGCTCAGCAAGGAAGAAGCCACTGCTCCAAAACCGCCATAAAAAAGCAAGACTACAGTTTGCAACTGCACATGGGGACAAAGATCGTACTTTTTGGAGAAATGTCCTCTGGTCTGATGAAACAAAAATAGAATGGTTTGGTCATAATGACCATCGTTATGTTTGGAGGAAAAAGGGGAAGGCTCGCAAGCCGAAAAACACCATCCCAACCGTGAAGCACGGGGGTGGCAGCATCAGGCTGTGGGGGTGCTTTACTGCAGGAGGGACTGGTGCACTTCACAAAATAGATGGCATCATGAGGAAGGAAAATGATGTGGATATATTGAAGCAACATCTCAAGACATCAGTCAGGAAGTTAAAGCTTGGTCGCAAATGGGTCTTCCAAATGGACAATGACCCCAAGCATACTTCCAAAGTTGTGGCAAAATGGCTTAAGGACAACAAAGTCAAGGTATTGGAGTGGCCATCACAAAGCCCTGACCTCAATCCTATAGAAACTTTGTGGGCAGAACTGAAAAAGTGTGTGCGAGCAAGGAGGCCTACAAACCTGACTCAGTTACACCAGCTCTGTCAGGAGGATTGGGCCAAGATTCACCCAACTTATTGTGGGAAGCTTGTGGAAGGCTACTCAAACGTTTGACCTAGGTTAAACAATTTAAAGGCAATGCTACCAAATACTAATTGAGTATATGTAAACTTCTGACCCACTGGGAATGTGATGAAAGAAATAAAAGCTGAAATAAATCATTCTCTCTGCTATTATTCTGACATTTCACATTCTTAAAATAAAGTGGTGATCCTAACTGACCTAAGACAGGGAATTTTTACTAGGATTAAATGTCAGGAATTGTGAAAAATTGAGTTTAAATGTATTTGGCTAAGGTGTAGGTAAACTTCCGACTTCAACTGTAGATTTTTTAAAATGTCTTACAGAAACCTGGCTTCATGATAAAATGTTAACGAATATGATTGATGTTCCTGGATACAAATGTTTTAGAAGAGATAGAACCACTGGTAGAGGAAGGGGGCATTTTTATATATATTAAGGACTCCATTAAGTGCAAAGAAGTGAGCCATCTATGGAATGTGTAGGTGTAAATGTTCATCACAAATGAATTTTTATATTCTAGTTGTGTATAATCCACCTGCATGTAATGTACAATATTATGCAAAATTAGAATAACTATTTAAAGTGGAACTGACAGCGTTTTAACTACTGCAGATATGAAACAAACAATCATATCAGTCAAAAATATCAAATTCCCAGTTCATGCTTCAAAACCAACTTTATAAGAGGTTTTAAAAATAGTTTATATTTGACTCAATTCCATGACATACAGCAAGGGATTGTTGGCAGAATAGATGGATGCAAATTCAGTGCATGATTAATATAATTCCCCAATACATTTCTTGGTAGTCCCAAAAAATATTGCTATCAGGTTGTAAATCACAGCTGGCCTGGTACATTGTTTGCTGCCTCCACCCATTCGGGATGCACTGTTTCATTTTCAATGACTCAATATTTTGAACAAAAACGGACAACTGTAACTAAGGCTGGGAATGTCAATACAATTAAACTAGCAAGGGCAATTATCATAAGTCCGTCATAATGTGGCTAATAGGATAGTGCACGTGTCAAACACATGGCCCGCGGGCCGACTAGGACACACAAGCGAGTATAAGTGAGTCAACAGTTAAGTCATCTACTTTATGAAATTACAGCCTGATGCGCTCGCATCGGTGAATTCAACTTCAATTGCATTGCTTTCGTGTGTCCCGTTTACAGCATGCAGTGGAGGGAAAGTCTACAGACACATGCCACAGTCCTAGCTAGGCTACTAAAATGTTGCAGTCTTGCTTCGGTTTTTAAAGCTTGTCAATGAATAACCAAAAAACAAAACCTGCAACAAAACACCATGCAAAGGAGAAACATGTTAGCCTATTACAGCAACATTTGAGTAGTAGCCTAGACTGGTTACTCAACTACAATACATTCTGAGAGCACCATACAGCAATGCTGCATTCAACCGCACCGGTGATCCATACGGTGCAAAAAAATGAAAAACATGTTACATATTTCAATGTTACATCAACCTATAGCTATGTTTTTGTTATATTGAGTTATTAAATCGTTTTTGATTAGGGTTGCAGCATATTATGCACAGTTGCAAGCATAGCAGCAAAGGCTGGACAAATATGATTTATCTGTTTTCTTTTAATATGTTAAAATACTATATACAGCATCCTATGTACATAAGGATAAAACAATGGGCCGCGTATTTGTTATTTTTTTTCTCAATATGTCCCGTGCGCTGACTGAGATTTACAACCCTGAGCTAGCTTATCTGTTTATATAGCTAGCTATTTATTTAGCAAGTTAAAAACATGGAGCCTAACATTAGCTAGGTGCTGGGAGGATGTCATGTCATTGGGGGAGTGGTTAAGTGACCGACTATTTCCCCTCATATGTGACTCGTTTCAGGAAACTAGGCGTATGTCGCGCGTCACTACTTCACAGGAGATGAATATGGGGGGGGCAGAAATGCCTTCTGGAACATGTGAACTTTCATTTGCCTTAATACGAATAATAAGGGTTTTCTAATGATCAATTAGCCTTTTAAAATGATAAACTTGGATTAGCAAACACAACGTGCCAGCCATTGGAACACAGGACTGATGGTTGCTGATGATGGGCCTCTGTACGCCTATGTAGATCAGCCGTTTCCAGCTACAATAGCCATTTACAACATTAACAATGTCTACACTGTATTTCTGATCAATTTGATGTTATTTTAATGGACAAAAAAATTGCTTTTCTTTTGAAAATAAGGACATTTCTAAGTGACTGTCACGAGAATTTCTATCTCTAATTCAACCAAAGCTTGAATCATTACCAGCGGTTGTAAGGCTCTGGTTTTAATCATAAATGATTCAAGGTCCACAACCAGCAAGAATGATCTGTATGTTTAATCATGGAGAGCTCTGCCGCCAAAAAACACATATACAGCTTTTATACCACTTCACACAAAGGCACTTTGCGCCGCCCACCTTTAGGAGGCCTTTAACCAGTTTCTCAGTCCCCTTCATCCTGGAATGTTTGTCTCAGCAGTTTCTAACTCACCCCCTCTGTTAGTGGGTTTATAATGATAACCCTAACACAGTTCACACAGTCATCATCAGTATTGGGGTTAACAATTTTAGTCATAATCATAATCCCTCTATCAATCCACCCTTTGACTAAATTTTTACACCCTTAGGATAAATGTATTTACAAGCATGATCAATCTGATCTTCATATGTCAGAACTAATAAACGTTTCATCCAATTGCGGTCTTTCAGGGTCAAAGTCCTCGTCATCCACCAAGCCTGGAGGATCGTTTTTCACATTCCACTGGTCAGAGTCCGGATTCCCTCCATATCTCACCATCGGTTGAGACACTGCATTCTCCAACGCCTTACTCACCCTCGGACACAGGGAACAAGACAACCACATAATACAAGAATACCCATATAAACGCTGGCTGCCACCAAGATGGTGGCTGCTATGGTTTTCCATTTACCAAACATTTCATCAAACCACCCTATCCACGATGTACTAACTCCTGAGTTCTCAGCTCATTCTTCACTTAGAGCAGTTAATTCTGCAAGAGCTCTGGTGACCGTCCCATCCGGTGTGGTGTTGTTAGGGATAAATGTGCAACAATGGCTTACCATTCTATAGACACCGCCCCTTTCTGCCTGATCTAGAGCCAACGTCTTTTCCTAAGTCATGAGTGAGATGGCGGATAATTGTTCAGAGATCCCTTTCACTGCATCCCTAGTCTGGCCAATAAATCGTTGTTGGTCATAATAGATATCATTAATCCCATCCACATTTTTGTTTATTGTCACCCACCAAAAGAACATGGTAGTAAACCCTTCCCCTAATTGCTTGGTATCCATCCGATACCCCCCCCCCCCTTGGTATCACATCCATCTAAATAGGGCTATTCTCCTTCTTGTTAACTCCTCCTGCGTCTGTTTAACCCTTTCCTTGGTTCCTGGTGACTAATTCTAACTAGCTGAATCAGTAGAACTAGTGCGCACGTATCTAGCCACCCTTTTGGTATTCTCTGCCTTTACTGGCACACGCCCACCACACATCGGTTACAGGGGCTGTAAGATTCAGAATTCTCTCCTGTACTTCTGAACTTAAGTCATTCACATTACTACTATCTCCAATTGATAATTGGTGATGTCTTTGTTTCTCTTTACCCCCCATCTGGATGTTCAGTCCCGCCCGGTCTCATATCCCCATCCCCAAGTGTATTTAAACACTTGAGTCTAGGAACAATCCGCCGTGGGGGCCGAACACGAATATAATGGGATTTTATAATCCCAAATTGCTTATTGACATGTACCCCACCCGTTGGCTACGTCCCTAACCCTTATTTTGAATCCTACAGTCTGCCCTTCTCTGACTCCCATTTTGTAGGCCACTCGTCCCTGACGGTCAGTATGTCGGGTCGCTTCTCTTCTCTTTTACTTCTTAACAATGGTAAGGGCATAGCGTAATTGGTGGTGGATCTTGACATATCAAGACCATTGCCAAGACTATGATGCAGCTCAAGTCACCCATATTCCCAAAAACCGCTAACCCTCTCCTGTCCTCAGTCTTTCTGCTTGGTACTACCCCATACTCACACCCTGAGAACACACTACAGTGATGATAGGTCGGGGTAGGAGATCTTCGTTAACAGAGGTGATCCCCAGACCCTATTGGTTCAGTTCTTCTCTCTAACTCTGCATGTGTTCAGTGGTGCTTGTATGTGTTCTTACCTTTTTGCAGTGGGTAACGTGGACCCAGGTTGCTCTTTCTGCTATTCTAATGGCAAAGGCAGTGACCAATATAACCTGATAGGGCCCTTCCCAACAGGCCTGCTTCCAGTCTGTCTTCTTTAGGGACTGGATGCTCACCAGTTACCTGGTTAGATAGAGTGGGTCACCTTCTCCTTTAGTTCACCTGTGGGGCACAAAACCTCTGACATACGGGTGTGGTTAATAAACTACCTTCTCACGAGTTCTGCTAGGGTGCTCTCAATTTCTATTTCTGACTGCTCCGGTCCTCCTAACTCGGGCATTCTGTATGGTCTACCAAATCCCTTCTCCAATTGCAATAACCATTCTTTATCTGGAGTCCTCCTGATCGTCATTAATACGATCGTAGACCTTGTACCCCATTTCTTCCTGCTCTCCTGTGTGTTTTCCTTAACCCCGCTCTAATCATACCGTTCACATCAGTATTCTCTTTCTAGACTGTATCTAAAAAAATGTTTTTAAGTATTTTGTCCTCTCCGTTGTATATTTATTATTTAATCCTACCATCTACTATCATCCCCCCTCTTGACACATGTCTCTGCCCATGTGTCAATATTACCACCTACCTAAACAATCACTTAGGTAATATTGGTAATTTATCATCCAATTGCCATCCCTTATTTATTTTTGAGACTGTCCCTTGCTTCTTTATTGCTCATCCCACTTCCTTTGTCTATTATGGCGGCTAAATTCGACTTTAATTCAGTTCAGAATCAATAGTAATCCAATCAATCTCTTATCTTGTAAAAACACTCATGTTTAGTTCAAACTCTGTTCTACCCCGGCACTCCCGGGCTTGACCTGAAGACTGATGGTTGGACATGACAGGTCCATACTTAAATCTTTCAAACCTAACACAAACCCCGCTTCATGCTGTAACCAATCAAGAAGATGGCAAAGGAAAGAAAGGTTTTAGCCTGAACTCTGCTCAACCCTGGCAGCTTTTTCCTCTCTGTTTGAGGAGAGAAGCAAAAGGCTCCCTTCTGCTTTCATTCACTGATAATGTAGGACAGCCATAGGACAGCCATGGATTTCCACATCACTTACACACCTCTAAAACATTTAATCTAACCCATAACACATTAATTACTACTGCTCATTCTCTTGCTACAATCTGCAAATGTACCAATAAATTATCTTACCATCATCCTAAAAATTCATAAATGTTACTTATCCCAAGTGTTCATTAAGTCCTCATGACATTTATTCTCATAAGAAATCATGTATACCCTAAACTCAGTCAAAACCGAAAAACTCCATAAAATTCACTGTGTGTGCTCCTTTAAGACTTATCACCTTTGAACTGTTGAAAACCCCCTAAATTCAAAATAACAACCCTTTATAAACATCATACTAGGTGTGTTGTTTTTTTATTTGAAAAACCCAATTGAAAAACAACAACCAAAATAGCCAGGCCCCACTTAATTTGGTAGCTCACTTTTACGACGTAAATACTGCCTAACTCCACTAAACTGCTCCCCCTAGCCCTGGGCAACATTCCAATGAGATAAACTAATCTCTTTCTCCTGGAAGAGGAATTATACATTTTGTTAACCTTCAATTACCATCAGTAATCTAAAGATGGTAAGTACACACAACACATGATACAGATATCCCCAGTCCTAACTCATCAATTATCGTTTGTATCAATCTAATTCCTCATAACTAATCCATAAAACCACTCAAAATTCCTCGAGTATACAATGATTATGTTGTAATTGATTACCCTTCAGATCATATCCTCTTTAAATCTCACAATGATTACTGAAACCCTAAATCTGCTCCATGTGATCTCATCTCAAATGATCCATTATCAATTATTTGATCAACACCATAGGAAAATCTGTCTCCCCTTCCATTGTTCCTGTCGCCCCTGTAAATGTCATATTTCATTCATTAGCCAATACAATCACATACTCCGTGTAAGTAAGACATATTTTATCCCAGGCATTCCCTTAACATAATGCTACAGGAGACTTCCATCAATCCTGGAAGACACTATATAATACCACGTTTCATTAAGTTCACTGC
Source organism: Coregonus lavaretus (assembly GCF_964263955.1). Lineage (NCBI taxonomy): Eukaryota > Metazoa > Chordata > Actinopteri > Salmoniformes > Salmonidae > Coregonus > Coregonus lavaretus. The sequence continues at coordinate 35,713,704 of NC_139994.1, forward strand.
ACCTTCTAATATAAACCTATAATCCCTTTCTATTAATTTAATCATCGCAACCTGTTGCATTGATGTTTTTAAAATATAAACCTATTGTTTAATAACTTCATACTTATAACCAATGTTTATACAATTCATCATCCTAATAGTCACAACTATATCCCATTGTTCAACGTACCATAAACAGATTATCGTTTTAGAAATCACCAATTTAAAAACTAACGTAACAACATTAACCATCCTCTATTGCTGTAGTAGCGTCATGTTTGGTTCAGTTTATTTATTACGATAGTATGTCCATAATACTTCTCTATTCTCAGTAGTTTTTAACTCTCACCTCATTCGGCAACACACAAACTCTCTCCCCGCACCTATTCCTGTTGAATAAGTGAGCCTTTCTATTTAACCCAACCCACGCTACAAATCACCAAACCAAATACTCAGTAGTATCCGGTTACCACCCATACCAGCTGTTGAATTCCACTCATACATACAGATTTCACCTTATGCCATTGAAATGCCCAATAAACCATAATAGTTCAATGGAACCCTATATTGGCTTTCTACTATATTATACATTACTTCTATAACCACATTAGTTATGGTCCGATTACCCATTAAACCTTATCACATGATCCAACAACGGTACAACCTTAAACTCATATTCTCTACTTTCTCACCCATGACGTACGTCTACGTTTGGGTGAGCAAGTTCATACGTATATATCGTTAGAAATGTATAGGTACCTCCCAAATAATCGCTTCGTGGTGTGTTTAGCCAATTCTTAATCGACACAAATCACTTCAAACTTTTTACCTGTGGAACCAAAAAATTGACTGTCATTTCCAGGACACTGCCCTTTCCTTTATCTCTGCAGTCGCGATGGTTATGACCTGTTTTATTACAGTATTTACACGGGGCCCCACACTCTCTTGCAAAATGACCTTCCTTGTTACAGTTAAAGCACTTCCTCTTATCTCCTCCCCTATTCTGCCTCCCTGGCTTATTATAGCTATCTAATCTCTTCAACTCTGTGTTTAAATTCTCTAGTCTTTCCTGACTCTTCCGAGACTCCAAAAACCATACTCTCGTTGTGTCTAGCTCCCTAGTCTCGCTGTTTCTTCAAATGCGTTCTGCAATTTACATGCATCTGCCTAATCATAGCCTCTAATTTCTCTACATTAAGATGCCCAATAAATCCATACCTCTTCTCCCAAATGGATCCATAATAAATATTCCTTTGATCTCTTCCTAACCTATATCTTTCATCCCCCGTTAATTCTCGGACCTCTTTAGAATATTTATTTCCCATGGTAGAAAAATAAGAAAAAAGTTTAGGAATAATTCAATCAATAATTATTTTCTTTGGGACTTATTATTAGGTGCGACTTTTGAGCAAATGTTATGATCTGCTTTTGTAATCAACCATTTAAATGATTCAACCTGTAACCCAGTGTTTTAAGACCCCAGTTTCATGAAAGGGATGGGACAACCATTTTTTTCTCACGCAACCCCGTCCCTTCCTTGAAACAATTATCGCGTATTTCGATGGATCATTAGGTCTCACACGTATACAACCTTATATGATTTTTTGCTAACACTATCCGTAACCCATAGGTCGTAAAGCTCTAGTTTCATGAAACAGACAGAGCAAATCCCCAGTTGTTTATGAATCTTGACTTGTTTAAATGTATCTATCTCCCTTCCTGTTTATATTGTAAACACTGTACCCAGTACAATCTCAATATTAACTAGTTTATTTTGGTATTGGCCTATTACCTTGAGTCATTTCAGACCCCCTTCCTTCCTTTAAGTTACTGTGCTTTACCACTCTAGAATATGGCAAGTCTTATGAGATTTTGGTAATTATTCTCTGCCTTTCACAAGAATTACTATTCTTATACAAGTTCAAATCATTTCACCAAAATCCATGAATAAAAATTACTGACCTCATCCTTGCAGTTGGGATTTAAATGTTTTTTCAGATCTCGTCAAGGTCTTTATCATTCATAAGGTTAATCACCGGCCTGTTTATAACCTTAACGTCAAAGGCCAGGTCTATTCTATACGGATGCTATCATCCGCCCGTGCACGGTTTTCGGTGTCCTCAGAACGACAAAGACGTATTTTTGAGATCCGGCTCGAATGACCATTTGTCACGAGAATTTCTCTCTCTCTAATCAAACTTAATGCTCTGAATATTTCCCAGAGGCTCTGGTTTAATCATGAATTAAACAAAGGTCCACAACCGGCAAGAATGATCTGTATGTTTAATCATGGAGAGCTCTGCCGCCAAAAAACACATATACAGCTTTTATACCACTTCACACAAAGGCACTTTGCTCCGCCCACCTTTAGGAGGCCTTTAACCAGTTTCTCAGTCCCCTTCATCCTGGAATGTTTGAACACAGGACTGATGGTTGCTGATGATGGGCCTCTGTACGCCTATGTAGATCAGCCGTTTCCAGCTACAATAGCCATTTACAACATTAACAATGTCTACACTGTATTTCTGATCAATTTGATGTTATTTTAATGGACAAAAAAATTGCTTTTCTTTTGAAAATAAGGACATTTCTAAGTGACTGTCACGAGAATTTCTATCTCTAATTCAACCAAAGCTTGAATCATTACCAGCGGTTGTAAGGCTCTGGTTTTAATCATAAATGATTCAAGGTCCACAACCAGCAAGAATGATCTGTATGTTTAATCATGGAGAGCTCTGCCGCCAAAAAACACATATACAGCTTTTATACCACTTCACACAAAGGCACTTTGCGCCGCCCACCTTTAGGAGGCCTTTAACCAGTTTCTCAGTCCCCTTCATCCTGGAATGTTTGTCTCAGCAGTTTCTAACTCACCCCCTCTGTTAGTGGGTTTATAATGATAACCCTAACACAGTTCACACAGTCATCATCAGTATTGGGGTTAACAATTTTAGTCATAATCATAATCCCTCTATCAGTGAGCCCAAACTTTTGAACGGTAGTGAGGCAAATGCCTTTCACTGAGCTGTGTAAAGACAGACTGACGGGTGAGACAATTTAAATGTATCTTAATGTTCTTTTGTTGTTGTTTGCAGGTGCACTATCCTTCTGACCCTATGCAGCCAGGTCCCATCTACTTTTTAACTCCTCACAAGTGTGGCTTGTTTTGTGTCTGCTGTGAAGGAATACCACAAGTCAACTACTTGATTGATGAAGGCATGTCATCCAGCAAAGGCAGCAGCGCAGTCATCAACTACATGCACCATTTCTTCAACTACGGAGTTGGGGAAACGCGTGTGGACCTGAATTGTGATAACTGCAGTGGCCAAAACAAGAACAAGTTTGTGCTCTGGTATTGTGCCTGGTGGACCATGCACAAGCTCCACCCCAGTCTGGACCTGCACTTCCTGATCACAGGCCACACCAAGTTTGCCCTCGACTGGTGCTTTGGCCTCATCAAGCAGTGCTTCAGAAAGACCAGAGTGAACACTTTGTCCGAGATTGCTGGTGTTGTGAAGGACAGCACTGTGACGGGTCAACATCCCACAGCTGGTTGGACTGGAGGATGGTACGGTGCTGGTGGAAAGCTATGGCTGGCAACAACACCTGACTCCGTACTTCAGGCTGCTGCCACAGATCAAGCAGTACCAGCACTTCAGGTGAATATCATTTTCATTGCATTGTATGAGGTTATTCTTCTTATCTAAACTTGGAAGGTGAATTGATGTTATGCAAGGTGGTAATATCTTAATTTTTTTGTGTTATTTCCTGTTTTACAGCTTCGATGCTCTGGAGCCTGGTGTTGTCGCCAAGGAGCGTTCGGACTCAGTCGGGACCAGGTTTCAGCTGCTGCGCAACGCTGACATCCTTCCTCCCATAGATGGTCTGCCTGTACAAGACCCACCTGGACTGGACACAGCTAGACAAACTTTTATATTTTTGAGAAGATCAGGGAGTTTTGCGACAAAGAGGCTATGGACATCACATGCCCTGCACCAAAGTCAAGGGCAGGACAGAAACAGGCTCTCCGAATATAGATTCCCTTGTTCATGCGTGGTTCGGATGGACCAGTTCATCACTGGGTGCGAGTTCCCAGTGTAAAAATATTGACACTATCTATTTTTGATATTGCTGCTATGTCTTCTAATATTTTTATCTGGACACTTTCTGTTTACCTGGAATTTTTCCTTATTGTAGGCTACTACTTTTACCACTTTTAGTCTTAATCTTTATTAAACTACTCACTGTTTAGCACATGACTTCACATGTGAAACCTTAAAGAGATGAGTGGGGCTGGCTTAAGAGGGTGTGAACAATGCTGAATGGGTGTAGACAAAGAAGAGCTCTCCAGTAGGTGTACCAAAACATTCAAGGGCCATTTTCTCAAAAGTGTGGTTACAAGTTTATCAACTTTCTAAGCAGAATTACTTTCCCATTGTTCCTCAAATGCAGTGTATAATATACAGTTTTGTAGCTCTGTGTCTCTGCTTTTATCCAATGTAAAAATCACAATTTCAAATGTTGCTACATAAGACCGGCGGTCGGTCACAAATGTGAAAAAAGTAAAGGGGTCTGAATACTTTCCGAATGCACTGTATGTAACTGAAACTGTGTCATAAAGCTTGTACAACGGCATTATCACAAATGCTGCATTTGCCCAGTATTCTTTTCATAGTTCTTCAAGCTCTGTCAAATTAGTTGTTGATCGAGTGGCGGGTGGTTCGAATCCAGGCTCTGTCGTAGCTGGCCGTGACCGGGAGACCCATGGGGCGGCGCATAATTGGCCCTGCGTTGTCCAGGGTAGGGGAGGGAATGGCCGGCAGGGATGTAGCAGGGATGTGGGTTCAATTCCCACGGGGGGCCAGTATGAAAAATTAAATAATGTATGCACTCACTAACTGTAAGTCGCTCTGGATAAGAGCGTCTGCTAAATGACTAAAATGTAATGTAAATGTAATCATTGACAACAATTTTCAGATCTTGCCATAGATTTTCAAGTAGATTTTAAGTCAAAACTGTAACTCGTCCACTCAGGAACATTCACTGTTTTCTTGGTAAGCAGCTCCAGTGTAGATTTGGCCTTGTGTTTTAGGTTATTGTCCTGCTGAAAGGTGAATTATCCTCCCAGTGTCTGGTGGAAAGCAGACTGAACCAGGTTTTCCTCTAGGATCTTGCCTGTGCTTAGCTCCATTTAGTTTATTATTTATCCTGAAAAACTCCCCAGTCCTTAACGATTACAAGCATACCCATAACATGATGCAGCCACGACTATGTTTGAAAATATGGAGAGTGGTATGCACTAATGTGTTGTATTGTTTTTGCTCCAAACATAACATGTTGTATTTAGGACAAAAAGTGAATTGCTTTGCCACATTTTTTGCAGTATTACTTAAGTGCCTTGTTGCAAACAGGATGCATGTTTTGGAATATTTCTATTCTGTACAAGCTTCCTTTTTTCAGTCTGTCAATTAGGTTAGTTTTGTGGAGTAACTACAATGTTGTTGATCCATCCTCAGTTTTCTCCTACCACAGCCATTAAACTCTGTAACTTATTTAAAGTCACCATTGGCCTCATGGTGAATTCCCTGAGCAGTTTCCTTCCTCTCCAGCAACTGAGTTAGAAAGAATGCCTGTATCTCTGTAGTGACTCTGTGTATTGATACACCATCCAAAGTGCAATTAATAACTTCAACATGCTCAAAGGGATATTCAATGTCTGCTTTTTTAAATGTTTACCCATTTACCAATAGGTGCCCTTAATTGCGACACATTGGAATTCCTCCCTGGTCTTTGTGGTTGAATCTGTGTTTGAAATTCACTGCTCAACTGTGGGACCTTACAGATAATTGTATGTGTGTGGTACAGTGATGAGGTAGTCATTAAAACCTCATGTTAACCTTTTCACGCGTGAGTTCTAAATATGAGTGAGGTTTTTTTTATGTGCGTGATGTCAGAATGCACTCACTTTTCCAAAATGTGATTGTTACGCAACAGGACAGTAAACCCACGCTGCCCTCAAACCAAGGCATGCTGCTTGCTAATTATCTATAGGCTATGTTTCAACTTATTATTATTTTCTAACAAGTTTTATTTTATAACAACCGTTTGAATTGAGGTGTGTTCTGCCTCCTCATTAATTCACTGTAGAAGTAGCCCATTTCACTGTTGCGGACAATTTATGGTTGAGGCTTTATTGAGCCGGACAAACTTTTCTCTTCGAGAGCCCAAGCACTTCCCTAGTGTTTCCCCAGATCAATTATGTAGACATTTTGCGCATCTCCAGTCAGAACAGAACTTGCACTTACTTTTTTTTCCCCTGGCACATTTTCCGGCTGGCACCCATATTGCCATCATTGTTGTTTTCCATACTAATAATAACTTTGGACATGTGTGCGTTCCTATCAAAGTACAGTAAATGCCTTATTACGCTATTAATATAGTTTCTGTATATCGTGTTGTCGTTTCTACTGTAGCACACCGTATTATAATAATAATAATAATAATAATAATATGCCATTTAGCAGACGCTTTTATCCAAAGCGACTTACAGTCATGTGTGCATACATTTCTACGTATGTATGGAGCATAATGTATTTACTGTTTTATACACGTTTTCAAGTACTGGTGACATGTATTCCGGTTCTTGCATAGATTGTAATGTATGATGTGTGTAAAATACATTTTGGAAGGTTATACTGATTTATGATGAGTTGATGCTAAGCTAAATGCCAAATATGTGTGGCGCCATGTTTGTTGACATCATACAATGCATTCTGGTTGTCACGTAAACTTCTGTCAGACCAAAGATTTTCTAACAAGACGGGATGGTTCACTCAACTGACTTAGATTGTAACTATCGTTACTCAGGGTTGCCAGCTCAGACCCCCCCTTTCCAGGGGTTTTATATTTATTTAGTTTATAAACTTCTCCTGTGCTTGCCCCCCATTTATTGATTAATCCTCCATCATAGTAATATTTCCTGCATCATATCTCCCCATGATACCTTCCTGTATTTCTACCCCCCATGGACTTGAAATCCCCCACAATGGAAATGAACCCCCCCCCCCCCCACAAACCCCCCTAAATGGTTTCACTCAAATCTGGCAACACTGTAGCTTTCACTCTATGTTTAGGCTAGGCCAGTAGGCTTGTATTTGGGATGATGATTTGTGAGGTGATAACATTTTATTTGCTTTGTAATTTTTCAAAAACTGTAAACGACTTGTGAAGTCATGTGCTCCTGTTCTTGTATACATTGTAAGAAGTACATCGAAGATTTGTAATATACTTAAAAGAGGCCAAACAAAGTTAATATTTTTTGGGCAATGGGGGCAGCCATCTTTGACTTTGTTTATTTGCGTTTTATAGTGAATGGCATTCTGGGATTAGGGTGTTTTCGCTTGACAAACATAAACAAACATGTCTGCCATCATAAAGAAGTTTCTGCTGTTAGCTTAGTTGGCAACACTATTACATTTCTCCCTTGTGCTCACCAGAGATGTGGTACATTGTAAACAAGTCTAGCTGTTAGGTCGCTAACTTATGTTTTTTGTCAGCGCAACCTATTATTTAGACTGGTTTATGGAATGAGTTTGGCTGTGGATGTGTTCCGTGTGATGCTTGGATAATGAAGTTCGCATTTATCTTTTAAATTAAAGGTGAAATTGAGGAATTACTTTTTGAAGACTGTTTTTCCCCATCAGTACAAAACATTGTTTTGATGCTTTTCAGACAACAATGCTGTTTAGAAAATTCAGGCTGTAACACATCAAAATGTTGGGGTATGAAAACTTTCTGAACGTGCAATGTAGGTTAAATTACCAGAGATTCTCACGTATACTATATTAGGCTATCGGTATAACTAGACTGCTACAGTGCATTCGGAAAGTATTCCGACTTTTTCCACATTTTTTACGTTACAGCCTTATTCTAAAATAAAAAATAAAAAAAAATCATCATCAATCTACACACAATACCCCATAATGACAGTGAAAACAGTTTTTTTGAAATTTTTGCAAATGTATTTCAAATAAAAAACAGATATCTTATTTACATAAGTATTCAGACCCTTTGCTATGAGTCTCGAAATTGAGCTCAGGTGCGTCCTGTTTCCATTGAACATCCTTGATGTTTATACAACTTGATTGGAGTCCACCTGTGGTAAATTCAATTGATTGGACACGATTTGGAAAGGCACACACCTGTCTGTATAAGATCCCACAGTTGACAGTGAATGTCAGAGCAAAAACCAAGCCATGAGGTCGAAGGAATTGTCCGTAGAGCTCCGAGACAGGATTGTGTAGTGACTAAGCGGAAACTAAACAGCCCCAAGCAAATTCTAGAGTAGCAGAGAAACAGTGAGAGACCAGACTGAAATGTGAACTGTTTTTTAACAATAGAATACAAAAAATGCACATACAAACAACAACATACAGATGCACACAAACATCTACAAAATCACCCCTGCCCAGTCCCACCTGCTCACACCCGCATCTCCAGCGCCCGCATCACTCTCCGCCACATGGCCTCAAACTGCACTATTTTGTTTCTCTCCGTCGCCTACGCACTTTAAACATTTAGTTAATAAGGCATTTTACCTTTGTTAACGATGGAGGATTGGTTGATTTCCAATGTTTAATTATACGTTTTTTCAAGATGATTGACAAGAAAAGTATCGTCCAACCATCGGGTATCTCACTGCACCCTCATATGCCATGCCTTGAACTATGCAGACAGACAGTAAAAGTACATTTACATTGTAATACTTCTGACAGCCAATTGACTAACTCTGGCCATAACTTTTCGACTTTATAGCATTCCCAGAAGGCATGGATTATTTAGTCATTGTTAGTTTTACACTTAAGACATGACTGCAGTTGTGCTGTAGAATTTGTGAATTTGATCTCGTGTGTAATAAATCCTACACTGAACAAAAATATAAATGTGCAACAATTTCAAATGTTTTACTGAGTTATAGTTCATATAAGGAAATCAGTGAATTGAAATAAATAAATTAGGCCCTAACCTATGGATTTCACATGACTGGGAATACAGATATGCATCTGTTGGTCACAGATACCTTTAAAAAAAAAAGTAGGGGCGTGGATCAGAACACCAGTCAGTATCTGGTGTGTCCACCATTTGCCTCATGCAGTGCGACACATCTCCTTCGTATAGAGTTGATTAGGCTGTTGATTGTGGAATGTTGTCCCACTCCTCTTCAATGGCTGTGCAAAGTTGCTGGATATTGGCAGGAACTGGAACACGCTGTCGATCCAGAGCATCCCAAACATGCTCAATTGGTGACATGTCTGGTGAGTATGCTGGCCATGGAAGAACTGGGACATTTTCAGCATACAGGAATTGTGTAGAGATCCTTGCGACATGGGGGCGTGCGTTATCATGCTGAAACATGAGGCGATGGCGGCGGATGAATGGCACGACAATGGGCCTCAGGATCTTGTCACGGTATCTCTGTTCATTCAAATTGCCATAGATAAAATGCAATTGTGTTCGTTGTCCGTAGCTTATGCCTGCCCATACCATAACCCCACCGCCACCATGGGGCACTCTGTTCACAACGTTGACATCAGCTAACCGTTCGCCCACACGACGCCATACATGCTGTCTACGTCTGTCCGGTACAGTTAAAACCGGGATTCATCGGTGAAGAGCACACTTCTCCTGGGCTGGCATGGTTGCATTTGGTCTGCAGTTGTGAGGCCGGTTGGACATCCTGAGAAATTCTCAAAAACAACGTTGGAGGCGGCTTATGGTAGAGAAATGAACATTCAATTATCTGGCAACAGCTCTGGTGGACATTCCAGCTCTGGTGACAAAACTGCACATTTCAGTGGCCTTTTATTGTCCCCAGCACAAGGTGCACTTGTGTAATGATCACACCTGTCAGGTGGATGGATTATCTTGGCAAAGGAGAAATGCTCAGTAACAGGATGAAAAACAAAATTGTGCACAAAATGTGAGAGAAATACGTTTTTTGTGCATATGGAACATTTCTGGGATCTTTTATTTCAGCTCATGAAACAAGGGACCAACACTTTACATGTTGCGTTTGATTTTGTTCAGCATAGTATATTCATTCAAAATACACTTGGAGTTGTTTTTAAGTTGATCAAGTACACTATAAGTATACAGTGACTTGCAAAAGTATTCATACCCCTTGTATTTCTTCACATTTTATTGGTTGTCAACAATGAACTCAAAATACTCTGTCAAAGTGGAATAAAAAAAATAAAAAAATAAGGTTAATACATTTTTTATAACTAAAATATAGTCATTGCATAAGTATTCAGCATCTTTGTTTAGGCAAGCCTAAATTAGTTCAGGAATAACATTTGGTTGAACAAATCACAGAATATGTTACATGGACTCTGTGTGAAATAATAGGGGTTTACATAATTTTTTTATGACTAACCCTTTCTCTGTCCCCCATACATACAACATCTGTAAGGTCCCTCAGTATTGAATTTCAAGCATAGATTAAACTACGAACACCAGAGAGCCTTTCGAAAGCCTCATAAAAGGGCAGTGATTGGTAGATTGGTAACAATATCAAATCAGACATTGAATATCTGTTTAAGCATGGTCAAGTTAATAATTAGTCTGTGGATTATGTATTAAACAACCCAGACACATCAAAGATACAGTCATCCTTCTAAACTGAGCTGCAGGACAGGAATGAAACTGCTCAGGGATATTACCATGAGGCTGTTGGTGATTTTAAAACAGTTATAGAGTTCAATTGCTGTGATGGGATAAAACTGAGGATGGATCAACAACATTGTAGTGACTCCACAATAATGATTTAAATGACAGAGTGAAAATAATAATACAAATATACAGAATACGTCTGCAACAAGGCACTAAAGTAATACTGTAAAAAAAAATATGTTTTGGCCTACATGCAAAGCGTTATGTTTGGGGCAAATCCAACACATCACTGAGTAACTGCCGCCTTATGTTCAAGCATGGTGGTGGCTGCATCAGGCAAAATCCTAGTGGAAAACCTGCTTCAGTTTGCTTTACAACAGACACTGGGAGAGGAATTCACCTTTCACCAGGACAATAACCTACAACACAAGGCCAAAAGGCCAAATCTACGCTGGAGATGCTTACCAAGAAGACAGTGAATGTTCCTGAGTGGCCAAGTTACAGTTTTGACTTAAATCTGCTTGAAAATCTATGGAAAGACTTGCTGTGGAGCCATGAGCACCAACATCTTGACAGAGCTTGAAGAATTATAAAAATAATAAAGGGCACAATCCAGGTGTGTAAAGCTCTTAGAAACTTACCCAAGAAGACTCACCTCTGTAATTGCTGCCAATGGTGTTTCTAGCATGTATTGACTCAGGAAGCTGAATACTTATTCAACAACTATATTTTAGTTATTTAATTTCTGTCTATCTTTTTCCATTATTTTTTTTGAAATCTTCCACTTTGACAGAGTATTTTGTGTAGATTGTTGACAAAAAATTACAATTAAATCAATTTTAATTCCACTTTGTAACAACAAAATGTGAATAACTCCAAGGGGTATGAATACTTTGCAAGGCACTGTAGTTTCATTGCCAATAATGAGTTCTGAAGAACTTTCTGAATTCCTGTTCAGAAGAGTCCAGAGAAAGTTGACAATGATGTTCATTTTCAAACTGAATAATGTTGTACTTTTAATTACACATTACACATTTCATTGAAATGTTAATTTATTACCGTGATGTGAATAACTAAAGTGTGAAATGCTAATAGGGCACAGTTCTCAAAAGTGTTACTTGTATATTGCTGCTCCAGCCAGAACTGCTTTGTAAATAACATGTTAACATTGGCTGAGAAGATGCCTTGGTCAATGAAGGTAACCGTTACATGACTAATTACAATAGCTAATGTGTTAATGAGTAGAAGTGTATTTGAAACATATATAAATATACTTGAAACACATTATAAATACACTTTTTTTGTAAAGAAAATACAGTTAATTCTAATTCAAATACCATTTTAGTATATTTCTAATTTATGAGAAATATACATGAAATGTACTTAAGGTGTATTCAGTATATTAAAAAAAGTTTACTAATTTAGATCATTTGAAATGTATTTAATATACTTAAATGCTAAAAAATCTAATAAAATTGACATTAAATGTATTTACATTTTTTCCAATGTAGATCATTTTTAATATACTTAAAATATGTTAATGAAGTATGATTTAAATATATTTAAATATTTTCCTCCCCCGCTTGGGTTGTAACTTATTGAGCATCCTAAGTATTTTATATTTTTTGTGGTCCACTTATAGATTTGCTGTGGACCATTAGTTATTATTTTTCTTTTTCTTATTGCCATTATTTCGTGTTTTTTCCATGTTCATTTTATATCCTGAGTATTCTGAAAATATTTTTAGCAAGGGGGGCATTGAGTTTTCAATATTGGTCAGGTATATCAGGAGATGATCTGCAAATAATTGTAGTTTATATTTCTATTAATAAGGGATCCCCATTAGCTGCTGCCAACACCAAACGTGTTAGCTTATTTTTTTCTTTAAGCAATGTTTTTTTTCTGGCCACTCTTCCATAAAGCCCAGCTCTGTGGAGTGTACGGCTTAAAGTGGTACTATGGACAGATACTCCAATCTCCGCTGTGGAGCTTTGCAGCTCCTTCAGGGTTATCTTTGGTCTCTTTGTTGCCTCTCTGATTAATGCCCATCTTGCCTAGTCCGTGAGTTTTGGTGGGCGGCCCTCTCTTGGCAGGTTTGTTGTGGTGCCATATTCTTTCAATTTTTTAATAATGTATTTAATGGTGCTCTGTGGGATGTTCAAAGTTTCTGATATTGTTTTATAACCCAACCCTGATCTGTACTTCTCCACAACTTTGTCCCTGACCTGTTTGGAGAGCTCCTTGGTCTTCATGGTGCCGCTTGCTTGGTGGTGCCCCTTGCTTAGTGGTGTTGCAGACTCTGGGACCTTTCAGAACAGGTGTGTGTATATATACTGAGATCATGTGACAGATCATGTGACACTTAGATTGCACACAGGTGGACTTTATTTAACCAATTATGTGACTTCTGAAGGTAATTGGTTGCACCAGATCTTATTTAGGGGATTCATAGCAAAGGGGGTGAATACATATGCACGCACCACTTTTCCGTTATTTATTTTCTGAATTTTTTGAAATAAGTTATTTTTTTCATTTGACTTCACCAATTTTGACTATTTTTTGTATGTCCATTACATGAAATCCAAATAAAAATCAATTTCAATTACATGTTGTAATGCAACAAAATAGGAAAAACGCCAAGGGGGATGAGGCACTGTACATCACACATAAAACAAAAGATAAAACATATAACATTATTACACCACTACATATCTACAATACAAAATGTATAATACCACAATACAACTATATTACAATGTATGTGTGTAGAGTGCGTGTGTGTGCTCGTATGCGTGTGTGTTTGTGTATCTATTCACAGTCCCCGCTGTTCCATAATGTGTATTTTTATCAGTTTCTTAAATGTTATTCTACTGCTTGCATCAGTTACCTGATGTGGAATAGAGTTCCATGTAGTCATGGCTCTATGTAGTACTGTGTGCCTCACATAGTCTGTTCTTGACTTGGGAATTGTGAAAAGTCCTCTGGTGGCATGTCTTGTGGGGTATGCATTGGTGTCCGAGCTGTGTGCTAGTAGTTTAAACAGACACCTCGGTGCATTCAGCATGTCAACACTTCTTACAAAAACAAGTAATGATGACGTCAATTTCTCCTCCACTTTCAGCCATGAGAGATTTTCATGCATATTATTAATGTTAGCTCTCCGTGTACATTTAAGGGCCAGCCGTCCTGCCCTGCAATTTTCCGAGGTCCCTCTTTGTGGCACCTGTAGGACCTACCTTGTTGATAGTGTTGTTAAGGAGCTTTATTATGAACAAACTTCTCCCAAACGTAGCTACTGTTGTGTCCGTGACAGTTTACAATCCAGGGTTACTCCAAGCAGTTTAGTCACCTCAACTTGCTCAATTTCCACATTATTCATTACAGGATTTAGTTGAGGTTTAGGGTTTAGTGAATGATTTGTCCCAAATACAATGCTTTTAGTTCTTGAAATATTTAGGACTAACTTATTCCTTGCCACCCATTCTGAAACTAATTGCAGCTCTTTGTTAAGTGTTGTAGTTATTTCACTCGCTGTAGCAGCTGACGTGTATAGTGTTGAGTCACCCACATGCATAGACATACTGGCTTTACTCAAAGCCAGTGGCATGTCATTAGTAAAGATTGAAAAAAGTAAGGGCCTAGACAGCTGCCCTGGGAAATTATGTTGGAGAGGCTTCCATTAAAGAACAACCTCTGTGTTCTGTTAGACAGTTAACTCTTTATCCAAAATATAGAAGGGGGTGTAAAGCCATAACACATACGTTTTTCCAGTAGTGGACTATGATCGATAATGTCAAAAGCCGCAGTGAATTCTAACTGAACAGCTCCCACAATATTTTTATCACCTGCATGTAAACAGCGCCGGAGAAGATGGCTGCCGTTTTACAGCCCTCTAACCAATTGTACTATTATGTGTGTTTTTCCGCGTTATTTGTAATTTATTTTGTACATAATGTTTCTGCCATCGTCTCTTATAACCAAAAAGAGCTTCTGGATATCAGGACAGCGATTACTCACCTCGTATTGGACGAAGATTTTTTCTTCAACAAGGCGGCCGCGAAGGATATCATACAGACACCCGACAAGGCCCAAATCCCCGTCATTCGCGTGAGGAAGAGACAGAGATATCGTGGACGTAGATCGGGGTGCCTTGTAAGGATCCCACGGCGAGCGAGTAAACTGCCTCTTCCATCAATCCTATTAGCCAACGTTCAATCATTTGAAAATAAATTGGATGACCTAAGATTACGGTTATCCTACCAACGGGACATTAAAAACTGTAATATCTTATGTTTCACCGAGTCGTGGCTGAACGACGACATGGATATCATACAGCTAGCGGGCTATACGCTACATCGGCAGGATAGAACGGCTGACTCCGGTAAGACAAGGGGTGGCGGTCTGTGTATATTTGTAAACAACAGCTGGTGCACAAAATCAAATACTAAGGAAGTCTCGAGGTTTTGCTCGCCTGAGGTAGAGTACCTTATGATAAGCTGTAGACCACACTATTTACCAAGAGAGTTTTCATCTATATTTTTCATAGCTGTCTATTTACCACCACAAACCAATGCTGGCATTAAGATTGCACTGAATGAGTTGTACAAGGCCATAAATCAACAGGAAAACGCTCATCCAGATGCAGCGCTCCTAGTGGCCGGGGACTTTAATGCAGGGAAACTTAAATCCGTTCTACCTAATTTCTACCAGCATGTTAAATGTGCAACCAGAGGAAAAATAACTCTAGACCACCTTTACTCCACACACAGAGACGCATACAAAGCTCTCCCTCGCCCTCCATTTGGCAAATCTGACCATAACTCTATCCTCCTGATTCCTGCTTATAAGCAAAAACTAAAGCAGGAAGCACCAGTGACTCGGTTAATAAAAAAGTGGTCAGATGACGCAGATGCTAAGCTACAGGACTGTTTTGCTAGCACAGACTGGAACATGTTCCGGGATTCTTCAGACAGCATTGAGGAGTACACCACATCAGTCACTGGCTTCATCAATAAGTGCATCGATGATGTCGTCCCCACAGTGACCGTACGTACATACCCCAACCAGAAGCCATGGATTACAGGAAACATCCGCACTGAGCTAAAGGGTAGAGCTGCCGCTTTCAAGGAACGGGACTCTAACCCGGACGCTTATAAGAAATCCCGCTATGACATCCGACGAACCATCAAACAGGCAAAGAGTCAATACAGGACTAAGATTGAATCGTACTACACTGGCTCTGACGCTCGTCGGATGTGGCAGGGCTTGAAAACTATTACAGACTACAAAGGGAAGCACAGCCGCGAGCTGCCCAGTGACACAAGCCTACCAGACGAGCTAAACCACTTCTATGCTCGCTTCGAGGCAAGCAACACTGAAGCATGCATGAGAGCACCAGCTGTTCCGGATGACTATGTGATCACGCTCTCCGTAGCCGATGTGAGTAAGACTTTTAAGCAGGTCAACATTCACAAGGCCGCAGGGCCAGACGGATTACCAGGACGTGTACTCCGAGCATGTGCTGACCAACTGGCAAGTGTCTTCACTGACATTTTCAACATGTCCCTGACTGAGTCTGTAATACCAACATGTTTCAAGCAGACCACCATAGTCCCCGTGCCCAAGGACTCTAAGATAACCTGCCTAAATGACTACCGACCCATAGCACTGACGTCTGTAGCCATGAAGTGCTTTGAAAGGCTGGTCATGGCTCACATCAACAGCATTATCCCAGAAACCCTAGACCCACTCCAATTTGCATACCGCCCCAACAGATCCACAGATGATGCAATCTCTATTGCACTCCACACTGCCCTTTCCCACCTGGACAAGAGGAACACCTACGTGAGAATGCTATTCATTGACTACAGCTCAGCATTCAACACCATAGTGCCCTCTAAGCTCATCACTAAGCTAAGGATCCTGGGACTAAACACCTCCCTCTGCAACTGGATCCTGGACTTCCTGACGGGCCGCCCCCAGGTGGTAAGGGTAGGTAACAACACATCTGCCACACTGATCCTCAACACGGGGGCCCCTCAGGGGTGCGTGCTCAGTCCCCTCCTGTACTCTCTGTTCACCCATGACTGCATGGCCAGGCACACTCCAACACCATCATTAAGTTTGCCGACGACACAACAGTGGTAGGCCTGATCACCGACAACGATGAGACAGCCTATAGGGAGGAGGTCAGAGGCCTGGCCGTGTGGTGCCAGGACAACAACCTCTCCCTCAACGTGACCAAGACAAAGGAGATGATTGTGGACTACAGGAAAAAAAAAGAGGACTGAGCACGCCCCCATTCTCATCGACGGGGCTGTAGTGGAACAGGTTGAGAGCTTCAAGTTCCTTGGTGTCCACATCACCAACGAACTATCATGGTCCAAACACACCAAGACAGTCGTGAAGAGGGCACGACAAAGCCTATTCCCCCTCAGGAGACTGAAAAGATTTGGCATGGGTCCTCAGATCCTCAAAAAATTATACAGCTGCACCATCGAGAGCATCCTGACTGGTTGCATCACCGCCTGGTATGGCAACTGCTTGGCCTCCGACCGCAAGGCACTACAGAGGGTAGTGCGTACGGCCCAGTACATCACTGGGGCCAAGCTTCCTGCCATCCAGGACCTCGATGCCAGGCGGTGTCAGAGGAAGGCCCTCAAAATTGTCAAAGACTCCAGCCACCCTAGTCATAGACTGTTCTCTCTGCTACCGCACGGCAAGCGGTACCGGAGTGCCAAGTCTAGGTCCAAAAGACTTCTCAACAGCTTCTACCCCCAAGCCATAAGACTCCTGAACAGCTAATCATGGCTACCCGGACTATTTGCACTGCCCCCCCACCCCATCCTTTTTACGCTGCTGCTACTCTGTTAATTATTTATGCATAGTCACTTTAACTCTACCCACATGTACATATTACCTCAACTACCTCAACTAGCCGGTGCCCCCGCACATTGACTCTGCAACGGTACCCCCCTGTATATATAGCCTCCCTACTGTTACTTTATTTTACACTTTTTTTTTTGTTGTTTAAAATAAATGCACTGTTGGTTAAGGGCTGTAAGTAAGCATTTCACTGTAATGTCTGCACCTGTTGTATTCGGCGCATGTGACCAATAAAATTTGATTTGATTTGATTCTCTCAGCCCATTATCAGTCATTTGTAAGTGCCGCGCTTTTTGAATGTCATTCCCTATAAGCGTGCTGAAAATCTGTTGTCAATTTGTCTACAGTAAAATAGCATTGTGTCTGGTCAAACACAATCTTTCCAAAAGTTTACTAAGAGTTGGTAACAGCCTGATTGGTTGGCTATTTGAGCCAGTAAAGGGGGCTTTACTATTATTGGGTAGTGGAATGACTTTTGCTTTCCTCCAGGCCTGAGGGCAAATACTTTCTAGTAGGCTAAGGGGGCTCCTGAGTGGCGCAGTGGTCTAAGGCACTGCATCGCAGTGCTAACTGTGCCACTAGAGATCCTGGTTCGAATCCAGGCTCTGTCGCAGCCGGCCGCGACCGGGAGACTCATGGGTGACGCACAATTGGCCCAGCGTTGTCCAGGGTAGGGGAGGGAATGGCCGGCAGGGATGTAGCTCAGTTGATAGAGCATGGCGTTTGCAACGCCAGGGTTGTGGGTTCGATTCCCACGGGGGGCCAGTATAAAAAAAAACATGTATTCACTAACTGTAAGTCGCTCTGGATAAGAGCGTCTGCTAAATGACTAAAATGTAAATGTAAAATGTCTAAGATTGAAGAAATGGCAAATAGGAGTGGCAAAATCCTCACTAATTTTAAATCCAAGTGAAGTCGCTTGTCATTGTTGATAGACAATAATTTTTTCACCTGTTCCACACTCACTTAACGCAATTCAAAATTACAATGCTTGTCTTTCATAATTTGATCAGTTATGCTTGGATATGTAGTGTCAGCGTTTGTTGCTGGCATGTCATGCCTAAATTTGCTAATCTTGCCAATTAAAAAATAATTAAAGTAATTGGCAATATCAGTGGGTTTTGTGATGGATGAGCCATCTGATTCAAGGAATGATGGAGCTGAGTTTCCCTTTTTGGCCAACATTTCATTTAAGGTGCTCCAAAGCTTTTCGCTATCATTCTTTATATCATTTATTTTTGTTTCATAGTATAGTTTCTTAATTTTATTCAGTTTAGTCACATGATTTCTCAATTTGCAGTATGTTTGCCAATCGGTTGTGCAGCCAGACTTATTTGCCATTCCTTTTGCCTCATCAATCCACAGGGATTTAACAGTTTTTGCAGTCATTTTCTTAATGGGTGCATGCTTATTAGTAACTGGAATAAGCAATTTCATAAATGTGTCAAGTGCAGCGTCTGGTTGCTCCTCATTACACACCACAGACCAGCAAATATTCTTTACATCATTAACCTAGGAATCACTATGAAACTTCTTGTATGACCTCTTATACACAATATTTGTTGGTTTTCCTAGATAAAGTGAGGGAAAAAAGTATTTGATCCCCTGCTGATTTTGTACGTTTGCCCACTGACAAAGAAATGATCAGTCTATAATTTTAATTGTATGTTTATTTGAACAGTGAGAGACAGAATAACAACAAAAAAATCCAGAAAAACGCATGTCAAAAATTTCTGTAGCCATGAAGTGCTTTGAAAGGCTGGTCATGGCTCACATCAACACCATCATCCCTGTGAAGGACCTCTGTGTTACTCTGGACGCTGATCTCTCTTTTGAGGAACATATCAATAATATTTCAAGGACAGCTTTTTCCATCTTCGTAACATTGCAAAAATCAGAAACGTGTTGTCCAAAAATGATGCAGAAAAGCTAATCCATGCTTTTGTCACTTCTAGATTAGACTACTGCAATGCTCTACTCTCCGGCTACCCGGATAAAGCACTAAATAAACTTAAGTTAGTGCTAAACACGGCTGCTAGAATCTTGACTAGAACCAACAAATTTGATCATATTACTCCAGTGCTAGCTACACTGGCTTCCTGTTAGGCATAGGGCTGATTTCAAGGTTTTATTGCTAACCTACAAGGCATTACATGGGCTTGCTCCTACCCATCTCTCCGATTTGGTCCTGCCGTACATACCTATACATACGCTACGGTCACAAGACACAGGCCTCCTTATTGTCCCTAGAATTTCTAAGCAAACAGCTGGAGGCAGGGCTTTCTCCTATAGAGCTCAATTTTTCTTGAATGGTATGCCTATCCATGTGAGAGACGCAGACTCAGTCTCGACCTTTAAATCTTTACTGAAGACTCATCTCTTTAGTAGGTCCTATGATTGAGTGTAGTCTGGCCCAGGGGTGCGAAGGTGAACGGAAAGGCACTGGAGCGACAAACCACCTTTGCTGTCTCTGCCTTGCCGGTTCCTGTCTCTGCATTGGGATTCTGTGCCTCTGACCCTTTTACGGGGGCTGAGTCACTGGCTTACTGGTGCTTTCCATGCCGTCCCTAGGAGGGGTGCATCACTTGAGTGGGTTGAGTCACTGATGTGATCTTCCTGTCCGGTTTGTCGCTCCCTCGGGCTCGTGCAGTGGAGGAGATCTTCGTGGGCAATACTCAGCCTTGACTCAGGGTAGTAGGTTGGTGGTCTGTTGATATCCCTCTGGTGGTGTGGGGGCTGTGCTTTGGCAAAGTGGGTGGGGTTATATCCTGTCTGGGGGTATCGTCGGACGGGGCCAAAGTTTCTCCCGACCCCCCCTGTCTCAGCCTCCAGTATTTATGCTGCAATAGCCTATGTGCCGGGGGATAGAGTCAGTCTGTTATATCTGGTGTTATTCTCCTGTCTTATCCGGTGTCCTGTGTGAATTTAAGTATGCTCCCTCTAATTCTCTCTCTCTCTCTCCCTCCCATCCCGGAAGACCTGAGCCCTAGGACCATGCCGCAGGACTACCTGGCCTGATGACAACTTGCTGTCCCCAGTCCACCTGGTCTTGCTGCTACTCCAGTTTCCACTCTTCTGCCTGCGGCTATGGAACCCTGACCTGTTCACCGGACGTGCTACCTTGTCCCAGACCTGCTGTTTTCAACTCTCTCTCTCTACCGCACCTGCTATTTCAACCTCTAAATGCCTGGCTATGAAAAGCCAAGTGACATTTACTCCTGATGTACTGACCTGTTGCAACCTCTACAACCACTGTGATTATTATTTGACCCTGCTGGTCATCTATGAACGTTTGAACATCTTGGAGAAAAATCTGGCCTTAATGGCCATGTACTGTTATAATCTCTACCCGGCACAGCCAGAAGGGGACTGGCCACCCCTCAGAGCCTGGTTCCTCTCTAGGTTTCTTCCTAGTTTTCTGCCTTTCTAGGGAGTTTTTCCTAGCCACCGTGCTTCTACATCTGCATTGCTTGCTGTTTGGGGTTTTAGACTGGGTTTCTGTATAGCACTTTGTGACATCTGCAGATGTAAAAAGGGCTTTATAAATACAATTTGATTGATTGATTGATTGATCCAGGAAACCCTAGACCCACTCCAATTCGCATACCGCCCCAACAGATCCACAGATGACGCAATCTCAATCGCACTCCACACTGCCCTTTCCCACCTGGACAAAAGGAACACCTATGTGAGAATTCTGTTCATTGACTACAGTTCAGCGCTCAACACCATAGTGCCAACAAAGATCATCACTAAGCTAAGGACCCTGGCACTAAACACCTCCCTCTGCAACTGGATCCTGGACTTCCTGACGGGCCACCCCCATGTGAATATATACACTGAGTATGAAAATGTATGCACTCACTAACTGTAAGTCGCTTTGGATAAGAGCGTCTGATAAATGACTAAAATGTGGTAAGAGTAGGCAACAACACATCTGCCACGCTGATCCTCAACACGGGGGCCTCTCAGGGGTGCGTGCTTAGTCCCCTCCTGTCCTCCTTGTTCACCCACGACTGCGTGGCCAAGCACGACTCCAACACCATCATTAAGTTTGCTGACGACACATCACTGGTAGGCCTGATCACCGACAACGATGAGACAGCGTATAGGGAGGAGGTCAGAGACCTGGCAGTGTGGTGCCAGGACAACAACCTCTCCCTTAATGTGAGCAAGACAAAGGAGCTGATCGTGGACTACAGGAAAAGGAGGGCCGAACACACCACCATTCATATCAACAGGGCTGTAGTGGAGCGGATCGAGAGTTTCAAGTTCCTTGGTGTCCACATCACCAACAAACTATCATGGTCCAAACACACCAAGACAGTCGTGAAGAGGGCACGACAACACCTTTTCCCCCTCAGGAAATTAAAAAGATTTTGCATGGGTCCCCAGATCCTCAAAACGTTCTACAGCTGCACCATCGAGAGCATCCTAACCGGTTGCATCACTGCCTGGTATGGTAACTGCTCAGCATCTGACCGTAAGGCGCTACAGAGGGTAATGCGTACGGCCCAGTACATCACTGGGGCCAAGCTTCCTGCCATCCAGGACCTATATACTAGGCGGTGTCAGAGAAAGGCCCAAAAAATGGTCAGACTCCAGTCACCCAAGTCATAGACTGTTCTTTCTGCTACCGCACGGGAAGTTTCGACTCCCTGTGTTTTCGTCTGCTCATAGTGAACCACAAAGTCCAGCATTCATAGCGAATCCTGATACCGCCCGCTAGAGGGGGCGTGCCCAAACTTGAATAATGGCGTTGTTTACTTCGAATGACCAACACACGTCAGAACCTCTCTATCCAAGATTTTTTTTATCACTGTTTGTCATCATGCGCGTGTGGTAGTTATGTGCTAATTACAAACAAGTTATCTTTCACCATTCTACCTACAAGAGATTCACCCCGATTCTACCAGTGGCATGGAATGATTCTGTGACCAAAGATTATCAGAGGGATTTTCAGGCTGAACTGATGGGGAATCCATTTAGACTCTCTTATTTTTTCACAACAAAACAGAAGATTTTTAATTAGAGGTAACCTAGCTTTGTAAGTTAGCTAGCTAACGTTAAAGTCCTGGAACTCTGAAAGCCATCAGCTAAACCATATAGTTATCTTTTGGTATACACACTGTCAATCAATTTCGCCTATGCCATGGCATGGTAGTCACTGCTAGACTGCAGGTTATCTGGAGTCATTCCACAGTGCCGTGCTGAAAAATACCCCAGAGTGGGGGCATTTTGGGTACACACACCTGAGGGAACGGACACACCTTGCGGTTATGGAGCATAGCAAGCTTGTGGGACAGAAACCAACAAGGGACACTGAAAGGTATAAAATCAAGACTACAACAGTAATGACACAAACACCTCATTCTTCTCTCTGCAGATTCTCAAAACACAATACAAAGACATGTCTACATGGGCTGTGGAGGTTTACAGACAGTACTTTGACATAAGGAAGGGTTTTTTGGTTGTGCTTAGACAGTAAATGTATTGTGTATGAGAGCATTGTGGAAAAATGGCACCTCAATCACTCTCATACACAATTCATACTGTGTAAGAACTGCCTTCCTAAGACTTTACACACCTTTAGCCCCCCAGCCCATTCACTTTGTTGACTGATCTTTCCTCTCAAAAGCAGCTCCCAATGTCCCCGCATTGTCCATAAAAAATACGCTAGGCTGTTCCATTCGGTTGATACCTTTACCAACAAAGGCCCTATGTCCCTTAAACAAAAAGTGTAAAATGCTAAGACCACAACCATGTCTTTCCAGGAAACATGCAGTACCAGCAAATCTTCTGCAAACAGTTGGTGGTTAAGATGCCCTACACCATTTTCAGCAAGTCTTATCCAGCTGGTCGTTCACCGCAGACAGGACAAGACCATCGCCATTAGCACAAAGAGTATCAGCTTCCCCAGGCTACCATTGCCAGTGTACCGAAGCCAGATAAAGGACTATGGCTGCGTATACACAGGCATCCCAATTCTGTTGTTTTTTTGTCACTAGTTGGTCTTTTGACCAATCAGATCAGTTCTGAAAAAGATCTGATGTGATTAAGACCAATTAGTGGAAAAAAGGTCAGAATAGGGTTGCCTGTGTAAACGCAGCCAGTGTGGCACAGCATAAGACAGCGTTTCCCCAAACTTGTTCCTGGGGACCCCCAAGGGGTGCACGTTTTGTTTTTTGCCCTAGCACTATACCGCTGTTTCAAATAATCAAAGCTTGATGATTAGTTGATTATTTGAATCAGCTGTGTAGTGCTAGGGCAAAAACCAAAACATGCACCCCTTGTGGTCCCCAGGACAGTTTGGGGAAACCCTGGCATAAGACAATGTAGAACAAGGGTCTCCAATCCAGTTCCTGGAGAGCTACCCTCCTGCAGGTTTTCACTCCAACCCCAGTTGAAACTAACCTGGTTCAGCTTATCAACCAGAAAATGTGCAGTTTTGTCAACACAATGCCACAAATGTCTCATGTTGAGGGAGTGTGCAATTGGCATGCTGACTGCAGGAATGTCCACCAGAGCTGTTGCCAGATAATTCAATGTTCATTTCTCTACCATAAGCCTCCTCCAACATCATTCTAGAGAATTTGGCAGTACGTCCAACCATCCTCACAACTGCAGACCACATATAACCACACCAGCCCAGGACCTCCACATCCTGCTTATTCACCTGCGGGATTGTCTGAGACCAGCCACCCGAACAGCTGATGAAACTGAGGATTATTTATGTCTGTAATAAAGCCCTTTTGTGGGGAAAAACTCATTCTGATTGGCTGGGCCTGGCTCCCTAGTTGGTGGACCTATGCCCTCCCAGACCCACCCATGGCTGCGCTCCTGCCCAGTCATGTGAAATCCATAGATTAGTGCTTAATGAATTTATTTCAATTGACTGATGTCCTTATGTGAACTATAACTCAGTAAAATCTTTGAAATTGTTGCGTTTATATTTTTGTTCAGTATAAAATACAGGAGTGTACACTTTAATGCTAACTCAAGAGAACTGGTTATTGAACAACAATGTTATATGTTAAAAACTAGCATTACAAAAAATAATGTATGAACAGTGTAGTACATTTCGGTGTGTCTGAGTGTGTCTCAGGTGTAGAGACACACAAGTGCAGAGAACTGTAGCTACAGATTGATACACCAGATTATGTGATTTACCCAAAGATTTTTGCCGACATCTTGTCTATTTCAAGTCTTCTCTCATTGATCGAGACAGGTGGGTGTCCACCCCAAAGTGCTGCATGTCATGATAGAGACCTGTCACGATCGATGTGCGAGAAGACTTGAAATAGACACGATGGCGGCGCACATATTGTTGGATTACTTTATGAAATAACGGAGCATTTTCTAAATTCAAACTGACCCCCTGCAACTGGAAGCAGACATTTTATGAGACTCCTGTTTCCCCGAATCAATGACGAAGATGGCATCGCTAAGGTAGTAGAACATTCTCTGTGCTACACCAAACAGTACCTCTCCTGTAACTCCCAGGAATGGATAACAAAAATATTTGGTTAAATCACATTATCTGGTGTAACAACATGTAGCTAAGAGAACTGGTGATCAGCAGATGATGGGAGAGGTGGTCATGATGAAATTGCCATTCTAAAGAAACACAATAAGTTCATGGAATACTTGTAAAGCTGTGGGAGGAGTGATATGATCACTTGAGAGGGATACAGTGCAGCTACAATGACACGCACAGGAATTCTGTTTCTGTATCTAGTAGGCTGTCCCCGACTAAAATAAATCTTGGTCGACCAAGATTTGTCTGTTCTTTCAACTAATCGATTGGTCTACATTTTTAAACGTGTATTTTTCCATATATTGACACATGATACAGTGGGGAAAAAAAGTATTTAGTCAGCCACCAATTGTGCAAGTTCTCCCACTTAAAAAGATGAGAGAGGCCTGTAATTTTCATCATAGGTACACGTCAACTATGACAGACAAAATGAGAAAAAAAATCCAGAAAATCACATTGTAGGATTTTTTATGAATTTATTTGCAAATTATGGTGGAAAATAAGTATTTGGTCAATAACAAAAGTTTCTCAATACTTTGTTATATACCCTTTGTTGGCAATGACACAGGTCAAACGTTTTCTGTAAGTCTTCACAAGGTTTTCACACACTGTTGCTGGTATTTTGGCCCATTCCTCCATGCAGATCTCCTCTAGAGCAGTGATGTTTTGGGGCTGTCGCTGGGCAACACGGACTTTCAACTCCCTCCAAAGATTTTCTATGGGGTTGAGATCTGGAGACTGGCTAGGCCACTCCAGGACCTTGAAATGCTTCTTACGAAGCCACTCCTTCGTTGCCCGGGCGGTGTGTTTGGGATCATTGTCATGCTGAAAGACCCAGCCACGTTTCATCTTCAATGCCCTTGCTGATGGAAGGAGGTTTTCACTAAAAATCTCACAATACATGGCCCCATTCATTATTTCCTTTACACGGATCAGTCGTCCTGGTCCCTTTGCAGAAAAACAGCCCCAAAGCATTTCCACCACCATGCTTCACAGTAGGTATGGTGTTCTTTGGATGCAACTCAGCATTCTTTGTCCTCCAAACACGACGAGTTGAGTTTTTACCAAAAAGTTCTATTTTGGTTTCATCTGACCATATGACATTCTCCCAATCCTCTTCTGGATCATCCAAATGCACTCTAGCAAACTTCAGACGGGCCTGGACATGTACTGGCTTAAGCAGGGGGACACGTCTGGCACTGCAGGATTTGAGTCCCTGGCGGCGTAGTGTGTTACTGATGGTAGGCTTTGTTACTTTGGTCCCAGCTCTCTGCAGGTCATTCACTAGGTCCCCCCGTGTGGTTCTGGGATTTTTGCTCACCGTTCTTGTGATCATTTTGACCCCACGGGGTGAGATCTTGCGTGGAGCCCCAGATCGAGGGAGATTATCAGTGGTCTTGTATATCTTCCATTTCCTAATAATTGCTCCCACAGTTGATTTCTTCAAACCAAGCTGCTTACCTATTGCAGATTCAGTCTTCCCAGCCTGGTGCAGGTCTACAATTTTGTTTCTGGTGTCCTTTGACAGCTCTTTGGTCTTGGCCATAG
Organism: Coregonus lavaretus; assembly: GCF_964263955.1. Taxonomy (NCBI): domain Eukaryota; kingdom Metazoa; phylum Chordata; class Actinopteri; order Salmoniformes; family Salmonidae; genus Coregonus; species Coregonus lavaretus. The sequence continues at coordinate 35,740,324 of NC_139994.1, forward strand.
TGGAGTTTGGAGTGTGACTGTTTGAGGTTGTGGACAGGTGTCTTTTATACTGATAACAAGTTCAAACAGGTGCCATTAATACAGGTAACGAGTGGAGGACAGAGGAGCCTCTTAAAGAAGAAGTTACAGGTCTGTGAGATCCAGAAATCTTGCTTGTTTGTAGGTGACCAAATACTTATTTTCCTCCATAATTTGCAAATAAATTCATTAAAAATTGGGACTTTGTTGTCCTTAAGCCATTTTGCCACAACTTTGGAAGTATGCTTGGGGTCATTGTCCATTTGGAAGACACATTTGCGACCAAGCTTTAACTTCCTGACTGATGTCTTGAGATGTTGCTTCAATATATCCACATCATTTTCCTTCCTCATGATGCCATCTATTTTGTGAAATGCACCAGGCCCTCCTGCAACAAAGCACTCCCACAGCATGATGCTGCCACCCCCGTGCTTTATGGTTGGGATGGAGTTCTTCGGCTTGCAAGCAACCCCCTTTTTTCTCCAAACATATCAATGGTCATTATGGCCAAACAGTTCTATTTTTGTTTCATCAGACCAGAGGACATTTCTCCAAAAAGTACGATCTTTGTCCCCATGTGCAGTTGCAAACCGTAATCTGGCTTTTTTATGGCGGTTTTGGAGCAGTGGCTTCTTCCTTGCTGAGCAGCCTTTCAGGTTATGTCGATATAGGACTCGTTTTACTGTGGATATAGACACTTTTGTACCTGTTTCCTTCAGCATCTTCACAAGGTCCTTTGCTGTTGTTCTGGGATTGAGATGCACCTAAGTACATTCATCTCAAGGAGACAGAACGTGTCTCCTTCCTGAGCGGTATGACGGCTGCATGGTCCCATGGTGTTTATACTTGCGTACTATTGTTTGTACAGATGAATGTGGTACCTTCAGGCATTTGGAAATTGCTCCCAAGGATGAACCAGACTTGTGGAGGTCTACCATTTTTTTCTGAGGTCTTGGCAGTACGCAGAGATGGTGAAACAAGGATCTTTACTGGTGGTCCTGAAGCCAAAATACAAAATAACGGACTCATCACGATAAAAGAAAGGCGGAGCAAATACGTTTCCAAAATCCGGCTGACAGCCAAAATACGAAATACTACCTAAGACTGAAACAAATAACGAAACAGGGAGAACACTTCTCAAGTACCTGTACATAGATCTCCGATCAGACACTGAGTAGAACTGCTGGACATAGAGAAACTAGCAGAGAAAACTGAGCAAGGGAACACAGGGAAGTGAGGGCATAAAGACACAGGTGAACCGATAGACACAGGTGACACCAACAGGATGATGATTAGTCCCGAATGTGAGTGAGGAGGTGCCTAAGGTTGTCGGAGGATGACACCTAGTGGGTCGCTCCGGAACTGCGACCCCCTCCTGTAACATTAACAAGGCACACCTGTTCATTTAAATGCATACCAAGTGACTACCTCATGAAGCTGGTTGAGAGAATGCCAATAGTGTGCAAAGCTGTCATCAAGGCAAAGGGTGGCTACTTTGAAGACTCTCAAATATAAAATATATTTTGATTTGTTTAACACTTTTTTGGTTACTCCATGATTCCATTTGTGTTATTTCATAGTTTTGATGTCTTCACTATTATTCTACAATGTAGAAAATAGTAAAAAATAAAGAAAAACCCTGGAATGAGTAGGTGTGTCCAAACTTTTGACTGGTACTGTATGTGTATGTGATCATTTTAATGGAAGGTGATGCCAAAGAAAAATGTCCCTCCTGGATGGACAATAAAGTTGTATTATATTATATTTTACATCAGATGGATTTGGAGACTGCTTTCAAGCACATTTCTGCAGCATTAGTCAAGATGTGATCAATACATGTTGATGATTTAATACCAATGCTGTTTGTAACTACCCTGGTAGGTTGACTGATAACCTGTGTACAGGTGCAGTGATCGGTAAGCTGCTCTGACAACTGATGCTCCAGATACTCAACTAGTCTCAAGAAGGCCATTTTTATTGCATATTTAATCAGCACAACAGTTTTCAGCTGTGCTAACATAATTGCAAAAGTGTTTTTTAATGATCAATTAGCAAACACAACGTGCCATTGGAACACAGGACTGATGGTTGCTGATAATGGACCGCTGTACGCCATGTAGATATTCCATAAAGAATCTGCTGTTTCCAGCTACAATAGCCATTTACAAAATTAACAATGTCTACACTGTATTTCTGATCAATTTGATGTTATTTTAATGGACAAAAAAATTGCTTTTCTTTCAACAAGGATATTTCTAAGTGACCCCAAACTTTTGAACGGTAGTGTACACACACACACACACACACACACTACAATGTCTTATTCAACTGGCTGTGTTCCACCCTTAATCTTGTAAAAATAGCCTCCTCTCTTCTGTCCCTTCCTGCCGTCCTCCCCTCCCCGACTTTCCTCTGTACTTGAAATAAATGCCTTCCCTTATTATCTCTATTCCACTGCTCCTGCCTACTCTGCACCATCACTGTATATATCAGTCTTTTTGCCTCTGCCTTGCTCATTGAAACTTCAACATCAACAGTCCCACTACTAAGTGCTTGTTTAGCCTGTTCATCTACTGCCTCGTTCCCCTCCACCCCCACATGGGCTGAGACCCAAGTAAATATTATCTGAATACCATCTGCTTAATCCTGCCATGGGTTTGTAGCACCTCATAAAGCAGGTCTTGTCTGCTACGTGAGCTAAAGGACTGGAGACTCATTAACACTGCACATGAATCAGAGAAAATAACTACTCTGTTTTGTTTGACTTGACGAATTCGTGTTGATGAGAGGAATCACTTGAAGCCATTGCTTCGTCATCTTCTTCTTCTTCGATGCGGTTTAACGGCGGTTGGCATCCAATAAATGTTGGATTTCTGCCACCTACCAGACTGGAGTATAACTTCCTTATACTTTGCTTGAAAAACACTTAACACCTGCTTAACACCCTACTCCACTATTTAAATTGACATTTTAGTCACTTAGCAGACGCTCTTATCCAGAGCGACTTACAGTTAGTGAGTGCATAGATTTTTTTTTTACATACTGGTCCCCCGTGGTAAACGAACCCACAACCCTGGCGTTGCAAACGCCATGCGCTACCAACTGAGCTACCTCAGGCCAACATCCGGAAAGGATGGGACACCACCACTTAACTGTAACTCTTCTGACATCAAGTCTTGCACACCCAAATACCTCTCTGCAGCTGCCACCACAACCTCAATTTTCTGCGACTTATGTTCCATCCCTGCAGTACAGTTGATAACCATTGCTATAAATGCCAAAAATCAAATCTTACTGAAACATATATCTTGTAGGTTTATCCCTCTGTACTGGTACAGCTCTACTACTCACACCACTCCTCTCAGTATCCCTCCCCCTTGATCCATCTTCCTCTACTTTCTTCACTGCCTCAGCATATGACAACTTCTGCACTACTCTAACCCTGGAAACCTCAACCTGCCTCTCTCGCACCGGACATTTCTAATCCCCAGCCCCATGGGCACCCCTACAATTAATACATACCACTACTTTCCCCAATGCTACACATTCCTTTGTCTCATGCCCTTCTGCACACTTCTCACACATAGTTACCTCCTTCCTACACACTGCTGCCACATGCCCATAAGCTTGACACCTTTAACAACGTAACGTATTCGGCACAAAAGCTCATACAGGACAACTTATATATACTAATATCACTTTGACAGGCAAAGACTCAAAAGAACAGACAAATCTTCTGTTTCACCACTCACGTCACCCTGTCTGCGTCGCACCAAACAACGAGTATCACAAACACCGGGAATCTTCCACTTCAGTTGGTCCACTTTCACATTTACCACTCCTTTCAATGGCGCCCTTTTCTTGAGAGCAAAACAATTCACATCTCTTGCCCCCATTCGTTTAACGCGGAGCGCCTGCTCCCTCTGACCTGCAGAAACACAAACAATTATCATAAGACCACTTCTGGTTACCTTCACCAATTCCACAGCACCCAACTCTGTTTTCACCCACCCTGAAACCACAAATGGATCAGCCAAAAGGCAAGGGTCCACTTTTTCCAAACCAAAAACTTCACGCCTACTGTCACAGACTCATCTTTATCCTGACCCTCGGTGCAAGCCTCGGGCTCCAAGAACTTCACCACAACTACCACCTGCCTCTCTTTTTCCATCCATTCCTCCTCCGTATTCCAAGTATATGTCTCCTTATGATAATACTGCACCTTTCCTGACATACTTGTTGTTCTTGTCTTCTCAAGGGACGCCATTTAACCGGCAGTCACAATCTCCGTACAATCAGCACGAACCCCACGGTATATGGAGCGCTCGATAGTGCATCCCACTTGTAAAGCAGCTGCTTCGCTACCGCTTTTCCATTTCAAACAAGCGTGCTCTTCCAACCACAATTCACCGTCTCACGTCCTCTTCCATGGACCTCCTCCAATTCTATTCAGCCATTGCGTCTGGTCAATTCCTTCACTTTTGCCCAAATAATTGTTATTTTTCTTCTTCTTTGGTATAATGGCGTTAACAACAATTATATGTGCATTCCGCCAACTACTGTACAGGTGGATAATAAACATCCTCCACCCCAAAAAAAAATGCGGCCTAAAAAATTTGAAATTATAATACACATAAATAATTACATACAAACGATCAATAACAACATTTTAATTAAACTAAATCAGCCTGCTTTTCTGTTCTAATCAGGTCCCTACACAGGCTCAGAAGGATCCTGTGAGGGTGGGACATTTCCTGGCGACAGTAGTCCTTGCAGTGCTTCTGCCTTTATGTCTTGGAAGCCCAAAAACTTCTCGGCTGCAGATACAATGATGTCCAGCTTCTTGGACTTCTTGGACACTTGTGCAGTACAGTTAATAACTGTGGCTATAAATGCTACAAAATCCACCTTCTTCACAATAAGTGTATCCAGATCACTTGATTGACAGAAAACATTTGCAACTGGTTGAGGTGCATCCCCCGCCATATCTTCTTCAGAACTGTGGCCTCTTGCTCCTTCAACTCTCTTCACCACCTCCACATAAGATATTTGCTGTACAGCCCTGATCATTGACACCTAATCCTCTTTCACCCTAACAGGGCACTCAGGGAATTCGGAAATAGGATCCCCACCACAGTTGCAACATTTTACATAAAACATAGAGCCTTTGCGAAATGCCACTGTCGTATCGCGTCAATGCTGGTAATTATTGCTGTCAAACAAAGAGTCCGCTTAGGCTGTACTTTGATTATAAGTTTTATTTATATCACAAGATGTCAGCATAAGTTTACAGACCCTGCCGGGCTGGAGAACAGTGTCCAAAGATAATGTCTGTTCTAACCTCTTCTTCGCTTTTACCCAGTATATATAATCTTCCCAAGATAGGGGTGGCTCCCTCTACTGTCCAATCCCCTGTCTACAACACACACTTCCTGTCGGTTGTATGTGGCGTCACACTAAAACATTCCCTCTGACACTAAATAAACATCCTTTCAGTTCCACTTAAAAAACATTAACAAAGATATAATCTTAATACACTACATTCCCCCCTTCGAGACGAACTAAAAGTCTCGAAAACAAACAGAATAGGATTATGACAAGTAACAATTTATCTTATTGAGTATCTTTAACATTAAACCAAAAACATTTTCCTCTAGAGTGTAAATACCTTTCTATGAAATATGAATAAATGTTTATGAAGTGTGAATACATTACTATGAAATATGAACAAATCTTTATGGAGTGTGAGAGCGAAAAAACTGTCTGGCAGCCATCGTTCCAAATATCCATCCATCAATCAAGACAGTAAAATTCTCTCACGGTCCCTCTGCCCCAGGCAACCACCTAGGTACTCCAGATCAACTCATAAATCTTTATCAATGCATTTGAAACTATGATGCAATTAAATACACATGAAAGCCCCAGCAAACAAAATACTATCCAAAATGTCCACTCTCAGGCTGGTCGACCCATCGGACCCTACAGTGGATCTCTATCCCTGCCTAGACTCCATGTCCCTAAGCATTCCCGAAATAAACAAAAACATCTAAGATCCCCACATGTATCCAATAACATCAAATATCATTCTACAAAAATTAATACCTAAGAATATGACACACATTATGTATTACACATGCAAATATGTCTATATTTCATTGCAGACACTGGAATGTAGTCCACTACACTTCATCTCCCCCGTAGTCTCGACTTCCAATGCATCGTTGATGATGGAATCGGAACATTTCCACACCTTCCTTGTTCCATCTCCTCCAGTCATTGTCCTTTCATATTGTCCTTGTTTGAGTATTTCAATCTCTACATTTTCCCCCAAATGCTTCTGGAAGAAAAGAAAAGACCAAACAGTATCTTTTGCAAAACAACACTTTCAAATTAAAACATCAATATCAACTAAGAATATAAAAAATGATATATAAATGATGTATGAATCACATTATCCTATTTCCCCCCTTTGATTCATAACATCATACTAAAATCACACTAATATTGAAAAAATTTTTGGGGAAAAATGATCAAATAATCAAAAAGGATATTTATCCATCAATACTCATTTTACATTTTACATTTTACGTCATTTAGCAGACGCTCTTATCCAGAGCGACTTACAGGAGCAATTAGGGTTAAGTGCCTTGCTTAAGGGCACATCGACAGATTTTTCACCTAGTCGGCTCGGGGATTAGAACCAGCGACCTTTCGGTTACTGGCACAACGCTCTTACCCACTAAGCTACCTGCCGCCCTGAGCTACCTACTCCATCCAGTCCCACTTGTCCATCTTCATCCAGATCAGGAACAGTCAACAACGGCATCTGAGTGTTGTCTCCAGGCATCACAACTCCAACCCATCTTAATATCATAGCTTTCGCAAAGGTGAGTAACAAAGTACAAAAGCAAAACATCACACAAAGCACTATCAGAGCTGCAACTAAAATCTGAACCATCACTGCTCCTACTGGGCCTAACTGATCTTGCAACCAAGTCTTCGCTGACCATCCAGCTCCTTCAGATCTACCAAACGCATCCCTTATATTCTTCAACGCATCTATAACACTTGTGATATTATCGGAACTATCTGGGATCAAAGTATAACAATCATCCCCCGTCAGATTCATAGCCAAACATAAGCCACCTTGTTTTGCTAAAATATAGTCAAGAGCCATGTCATGTTTCAACAGCGTCAGTCTGTGACTTCTTTGAGTATTTGACAGAAGGTTAAACCCTCTTATTGTTTCATTCGCAAACCCCTGCAAAGTATAGGTAATATTATCAATATGATCTGCCAAAAATGTTACACCATACCATGGAAAAAGTCCCAGTCCCCACTTCTCTCCTAGACTTATCCTCCAATGGTAGGCTTCAAGACTATGAAATGTCGCCATGTCTCTTTTCACCCTATTTCCAAACCTAGATTCAGATTTATCTGTGTCCGGTGCTACCCCTTTTTTAATGGTAAAAGCCTCATATGGAAGCTTCAACGTTGACATGTAACAACATCCTGTCCATCCATAGGGTAAGAATATATATGCTTTATCACCACAAACCCACCAAATATCTCTAAAATTCCCAATAGTCACATTGTCAGGCAAAAGCTAATCTTTCACCATCAAAGTCCTGCTCTTCTTACTAACTGGAACATAAAAAGTAACATTATATTTCTCATTACTACCCTTAAGGTCATGCTTACCCAAAGTCATCATATAATCATCACAATCTGATATTCCCATAAACATACCCCTTCCATCATATGTTTTATTAGAACAAAAACAACTTTTAGCCCTCACTGGTTTCACCTCCAATGCTTCAGGGTTCGCTGTTACCTGATTTTCCTTCCCATCTAACAAATTCACATAGGGTAATTCATTTAACCAAGAACACCTAAACCTAGGCTTAAACAAATGTTTTGACAACGACATTATTTTATCTGTTAATGATTGTTGCTGATACAACAGCCATGACAAAGCATAAGATTGACACATACTCGATAGAGGTTGAGCGACCGTCTCTAAAATGGACCCCCACGTCTCTGGTGCTGGAATTCTCAACAGACATGGACCCTCAAGATTCCTCACTGATCTTACAGAATGAGTTAACTGTTGGAACCAAAGATTTCTACCTGCCCATTCATCTTTAATCTTCAAAACAGAAGAATCAAATCCATATGCCTTCCATTTAGTTTCTCTTTTCCCTAACGAGCGGTATTGATCAGATGTATCTTCTGATGTTATGTTGAAATCAAAGAACTCATCCTGTACCTCCATGATATTATCTTGCACTATTTCAGATGAATCTATATTGTTCTCTACCACTATCTGCTGAGTCATTCTTGCTACATCCTTTAATTTCAGAAAAGTTGTTGTCGGTGTCGGTGTCATACTTCCTACATTTGTTATTGCCGTCGTACCATTAATCCCTTCCAAAGTTACCATTAAAGTAGTTGATTTAGTTGATGTATTAACCCCCTCAACTTCTTCTAGTGGGAAAGCTACCGATATCCTCTGTGTATTATTTACTGTTGGAGTGGCTACTGTAATATACTTCTCCTGACCTCCTTTGGTGACTGTGGAAGCTTCAACAGACTTCAACTCTTCCATTATAAGCGTCACTTTACGAATTACATAGCCTTTTAACCAATAATTCTTAACCGGAACAAATTTTAATGCTTGCACTAGATAAGTACACATATATTCTCCCTGATCTTTCTCTGTAACATTACGCAAAATAAGTGAACAATCACTCATAACCCTCTTCCCCTTCATATTGTTGTACAAAATATACTTCCTTTGACTAGGGGGAACAGCTTCTACATCTGGTCCTGATAACAATACTTCTTCTCCATAATTATCTCTCCATGTGGGAGGAACGTCCCCTCCCCCACTCCATCTCTCACAGCTACAAGGAAGATGAGCTGTATCACCCATCCTAACCCTAATAACAGTCTTTTCTTCTAAAATTGGTGCTGGAGCTATTGGTTCCCTTGTAATCAAATGCGATATATTTATGGCTTTAATAACTATCAATGTTGAAAGAGTTAAATTGCTTCTCACTGTTGTTTTAATATACTGAAGTGTTGATGTTATTGTTGTTACTTCATCCATTCTCCCTAAGACTCTTAACTCTTCACTTGTATTTCCATCTATCACCACTAGTGTCACTACATTAACTATCAGTCCTAACTCTAATCCCTCACTTTCAACCTGTTGATTATAAAAACTACATTTATAATCACCTTGATCTTCCTGCTGGGAATTGTAAATATAGATACCGCAATCACCCTCAATCTTCAATGTTCTCTCATCATTTAGCAACGCATACTTTCTCAATGCATCTGCTCCTAACAGATCTAAACTCCTACCATATCTATCTTCCCACTAAACTCTAAAATGTCCTTCACCACTGTTCTCTCTCTCTTACTACTAACTTTGAAACTTAGTTTACTGTCTTGGAGTTCCTTCAACCCTAGTTCTCCTAACTTTTTTAATCTAATCTTTTCTCCTAACCTTTAAAAACCTTTTCCACTGATTTATTCACAAAATCCTTTACCACTAATTTTTATAATATGTGATTGGGAAGTCCCCACCTGCTTCTGACTTCTTTACACACAGACTTGGCAAACGACTAAACATATTTTAGCCTAGTTTGAAATCCCTTGGTGTAGGAATGTAACCAAGAATAACAGTCACCCCTTTTAACTTTATTTTTCAGACAGATTGTCTAATAGGCAGTCTAATAGATTATCATCCTTCCTATGATATTATATTTTCAAGCAAATATGACCACCCTTTTATATTCCTTTATTGTGAATTATTTTATTTTAGACTATATAGCCTATGGCTTCCCCCCTTTTTTTTTTTTTTATCAATCAATAAAAATATGAATATTTAAAAAAAAATATATATATTTTTTTTATTCGGGAAAAAATATTTTTAATTAAAATAAAAAATCATTTAAAAAATCAATTAAAAATTATGAATAATTAAAACAATTTTTTATTTCTATATCCTATTTTACCAATTTATCAATTAGTGGCTATCTTACCACATCCCATCAGGAAAGTAAATGCAAGTAGTCAACTTCACAGCAATCCCAAAAAACAAAGACTTCTAATCCTACAACACTACAATACCCATAAACCCCCTTGCTCTATAAGCACCCAATTCTTAACCGGAACAAATTTTAATGCTTGCACTAGATAAGTACACATATATTCTCCCTGATCTTTCTCTGTAACATTACGCAAAATAAGTGAACAATCACTCATAACCCTCTTCCCCTTCATATTGTTGTACAAAATATACTTCCTTTGACTAGGGGGAACAGCTTCTACATCTGGTCCTGATAACAATACTTCTTCTCCATAATTATCTCTCCATGTGGGAGGAACGTCCCCTCCCCCACTCCATCTCTCACAGCTACAAGGAAGATGAGCTGTATCACCCATCCTAACCCTAATAACAGTCTTTTCTTCTAAAATTGGTGCTGGAGCTATTGGTTCCCTTGTAATCAAATGCGATATATTTATGGCTTTAATAACTATCAATGTTGAAAGAGTTAAATTGCTTCTCACTGTTGTTTTAATATACTGAAGTGTTGATGTTATTGTTGTTACTTCATCCATTCTCCCTAAGACTCTTAACTCTTCACTTGTATTTCCATCTATCACCACTAGTGTCACTACATTAACTATCAGTCCTAACTCTAATCCCTCACTTTCAACCTGTTGATTATAAAAACTACATTTATAATCACCTTGATCTTCCTGCTGGGAATTGTAAATATAGATACCGCAATCACCCTCAATCTTCAATGTTCTCTCATCATTTAGCAACGCATACTTTCTCAATGCATCTGCTCCTAACAGATCTAAACTCCTACCATATCTATCTTCCCACTAAACTCTAAAATGTCCTTCACCACTGTTCTCTCTCTCTTACTACTAACTTTGAAACTTAGTTTACTGTCTTGGAGTTCCTTCAACCCTAGTTCTCCTAACTTTTTTAATCTAATCTTTTCTCCTAACCTTTAAAAACCTTTTCCACTGATTTATTCACAAAATCCTTTACCACTAATTTTTATAATATGTGATTGGGAAGTCCCCACCTGCTTCTGACTTCTTTACACACAGACTTGGCAAACGACTAAACATATTTTAGCCTAGTTTGAAATCCCTTGGTGTAGGAATGTAACCAAGAATAACAGTCACCCCTTTTAACTTTATTTTTCAGACAGATTGTCTAATAGGCAGTCTAATAGATTATCATCCTTCCTATGATATTATATTTTCAAGCAAATATGACCACCCTTTTATATTCCTTTATTGTGAATTATTTTATTTTAGACTATATAGCCTATGGCTTCCCCCCTTTTTTTTTTTTTTATCAATCAATAAAAATATGAATATTTAAAAAAATATATATATTTTTTTTTTATTCGGGAAAAAATATTTTTAATTAAAATAAAAAATCATTTAAAAAATCAATTAAAAATTATGAATAATTAAAACAATTTTTTATTTCTATATCCTATTTTACCAATTTATCAATTAGTGGCTATCTTACCACATCCCATCAGGAAAGTAAATGCAAGTAGTCAACTTCACAGCAATCCCAAAAAACAAAGACTTCTAATCCTACAACACTACAATACCCATAAACCCCCTTGCTCTATAAGCACCCAATTATCTTAATTTTAAGGAATAATGTCAGTACTTGATTTCCAAAAGAACCCCTAATCAAACCAAGTGATGCACAGAGACTCAAAATGCAAATTTTATTCAAATTGATCAGTCTGTTGCCAAGTCTCTGTGAAATTGTCATAACATCAAATATCCTGCAGGGGAAGATTTTGTAAACAGAACAGCACCAAAACCTTTTGACTCGATCCTCTGTCGCGTCACACCTTGTCACGTGATGTACACGTCAGCACTCCTCTCTTTCTCTCTCTCTCTCCTCTCGTCCTATCGTTCCTATTTCCTCTCATATGACAAGGGAACAAAAAGGACAGACAAGCATTTAAAGTTTATACACTCACTGAGTTATTTCCAGCATTCAATATTCCTCCACTCACATTCGCTCTAAGAATTAACTCAGGAATAAATAGCTCAATAACATTTTTATTTATTTTAATCCGTCATTTTATTTTATTTATTTTAATCCGTCAACATATATCTAATTTATAAATTCAATAGATCTCAACAAATAGTTTCATTTTCAACCAACAGCCGACGTAACAACTAGAACATTCCATTCGTGTTCAAATCTCTACGTTCGTCTGTGTCTGTTACACACACAAACATAATTTAAGAGGCTTTATTCCATCGCAATGGCCCTCTAAGGTCACATGTTAGCATGTAGCATGCAGCATATTAGCATTTAGCATTAGCATTTAGCATTAGCATGTATCTAACATGTGGCTTGCAACATGTAACAATGTAACCTGCATTGCCCTTTTTCTTTGTCTTATTCCCTACCGTTTATGCTGCCGTGAGTTCAATGGACATCTACTGAGAGGTCCCCCAAACAGCTATCCCGTCGGATAGAAGATGAGCAGTAACCACAATCAAATATATTCCACCAACTCGAGTTCCCAGAACCCACCTAATACACATCTAACGCGCAAAAGGATTTTCGGACCATCCTGGATGGCCCCCCTGGGGTCTTTACAAGATTGCAATGCCCTAATGTATACGTATATCTGCCTTGTACATCTGCCTTGTATTATATCTGCCTTGTATTATATCTGCCTTATTCACTACCATCGATTGCTCTAGACTTCCTATTGAAGCCTATTCCTTCTCCTTTTGCGCCGTTCACCAATGTAACCCAAATTTAGAATAATTATTACAAACCCTTAGTCGACAGCAACAAAACCACATCCGCACACAAGTAATTTACACGGTACACCTTCACCCGCGCACATTCATAAGCCAGCGAACCAACTAACGCCCGAAATTTGTGAGGAATCTCACCTTATAGCCGGCTTGAGCGGTAGTCACCTCGCGGCTCACGAATGGAACACAAGAACGATGCAGACCGATCTCAGCGGAGCCTCCATTTGTCGTATCGCGTCAATGCTGGTAATTATTGCTGTCAAACAAAGAGTCCGCTTAGGCTGTACTTTGATTATAAGTTTTATTTATATCACAAGATGTCAGCATAAGTTTACAGACCCTGCCGGGCTGGAGAACAGTGTCCAAAGATAATGTCTGGTCTAACCTCTTCTTCGCTTTTACCCAGTATATATAATCTTCCCAAGATAGGGGTGGCTCCCTCTACTGTCCAATCCCCTGTCTACAACACATACTTCCTGTCGGTTGTATGTGGCGTCACACTAAAACATTCCCTCTGACACTAAATAAACATCCTTTCAGTTCCACTTAAAAAACATTAACAAAGACATAATCTTAATACACTACACCACAAAGCAGGACTACATGTATTTTTAGATCTCGCCCCCCCCCCCATCAATACACCAGAAGCCATCATAGGGTGTATCATTCAGCGCGCGAAACCCTGACCTGCCTTCCTCCTGGGCAATTATGATTCGAAATGCCTCAGACATGATGAAAACAAGCCCAGATTCCCCCAGGGTGAAATTGCCCTTTAGGTTTGCATACGCTATGCAGTAAATTGACGCTCTCTACTCTCGCACGCAAATGTTGACGCCGTTGACGTGTCTCTCTGTGATTTCAGCTTAAGAGTGTCAGTAGAGGTGTGTGTGCCTGAGTGGGTAGGGACCTGTGGATTAGCATAGAGTGAGTGCAGGAGGTCAGTGCGGATAGTCCGTGGGAGAGAAAGGGCAGTAGTTGTTAGCTATTCAACAGTCTTATGGCCTGGGGTAAGAAGCTATCTCAGAGCCTGTTGGTCCGAAACCTGATGCTCCGGTACTGCCTGCCAGACAGGAGCAGAGAGAACAGTCCATGGCTCAGGTGACTGGAGCCTTTGGCAATTTTCCGGGCCTTTCTCAGACACAGTTAAGGCAGTCCAGGAGATTTTTATGATGACAATGACATTAATACAATAAATCAATATGCAATGTTCAAATCAAATCAAATCAAATTTTATTGGCCACATGCGCCGAATACAACAGGTGCTGACATTACAGTGAAATGCTTACTTACAGCCCTTAACCAACAGTGCATTTATTTTTTATAAAAAAAGTAGAATAAAACAAAAAAGTGTTGAGAAAAAAAGAGCAGAAGTAAAATAAAATAACAGTAGGGAGGCTATATATACAGGGGGGTACCGGTGCAGAGTCAATGTGCGGGGGCACCGGCTAGTTGGGGTAGTTGAAGTAATATGTACATGTGGGTAGAGTTAAAGTGACTATGCATAAATAATTAACAGAGTAGCAGCAGCGTAAAAAGATGGGGTGGGGGGGTCAGTGCGAATAGTCCGGGTAGCCATGATTAGCTGTTCAGGAGTCTTATGGCTTGGGGGTAGAGCTGTTGAGAAGTCTTTTGGACCTAGACTTGGCACTCCGGTACCGCTTGCCGTGCGGTAGCAGAGAGAACAGTCTATGACTAGGGTGGCTGGAGTCTTTGACAATTTTGAGGGCCTTCCTCTGACACCGCCTGGTATAGAGGTCCTGGATGATAGGAAGCTGGGCCCCAGTGATGTACTGGGCCGTACGCACTACCCTCTGTAGTGCCTTGCGGTCGGAGGCCAAGCAGTTGCCATACCAGGCGGTGATGCAACCAGTCAGGATGCTCTCGATGCTGCAGCTGTAGAATTTTTTGAGGATCTGAGGACCCATGCCAAATCTTTTCAGTCTCCTGAGGGAATAGGCTTTGTCGTGCCCTCTTCACGACTGTCTTGGTGTGTTTGGACCATGATAGTTCGTTGGTGATGTGGACACCAAGGAACTTGAAGCTCTCAACCTGTTCCACTACAGCCCCGTCGATGAGAATGGGGGCGTGCTCAGTCCTCTTTTTTTTCCTGTAGTCCACAATCATCTCCTTTGTCTTGGTCACATTGAGGGAGAGGTTGTTATCCTGGCATCACACGGCCAGGTCTCTGACCTCCTCCCTATAGGCTGTCTCATCGTTGTCAGCTCACCAGGATCCTTAGCTTAGTGATGAGCTTTGAGGGCACTATGGTGTTGAATGCTGAGCTGTAGTCAATGAATAGCATTCTCACGTAGGAGTTCCTCTTGTCCAGGTGGGAAAGGGCAGTGTGGAGTGCAATAGAGATTGCATCATCTGTGGATCTGTTGGGGCGGTATGCAAATTGGAGTGGGTCTAGGGTTTCTGGGATAATGCTGTTGATGTGAGCCATGACCAGCCTTTCAAAGCACTTCATGGCTACAGACGTCAGTGCTACGGGTCGGTAGAAATTGGGAAGGTTATCTTAGAGTCCTTGGGCACGGGGACTATGGTGGTGTGCTTGAAACATGTTGGTATTACAGACTCAGTCAGGGACATGTTGAAAATGTCAGTGAAGACACTTGCCAGTTGGTCAGCACATGCTCGGAGTACACGTCCTGGTAATCCGTCTGGCCCTGCGGCCTTGTGAATGTTGACCTGCTTAAAAGTCTTACTCACATCGGCTACGGAGAGCGTGATCACATAGTCATCCGGAACAGCTGGTGCTCTCATGCATGCTTCAGTGTTGCTTGCCTCGAAGCGAGCATAGAAATGGTTTAGCTCGTCTGGAAGTCTTGTGTCACTGGGCAGCTCGCGGCTGTGCTTCCCTTTGTAGTCTGTAATAGTTTTCAAGCCCTGCCACATCCGACGAGTGTCAGAGCCGGTGTAGTACGATTCAATCTTAGTCCTGTATTGACTCTTTGCCTGTTTGATGGTTCGTCGGAGGGCATAGCGGGATTTCTTATAAGTGTCCGGGTTAGAGTCCCGCTCCTTGAAAGCGGCAGCTCTACCCTTTAGCTCAGTGCGGATGTTTCCTGTAATCCATGGCTTCTGGTTGGGGTATGTACGTACGGTCACTGTGGGGACGACATCATCGATGCACTTATTGATGAAGCCAGTGACTGATGTGGTGTGCTCCTCAATGCTATCAGAAGAATCCCGGAACATGTTCCAGTCTGTGCTAGCAAAACAGTCCTGTAGCTTAACATCTGCGTCATTTGACCACTTTTTTATTAACCGAGTCACTGGTGCTTCCTGCTATAGTTTTTGTTTATAAGCAGGAATCAGGAGGATAGAGTTATGGTCAGATTTGCCAAATGGAGGGCGAGGGAGAGCTTTGTATGCGTCTCTGTGTGTGGAGTAAAGGTGGTCTAGAGTTATTTTTCCTCTGGTTGCACATTTCACATGCTGGTTGAAATTAGGTAGAACTGATTTAAGTTTCCCTGCATTAAAGTCCCCGGCCACTAGGAGCGCTGCCTCTGGATGAGCGTTTTCCTGTTGACTTATGGCCTTATACAGCTCATTCAGTGCAATCTTAATGCCAGCATTGGTTTGTGGTGGTAAATAGACAGCTATGAATAATATAGATGAAAACTCTCTTGGTAAATAGTGTAGTCTACAGCTTATCATAAGAAACTCTACCTCAGGCGAGCAAAACCTCGAGACTTCCTTAGTATTTGATTTTGTGCACCAGCTGTTGTTTACAAATATACACATACCGCCACCCCTTGTCTTACCGGAGTCAGCCGTTCTATCCTGCCGATGTAGCGTATAGCCCGCTAGCTGTATGATATCCATGTCGTCGTTCAGCCACGACTCGGTGAAACATAAGATATTACAGTTTTTAATGTCCCGTTGGTAGGATAACCATAATCTTAAATCATCCAATTTATTCTCAAATTATTGAAGATTGGCTAATAGGATTGATGGGAGCGGCAGTTTACTCGCTTGCCGTCGGATCCTTACAAGGCACCCCGACCTACGTCCACGATATCTCCGTCTCTTCCTCATGTGAATGACGGGGATTTGGGCCTTGTCAGGTGTCTGTAGGATATCCTTCGCAGCCGCCTCTTTGAAGAAAAAATCTTCATCCAATATGAGGTGAGTAATCGCTGTCCTGATATCCAGAAGCTCTTTTTGGTTATAAGAGACGATGGCAGAAACATTATGTACAAAATAAATTATAAATAACGCAGAAAAACACACATAATAGTACAATTGGTTAGAGGGCTGTAAAACGGCAGCCATCTGCTCCGGCGCCATTATTATTATGTTGATGTTGTTTGAGTCCGTTCCAAATGGCAAACCTAGGTTTGACTAATCAGCCATTCCTCCTATATCCATTCCTACCAGAACTAGGCCAAGATACTGGGAATTCATGTTACAGAGGGTTAGGGTTGTGGTTGTGTGGTTGAGGCTAGGTTCATACCGTGCGTGTGTTTGAATAAAATGTCTATATGGACAGTATTCATCTTTCAACAGAAGACCAGAGGCGAGGAGGGAACAGCCCATGTTTAAGTCTGTAATGTGTATAATTGATAGCAATGGAGGCCTACCTGTACCTTTTTTCAATAACAGTACATCAGGTCATAAGGTTTATATTGGTTTCTGTTCTAAATAATAATGTAGGCTTTGGTGTTTACATCCAACCACTCAGGAAGCTGTTTCTGTGCATGGAGTCTGCCAAAAAGTCAAAAGAGCATTCAAGTAAAAACAACAGTAGTGTATTCAAGTAACTGTCCAGTGAAAATGTCACTTTTAAAAGTTCATATTCTGTTAACTCATACCCAAATAATGTTGCTGACTCGTCCTATACTCGTATTTGTGGCCAAAGCATAAATTGTAGAAAAAAACACTTCAAAACCCACCTCAAACTTGTATCTCAAACAAACCGTTTCAAAGATGCTTGCTATTTCCTCATAGAACATGATGTTATGTTGGCTAATTGGCTGAGCTGACCAATCAGTGGTCTACTCACATTAATATTTTTAATGACAGTATATGCCCACACCATTCTGTTGTTGGGGTATGCCCACAACATTCCAACACAGAGAAGCTACTTTTTAACACACTTAATTTTTTTTTTTTTAAATGAAGGAAAATTATTTCACTCAGTTTTCAGCTGTGCTAACATAATTGCAAAAGGGTTTTCTAATGATCAATTAGCCTTTTAAAATGATAAACTTGGATTAGCAAACACAACGTGCCATTGGAATACCGGACTGATAAAGGGGCTCTGTACGCCTATGTAGATATTCCATTACAAATCAGCCGTTTCCAGCTACAATAGCCATTTATAACATTAGCAATGTCTACACTGTATTTCTGATCACTTTGATGTTATTTTAATGGACAAAAAAATTGCTTTTCCATCGAAAACAAGGACATTTCTAAGTGACCCCAAATTTGGAACGGTAGTGTACAACATGCATGGCTTTATCCAGGATATATGCATTTTTATATAATTTACTATTAAATGTTTTTTAGTTGAAATAGTATCTTTAACTAAATCAATGATGTATACTATTGAGTATATTGTTTTTATACTGACACTGAGTAATGGGTGCGTCTTGTAGTTGTTAAAACAATGATTAATTTCTACCAAGTGATGTAGTATTTGTCTTACTCTACGTGTCACTGTTTTTTACTTATGTTTCAACTTCCTAACACGTATTTTCACTTTGAATACCTGTACATGTATTTTTTTTTAAAGAATAATATTCATGCTCACTGTTTACTGCCTTTTAATCAAAACATTGATACATAATTGATATAGTCATGTGATATTCAACTTGTGTATTCATGTTTATGTTTTATTTACAGTCGTGGTCAAAGGTTTTGAGAATGACAATTATTGGTCTTCACAAAGTTTGCTGCTTCAGTGTTTTTAGATATTTTTACATTAAGTTTTTGTAAAGACTCAATATTTGCAGTGTTGACCCTTCTTTTTCAAGACCTCTGCAATCCGCCCTGGCATGCTGTCAATTAACTTCTGGGCCACATCCTGACTGATGGCAGCCCATTCTTGCATAATCAATGCTTGGAGTTTGTCAGAAAGTTCTTATGGGATTAAGGTCTGGGGAGTTTCCTGGCCATGGACCCAAAATGTCAATGTTTTGTTCCCCGAGCCACTGGTGACATTGTTCGTCACCAAACTGTTCTTGGATGGTTGGGAGAAGTTGCTCTCGGAGGATGTGTTGGTACCATTCTTTATTCATGGCTGTGTTCTTAGGCAAAATTGTGAGTGAGCCCACTCCCTTGGCTGAGAAGCAACCCCACACATGAATGGTCTCAGGATGCTTTACTGTTGGCATGACACAGGACTGATGGTAGCGCTCACCTTGTCTTCTTCGGACAAGCTTTTTTCCGGATGCCCCAAACAATCAGAAAGGGGATTCATCAGAGAAAATGACTTTACCCCAGTCCTCAGCAGTCCAATCCCTGTACCTTTTACAGAATATCAGTCTGTCCCTGATGTTTTTCCTGGAGAGATGTGGCTTCCTCGCTGCCCTTCTTGACACCAGGCCATCCTCCAAAAGCTCTGCACTGGTGGTGCCCCGATCCTGCAGCTGAATCAACTTTAGGAGACGGTTCTGGCGCTTGCTGGACTTTCTTGGGTGCCCTGAAGCATTCTTCACAACAATTGACCCTCTCTCCTTGAAGTTCTTGATGATCCGATAAATGGTTGATTTAGGTGCAATCTTACTAGCAGCAATATCCTTGCCTGTGAAGCCCTTATTGTGCAAAGCAATGATGACGGCACGTGTTTCCTTGCAGGTAGCCATGGTTAACAGAGGAAGAACAATGATTTCAAGCACTACCCTCCTTTTACAGCTTCCAGTCTGTTATTCTAACTCAATCAGCATGACAGAGTGATCTCCATTCTTGTCCTCTTCAACACTCTCACCTGTGTTAACGAGATAATCACTGACATGATTATGCTGGTCCTTTTGTGGCAGGGCTGAAATGCAGTGGAAATGTTTTTTTGGGATTAAGTTCATTTTCATGGCAAAGAGGGACTTTGCAATTAATTGCAATTCATCTGATCACTCTTCATAACATTCTAGAGTATATGCAAATTGCCATCATAAAAACTGAGGCAGCAGACTTTGTGAAAATTAATATTTGTGTCATTCTCAAAACTTTTGACCACGACTGTATGTATGTATGTATGTATGTATGTGGTATGCATTTGTAATGTTCAGCTATATGGCTTTAGTTACAGTTTATTGTATTTTGGAGAGGCCTTCTATCTGACCACTTAAGCTACTCTGTCAATAAATAGTGAGCAGCATGATAAAGTTGTTTTTGTCATACTATACTCTATAACCATATCCAAAATCATAACCATAAGTCAAGTGCTTCATAATGTCACACATCTGTGGTAAGCCAGACCTCAGTGTGCATTCATAGGGACAGGCTGCTGGTAACAGTGGCTTCTGATGTTGTGGCAGCAAACACATTAAACTATACACAAGACCCCATGGGAAATTATGTGTTCCTCTTTTACATGTCCACCATTTTCTGAAAAATTCCAAGGCCCTCCAAAACAACCAAGCACACAGAGAATGGAGCATGGGCTCTATTCTCACACACTTATCTCTTTTGGAGATACATGTTGGTCTTATGGAGAGACAAGTGTGTCTTAAAATTCTAACTTTTTCTAAACATGTAAATCTTATTCTTAATCAGAATACTCAAGGCCTATGTGGTATTGTGTCTTTCCTGGAGTTAGACAGGTGTTATTCTGGGACTTTGTAAGTAGCAACTCTCTTCTGATTAAACATTTCAGCATGTTTTATAACTCAATATAGTATAAAAATGCACACATTCAGTAGCTTTTTGGCCGAATTGTATATTTATGTATGCTATAATTGGCCATGGTGGTACAGTTGGTGGCAGTAACTGGAAACACCGTTATTGTGAATCGAGGCAGCTTACTTCTCGTTCTTTCTGGAGATCCCAGAGGAACACGTTATGATCCTCTAGAGGCGGCTGAAAAACGTCCTAATGGTCTTCTTCTTCTACTTCTTCTTCTTCTTCTTTTTCTTCTTAGGCTGTTTGCCTCCAGGTCCATCATCTATAAATAATAAAATATAGTTGAGTATTCCAACAAATGCAATGTTGATGTACTGTACATTGCCTAAATACAGTGGGGAAAAAAGTATTTAGTCAGCCACCAATTGTGCAAGTTCTCCCACTTAAAAAGATGAGAGAGGCCTGTAATTTTCATCATAGGTACACGTCAACTATGACAGACAAATTGAGAAAAAAAAATCCAGAAAATCACATTGTAGGATTTTTAATGAATTTATTTGCAAATTATGGTGGAAAATAAGTATTTGGTCACCTACAAACAAGCAAGATTTCTGGCTCTCACAGACCTGTAACTTCTTCTTTAAGAGGCGCCTCTGTCCTCCACTCGTTACCTGTATTAATGGCACCTGTTTGAACTTGTTATCAGTATAAAAGACACCTGTCCACAACCTCAAACAGTCACACTCCAAACTCCACTATGGCCAAGACCAAAGAGCTGTCAAAGGACACCAGAAACAAAATTGTAGACCTGCACCAGGCTGGGAAGACTGAATCTGCAATAGGTAAGCAGCTTGGTTTGAAGAAATCAACTGTGGGAGCAATTATTAGGAAATGGAAGACATACAAGACCACTGATAATCTCCCTCGATCTGGGGCTCCACGCAAGATCTCACCCTGTGGGATCAAAATTATCACAAGAACGGTGAGCAAAAATCCCAGAACCACACAGGGGGACCTAGTGAATGACCTGCAGAGAGCTGGGACCAAAGTAACAAAGCCTACCATCAGTAACACACTACGCCGCCAGGGACTCAAATCCTGCAGTGCCAGACGTGTCCCCCTGCTTAAGCCAGTACATGTCCAGGCCCGTCTGAAGTTTGCTAGAGTGCATTTGGATGATCCAGAAGAGGATTGGGAGAATGTCATATGGTCAGATGAAACCAAAATAGAACTTTTTGGTAAAAACTCAACTCGTCGTGTTTGGAGGACAAAGAATGCTGAGTTGCATCCAAAGAACACCATACCTAATGTGAAGCATGGGGGTGGAAACATCATGCTTTGGGGCTGTTTTTCTGCAAAGGGACCAGGACGACTGATCCGTGTAAAGGAAAGAATGAATGGGGCCATGTATCGTGAGATTTTGAGTGAAAACCTCCTTCCATCAGCAAGGGCATTGAAGATGAAACGTGGCTGGGTCTTTCAGCATGACAATGATCCCAAACACACCGCCCGGGCAACGAAGGAGTGGCTTCGTAAGAAGCATTTCAAGATCCTGGAGTGGCCTAGCCAGTCTCCAGATCTCAACCCCATAGAAAATCTTTGGAGGGAGTTGAAAGTCCGTGTTGCCCAGCGACAGCCCCAAAACATCACTGCTCTAGAGGAGATCTGCATGGAGGAATGGGCCAAAATACCAGCAACAGTGTGTGAAAACCTTGTGAAGACTTACAGAAAACGTTTGACCTGTGTCATTGCCAACAAAGGGTATATAACAAAGTATTCAGAAACTTTTGTTATTGACCAAATACTTATTTTCCACCATAATTTGCAAATAAATTCATAAAAAATCCTACAATGTGATTTTCTGGAGAAAAAATATCTAATTTTGTCTGTCATAGTTGACGTGTACCTATGATGAAAATTACAGGCCTCTCTCATCTTTTTAAGTGGGAGAACTTGCACAATTGGTGGCTGACTAAATACTTTTTTCCCCCACTGTAACTGTTTTGACACAGAAGTCAAAAGTATGTCTGTTGTATGAGATTCAATAGGGACGTGTTGCGTTGCCTAATTAAACATCAGACCTGAGACCCCCCACTAATACGAAGTCTTGAAGAACTCACCTCTGCTTTCAGCAGGCACTCCACTGGACAGCTCTGGTATGACCTCATTGTTCTGAAAACCGGCAGAAGAGAGCATTGTAAGAGTAAGAACAACACAATATGTACTGTAGCTGTTTCACAAAACATACCACAGACATCTAAAGAAAACAATCGTTACTAATTTGTAATATTGTAATATACGTTTGTGATATGAATCTACTTTGGACTCAGTCGAGGGCCAGGTGTGAATCCAAGCCTCTTTCTGCACCTCTCACAGGAGGAGGACATCTTTGTTACTATTGTCACCGCTGTTGGTGTTGAACACAGCAACCAGAGCAAGTTGCTCAGATTTAATCTCCAGGCACATTTTTCCTTGGTGAATGGTGGCCATCTGGTTGAGATCAGCATTTTCTGTGGAATCCTCTTGCAAACAGACAGCCATAGAGTATATAACTATCAGAATCTATAGCAGTTTTCCAAAACATATAAAAGTAATTTGTGCATAGTCAACTTGACAATCTCCAAAATGATACACATAAACACCTATCCCAGTCAAAACTGTTCGCTGCTCTGGCACCCCAATGGTGGAACAAGCTCCCTCACGACGCCAGGACAGCGGAGTCACTCACCACCTTCCGGAGACATTTGAAACCCCACCTCTTTAAGGAATACCTGGGATAGGATAAAGTAATCCTTCTACCCCCCCTTACCCCAACCCACCCCCCCCCCCAAAAAAATAAAATAAAACAAAAAATAAAAAAATATATATACATTTTTTTTTAAATACAAATATTACAAAATATATATATATTTAAAAAAAAAATAACATTGTAAAGTGGTTATCCCACTGGCTATAAGGTGAATGCACCTATTTGTAAGTCGCTCTGGATAAGAGCGTCTGCTAAATGACGTAAATGTAAATGTAATAAACTGCAAAGTTGCTTGAAATTTCATGAAATGACTATCATAATAACAGGCATTTCAGATGGCTCTTATTTCTTACCTCAGTGTTCAGGTGTGGCACATACTCTTTGTGCATCACGTCCTCATTGGTATCGTGAGGTGTTACCAGAAGTTGGTTGTTGAGGCTGAGGAAATCTACCACTGGCTTCTTCTCTTCAATCTACTTGTTGGCAACCTGAGGTTTCACCAAAAGCTGGTTGTTGAAGCTAAGGAAATCTACGTGATGTCCGTGATGACGTTGGAGACATCGGAATACTGGAGAAGGACATTTCCCAGTTCCTCCGCCTCCGTCACATAGACCCACAACATGGCACTGAGGGCTTAGCCACTTTGCTGGCAGAGGCATGGAATAGAGGGCTTGAGCGGAGGACTTCGGAGAGGATCAGGCTGATGGTTCCTGCCGGCACCACAATCTCCTTTGGGATAACTGGAAGGTTGGCCATCCGGACCTTCACCTCCATGTCCATCAGGATTTGAAGAAAGAGCTGTTGAACTCAAGGAGGTTGATGCTCCACTCCCTCTTTAACCTTGGTGGAAACAGCGTGCACCATGTCCCCTGCCACTGTGTTAGAGATGGTCGACAGAATGGCCAATGGCACATCGCCAAGGAACATGGCGGCTGCTGCCTCCACCTGCTCTGTTGGCTGCCCATGGGTGTCTGGCCAACCCATCCTCTGCCCTGAGCTCCAGGAGGATGTAACTCAAGGCTGAGCATACAATCCCTGGACTAAGTGCCCCAGCCCTTTGAATGAACTCTGTCAGCTCCTCCATTGATGGGCTCCTTTTGCCACTGGAAAAGGCAGCCAACATCCACTTGACTTCCAGCACTGCAGCTGGGCTGACCTTCTCCAGCAGCATCTGAAGCCTCTTTGTGGTGACCTTCATAAGAAGAAGAAGATGATGAAGAAGAACAAGAAGAACAAGAACAAAATATACATTGTTAAGTGAACCAAGTCCTCTTCAGTATGCCTTGAGTAGATGGCAGCAGGATCAGGACGATATGCCATACTCTTTTGATGAAACGCCGAGACAGACTGCTTTCGCTGTCCAGCTCTCTACTAAACCCCTGCTCCATCGCATCATACTGTATGTTTGATGCTTCATTGCCTTCCAGATCTGTGTATAACAGCATAATATTAGCTTTTGCATTGGAATCACAGGACAAATTCAAAGATTGGTCTATTAGTGAAATGCATTCTTTCAAATCTATGGATACAAATGAATGAGCTCGCTGCACCTTGAGTGGTTGTCAGTGGGTATGTCCAACCTAGTGCATAAGTCCTATAGTACTGCCTTTGCTAAAGTCCTTCCCAATAAAATGGTTGGTAGCCTGGCTACAATCTTACCTCTGACTTATGGTGTGCAGAGGCGACTTGGGATTCCATTTTGGACAGCCTTGGATAAAAAGAGAATGACTTAGCTTGGAATTGAATATCATTGTCAATTTTGCATTACAAAAAACACATTCAGTTATTTAAATGATAATAATACATAGGCTTACCTTACTGACAACAAAGGTAGCACATTTTGGACTTCCAATGTGAAAATTACACTGAACTCTTCACTGAGACAAGAGTTCAGTTACTGCAACTGTTGATTGCTGTAATTAATAAGTGATGATGGGAAAGCGCAGGGCTATGTTATTATAATTTACGTAATCATAAGGTTTGGCACCATGACGTGTCAGTGCGCAAAGGCGTGCGGTTTAATCAGATATTGTTGGGGGTCATATAGGCCTAACTTTCTCTGTTAATAATCACCAAATAAACCAATCAGCAGACATAACAAGACCAACTACGACTGTTTAAAATGCAATAGTACACTAATTTCAGGTCTAATGAAACAGAAATTAGGCTGACGCGTGGCACCATTACGCACAGAGATACAATAAGAGTGATTGGGGACCAGCAGTAGTCCAAAAAACTCAAACGGTGCTATGGCCATACAGTTAAATTGAATTCTAATTACAGTACATTCGGAAAGTATTCAGACCCCTTCACTTTTTCCACATTCTGTTACGTTGCAGCCTCATTTTTTTATTGATTAAATAGTTTTTTCCCCTCATCAATCTACACACAATACCCCATACTGACAAAGCAAAAACAGGTTTTAAGACATTTTTGCACATTTATTAAAAATAAAAAACTGATATCACATTTACACTACCAGTTAAAAGTTTGGACATACCTTTATTTTCTTTATTTTTTACATTGTAGAATAATAGTGAAGATATCAAAACCATGAAATAACACATATGGAATCATGTAGTAAGCAAAAAAGTGTTAAACAAATCAAACTTGAAAATTCAAGTGGCCACTTTGCACATGGTAGCCTGGGTTAACTGTACCCTGCCAAAGTTAACAATATGGTGCCTATCTTGAGAGAAATTGAACTATTTAGAGTTAGAGTTTTCCCCCTATTATTCATCATCATTTTTGGATTTTAACAAGGCATTTGGTGTATCCTAAGCCAACATGCCATCTGCCCTTTTGACATTTACACTTAAATAGCCTACTGTAAGTAGACTGTTTAAATGGGAAATGGAGAAACAAAAATACGTAGGCCTACCTTACCTTACTAAGAATAAGACCAGGTAGGCTAAACTGGTAGGCCTGGTTGATGTTCTGATCGCTGTAAATGGTAACAGGTAATTTTTGATTGCAGTAATTCAACGATGATATGTGATAAAGAAAGCACTTGATACACTAGGAGGCTAGCTACTTTGCTAATAAAGCATTTGGCTTTGTAATGAATAAATAAGTTGTTATAAATGTTGGGTATGTGACGTGTCATGCGCACAGACACACAGTTTGATCTTTGGGGATATCACTGGGGATCATATGTAGCCTGAGTACCAGTCTCTTTAGCTAACATTCCACTCCTTGCCACTCCTTGTCATTGCCAAAGAGACTGGCCTTTCGGCAATCTTCAAATATGAACCTTCTATCATTAATGCGCTCGAGGAGATCAGAGGATTTAATCCTGATTTGATAATCCTCACAGCTATCCTCCAATCACAATGTTTATGCAAATTAGACAGATAGGAAAATGTTCTAACTTAATTCTTAAATTTGATTGTAAACATTCCAGCATTGGGCACATTAGATTGCATTGTAAACATTAGGCGGATTACAGTATATTGAATTTTTACCACCAGCCAATGTGATCACACAAGAGAAGCTCATCATTCAAATTTTCCCGCCAGTTCATTGTGAATGCTGTAGCCTATTTTATATCCAGCAAGCAAGAGCAAGGTGGTTCTTTCCCAAATATATACAGTATATCTTTTTTAATTGCTCAAAATAAGTGACCAAACTATATTGCTACTTCTGGGACACGTATTGGGCTAGGCTACTGGTTTGAGAGCTGTAATTGGAATAGAGAGAGGATGGAAGAGAGAGAGGCCAGTGGAGATGCCAGCAGAGATGCATGAATTGCGCAAGAAGGAAAGCAAACTTGGTTCGATTGAATCTTGTTGGCTAATATTTTATGGATCATTATTTCTCTCTCTCATTACGGAGTTCACTCTTGCCACTTTGAACAACATGATCTTGCATTGACACTTCCTTCTCACAAGGGAATGACCGCAGCAGCTCACAATGGTATTGTTTATTGTTCTTAAAATTCCAATTCTATGCATACTGAGCGTTGAGATTGCCGAAAGGCCAGTCTCTTTGGCAAATGACAAGAGTGGCAAGGAGTGGAATGTTAGCTAAAAAGACTGGTACCCAGACTAGATGATATGGGCCTATTGTTTACGTTCTACGTTAATTATGGCTATCACTAAACAGATAAAATGGCAGACCTTTAAGGACCAACCATGCAATAAAAATGCAATATACTCATTCTCTAGGCTGTTGAATTCATTAAGCACAGTTATAGGAGGGATTCGGGAACGGGGGGGGGGGGGGGGGGGGGGGGGGGTTACACTAATCTCCCTTTCTTTCTTTCTCTGTGCATGCAGTTCACTCTTTTGTTTTTGTTTGATTTAGAGGTATAAGCCTATGTTTCGACACCAACGCGTGGCTTTTGCTGTGTTGAGAGAGGCAAGCGTGCGCCTGTATCTCTATCACAGAACTAGAATGAGATTATATTTCCATCTCTCTCTCTCTCCCTCTCTCTGCTCTGATAGACATTAGCCTGGAACTCTCTCTCCAACGTTGCACTTCATCATTTATTTAATGTTATTGAATAGGCCTATGTCCATTAATTTTATTTTCCCCTTATAGAATTGCACTGTTATGGTTAGATATGCCACATTATTTGCGGTTGAATATTATGACATGTTGTTGGTGATAGCCAACCTGATGTAACATACTGTATCTGCAGTTTTTTTAAGAACAGACAGTAGCCCACTTAAGCCACCAAATCTTTCTCTCTGCAGGCTCGAGAAAATAATGAAGGAGAGAGAGAGAGGAGGTGATGGAAGTGTTCTACTACTCAACAGCGGCTGCCCACATCGAGGAGAGGGTAAGCAAAGATCAGAGATGGAGTAGGAAGGAGGCATGTTGGCAGGATATTAGCAGACAGATGAGGAAGCTATCAGTCGTCATGAACGAAGCCAGACAAGTTCCCTAGCCACACAGTTACAGCCACCCATACGTCAGCACTCCATACTCCATGCTCCCGAGTGGCGCAGTGGTCTAAGGCACTGCATCTCAGTGCTTGAGGTGTCACTACAGACCCCCTGGTTCGATTCCAGGCTGTATCACAACCGGCCGTGATTGGGAGTCCCATAGGGCGGCGCACAATTGGCCCAGCGTCGTCCGGGTTTGGCAGGTGTAGGCCGTCATTGTAAAGAAGAATTTGTTCTTAACTGACTTGCCTAGTTAAATAAAGGTAAAATAAAAAAATACCAGTACCCCTCCTATCTCCAATGCCATCAGAGCCTTCCTCTCCTGGAGCCACATAGCCCCATTCATGCTACCGGGAGTCATCCAAATACAACCTTCCTGGCCAGTATCACTGATTGGGCCACCGCCAGGACTAGGTCCAGCTCAGCCTGCCCAGACACCTCCACGTCCTGGGCCACAGCCCCTAGACCCACCTCAACCCAAGCAGCAGCCAGCTGCACAACCCTGGCCATAGCCAGCACCATATCCTTGTGCCACAGCCTGGGCCTTGGTACCCATATTCAGTGCCACCAAATGCACCAGCTTGGCCTCCAGCAGACCCCACGATGCCCAGCCTTATGGAGATGGCCATCGTCTCATCTTATGGACTACCGAAGCCCAAACTAACTACGTTCAGCTCAGGCAAGGAAAGTGACTTTGTAATGCTTAAAAAGGGACTGGATAGTGTGCTGGGCCCTCACAGGCATCTAACGGAGGACTATATGTAGCAGGTACTGTTAGACCCGTCTAAAGTTGCCCAGTGCTTACAAGGTGGCCAAGAGGTATGCCAACGACCCCATGCCATACACAAGCGCTATCCAGGCTCTCCAACAGATATACGGCCAGCCAAGGCAGATTGTATAGGAGGAGCTCAAGGACATACTTAACTCCTGCTGTGAAGATAGGAGACGCCCACGGATTGAAGGATTTCTCCTCTGCTGTGAACACACTAATGGGTATGCTGAGTACTATGGATGGTTCCTCCCGGTCCGAGCTGAGGTGCGGCTTCCACGTGAATATCCTCCTGTCAAAGCTTCCCCCCCAGCTACAGAGACAGCTTTGCAGAGTACTGCATCACCCGTGGGATCATCCGTAGCGGTATACCCACTGTCCTTATTGTAATAATCAGGAACATTACGTCAGTGCTTGTGCTGAGTTCAGTAACATCTTGGAGAAAATTCTGGCCTTAATGGCCATGTACTGTTATAATCTCTACCCGGCACAGCCAGAAGGGGACTGGCCACCCCTCAGAGCCTGGTTCCTCTCTAGGTTTCTTCCTAGGTTTCTGCCTTTCTAGGGAGATTTTCCTAGCCACTGTGCTTCTACATCTGCATTGCTTGCTGTTTGGGGTTTTAGGCTGGGTTTCTGTATAGCACTTTGTGACATCTGCAGATGTAAAAAGGGCTTTATAAATACAATTTGATTGTCCACAGACCCTCTCCAAAAGGCTTTCGGAGCCATCATTGACTCAGTGGGTTTTGTCCAACATGTCTCGGGACCTACGCTTTGCCATAATCATACCCTGGATCTAGATTTGTCTTGTGGAATAGATATTGTGGATCTAAATGTTTTTCCTCATAATCCTGGACTATCGGACCACCATTTTATTACATTTGCAATTGCAACAAATAATTCTCTCAGACCCAACCAATTATCAAAAGATGCGCTATAAATTCTCGGATAACACATAGATTCCTAGATGCTCTTTCAGACTCCCTCCACCTACCCAAGGATGCTGGAGTACAACAATATGTTAACCACCTAACCAAGGATCTAAACTTAACCTTGCGTAATACCCTAGATGCAGACGCACCGCTAAAAACAAAAAATATTGGTCATAAGCAACTAGCTCCCTGGTATACAGAAAATACCAGAGCCCTGAAGCAAGCTTCCAGAAAATTGGAACAGATATGGCACTCCACCAAATTGGAAGTCTTCCGACTAGCTTGGAAAGACATTACGGTGCAACATCGAAAAGCCCTCACTGCTGCTCGATCAGCCTACTTTTCCAACCTGATTGAGGAGAATAAAAACAATCCAACATTAATTTTTTTATACTGTCGCAAAGCTAACTAAAAAGCAGCATTCCCCAAGTAAGGATGGCCTTCACTTCAGCAGTGTTGAATTCATGAACTTCTTCAACAAAAATATAATTATCATTAGAAAGCAAATTATGGACTCCTCTTTGAATACGCATATTTCTCCAAAACTCAGTTGTCCTGAGTCTGCACAGAACTGCCAGGACTTCGGACCAATGGAGACACTCTCAAGTTTTTTAATCCTGTATCTCTCGACGCATTCACAAAAATAGTAATGGCCTCTAAACCTTCCAGCTGCCTACTGGACCATATTCCAACCAAACTACTGAACGAGCTACTTCCTGTGCTTGGGCCTCCTATGTTGAACCTCATAAATGGCTCCCTATCCTCCAGATGTGTACCAAACTCACTAAAAGTGGCAGTAGTAAAGCCTCCCCTGAAAAAGCTAAACCTTGACCTGGAAAATAAAAAAATCTAGCGGCCTATATCGAATCTCCAATTCCTTCTCAAAATTGTTTGAAAAACCCATTGCGCAGCAACTCACTGACTTCCTGAAGACAAATAATGTATACGAAACACTCCAGTCTGGTTTTAAACCCCATCATAGTACTGAGACCGCACTCGTGAAGGTGGTAAATTACCTTTTAATGGCATCAGACCAAGATTCTGCGTCTGTTCTCATGCTCCTAAGACTTTAGTGCTGCTTTTGACACAATCGATCAGCACATTATTTTGGAGAGATTGGAAACCCTAATTGGTCTACACGGACAAGTTCTTGCCTGGTTTAGATCTTATCTGTCTGAAAGATGTCAGTTTGTCTCTGTGGATGGTTTGTCCTCTGAAAAATCAATGGTAAGTTTCAGTGTTCCTCAATGTTCCGTTTTAGGACCACTATTGTTTTCACTATATATTCTACCTCTTGGGGATGTCATTCTGAAACAAAATGTTAACTTTCACTGCTATGCAGACGACATTCAGCTATACATTGATGAAACATGGTGAAGCCCCAAAATTGCCTACCCTGGAAGCCTGTGTTTCAGACATAAGGAAGTTGATGGCGGCAAATGTTTTACTTTTGAACATGGACAGAACAGAGATGCAAGTTCTAGGTCCCATTAAACAAAGAGATGATCTGCTGTTTGATCTGACAATTAATGTTGATGGTTTTACAGTCGTCTCAAATAAAACTGTGAAGGACCTCGGCGTAACTCTGGACCTTGATCTCTCTTTTGACGAACATAACAAAAATATTTAAAGAGCAGCTTTTTTCTTTGTAGCGTTGCAAAAATCTGAAACTTTTTGTCCAAAAATGTGGCAGTAAAGCTAATCCATGCTTTTGTCACTTCAAGATTATCTTACTGCTATGCTCTACTCTTCGGCTACCCTGATAAAGCAATAAATAAACATTTACATTTACACTTCAGCTAGTGCTAAATACGGCTGCTAAAATCTTGACTAGAACCAAAAAATTGTATCATATTACTCCAGTGCTGGCTTCCTGTTAAGGCCAGGGCTGATTTCAAGGATTTACTGCTAACCTACAAAGCATTACATGGACTTGCTCATATATGGAGTGATTTCAGTGTCAACAGAAATTGTATTTGAATTTTATAATTTATAATTTGTGTTAGGATATTAAATGTGAATTTTATACATTTGAATTTGTGTTAGGATATTGGAATTAGAATTTGATAAATTTAAGTTGTGTTAGGATATTGAATTTGAATTCAATATTTTTGAATCAGTAATGCACAAATTGAATCATTAAATTCCCAAATTGAACTAGTGTTTCATGATTTGAAACTGAATTGAATTAAAATTGCATTCAGTTTTCAATTTAATTCAATATTCAAATGTAATATTTATATATATATTCAGTTTCAATATGGTAGATATTGCATTCATTTTCTGTGTATCAAGTTTACAAACTATTATTTTATGTGACCAAAGTTTCATATATTTTATTTATCAGATTCATTCAGATTCAGTTTTCAAATTCAGTTTCTAAATTCAGATTCAAAACTGCTCTAAACAACATCCTGGTACTTTGCCAGCCAGGATAATTAGAAGAACAATGATCAATCGAACTCTGGCCGTTGCGTCTACTGTCTTTGCTGTCAGAAAAAGCAAGAAACAGTAGTGATCACTGAGCAGGCATATTAACAAACTCTTCTAAGAAAGGAGTCCTCTTTGATATTACACCTGATCAAGCACAATGCGGCGCGATGCCACTGTACCACAACTGTCAATGGTAAGTGTTAACTGTCTGTCATACTTTGATCACTTGCAACGCTAATTAGTGGAACTGCAGGATAGGGGGTAACTTTAGCTGCTTGTCAACTGCAATGTAAACTCTTGGGATAACTAAAACTAAGAGAAACTGTAACATACATTGATTGTTTAATTTGATTTCATCAGAGCAACCAAAATGGCACAAAACAGGCAACTTATGAAGGTAGCTAGCTATGCTAGCAACAGTTTACCCCATACCATGGCGCTGCTTAGCCAGATCCAGATGTTGAGAAGTGTTAACATGCGGCCATGGTTTACCCCCCAGTCTCACACAGTAACATATGTACACTGTTTGTTTGCAACCAGGCTGTGCCCTGCCTCCTAAAGTGTTTTTAGCAGACAAAGAATGAAGCCAGACACACTTCTCCAACTCAGTTTAAAGTGGGCATTTTTTGTCATCTTCCAACATCTACATAATTTGGTCAGATGTAAAGACTAATAAACTTGAAAACTTGCTGAAGCTTGTTAAATAATAGGCATATTTATCTAACTAAGCCAACCCCCTCGGAAAGTATTCAGACCCCTTCACTTTTTCCACATTTTGTTACGTTATTCTAAAATGGATACAATTATTTTCCCCCGCATCAATCTACACACAATACCCCATAATGACAAAGCAAAAACAGGTTTTTAGAAATTTTAGAAAATGTATTAAAAATAAAAAACTGAAATACCTTTATATATATTCAGACCTTTTGCTATGAGAATCGAAATTGAGCTCGGGTGCATCCTGTTTCCATTGATCATCCTTGAGATGTTTCTACAACTTGATTTGAGTCCACCTGTGGTACATTATATTGATTGGACTTGATTTGGAAAGGCACACACCTGTCTATATAAGGTCCCACAGTTGACAGTGCATGTCAGAGCAAAAACCAAGCTATGAGGTCGAAGGAATTGTCCGTAGAGCTCCGAGACAGGATTGTGTCGAGGCACAGATCTGGGGAAGGGTACCAAAAAATGTATGCAGCATTGAAGGTCCCCAAGAACTCAGTGGCCTCTGTCATTCTTAAATGGAAGAAGTTTGGAACCACAAAGCCACTTCATAGAGCTGGCCACCCGGCCAAAATGAGCAATCGGCGGAGAAGGGCCTTGGTCAGGGAGTTGACCAAGAACCCGATGTTCACTCTGACAGAGCTCCAGAGTTCGTCTGTGGAGATGGGAGAACCTTCCAGAAGGACAACCATCTCTGCAGCACTCCACCAATCAGGCCTTTATGGTAGAGTGGCCAGATGACAGCCCGCTTGGAGTTTGCCAAAAGACACCTAAAGGACTCTCAGACCATGAGAAACAAGATTATCTGGTCTGATGAAACCAAGATTGAACTCTTTGGCCTGAATGACAAGCATCACGTCAGGAGGAAACCTGGCACCATCCCTATGGTGAAGGATGGTGGTGGCAGCATCATGCTGTGGGGGTATTTTTCAGCGGCAGGGACTGGGAGACTAGTCAGGATCGAGGGAAAGATGAACAGAGCAAAGTACAGAGAAATTCTTGATGAAAACCTGCTCCAGAGTGCTCAGGACCTCCGACTGGGGTGAAGGTTCACCTTCCAACAGGACAACAACCCTAAGATCACAGCCATGATCACGCATGAGTGACTTCGGGACAAGTCTCTGAATGTCCTTGAGTGGCCCAGCCAGAACCCGGACTTGAACCCGATCGAACATCTCTGGAGAGACCTTAAAATAGCTGTGCAGCGACGCTCCACATCCAACCTGACAGAGCTTGAGAGGATCTGCAGAGAAGAATAGGAGAAACTCCCCAAATACAGGTGTGCCAAGCTTGTAGCGTCATACCCAAGAAGACTCGAGGCTGTAATCGCTGCCAAAGGTGCTTCAACAAAGTACTGAGTGAAGTTGACAGTGCATGTCAGAGCAAAAACCAAGCCATGATGTCGAAGGAATTGTCCGTAGTGCTCCGAGACAGGATTGTGTCTAGGCACAGATCTGGGGAAGGGTACCAAAAAATTTCTGCAGCATTGAAGGTCCCCAAGAACTCAGTGGCCTCCGTCACACACACAGTTTGCACAGTTCTGTTTACACTGCACACCTCTCATGCCAGAGCGCTATTAAAATCACTCTTATGTAACAGACCCACATTCTGCACCATGGCACTACCACTGCCACCATGTAGTGATGGTACACCTTTCATTTAGCTGTTACACCTTTCAATTACCAGGTATAACAACTGAAAACACAGCCTAACGACCCAATTAACAGCATGTTTGAAGGGATGGCTCCCGTGTTTTAAGAGACTCATGCATCGTCACAAACACATGCACGCATGCATGCACACACACACTCTTAAACAAAGGCACCTACACACTCCTTCACACCAATGAAGTCCGATACTATAATCTGAGACCAAGTATGAAAGCTCCTCTTGAATTGCTAAAACATTGGACACAAAGACAAACAATTGTCTTTAGTCCCTCTGACACTCAACTCCGCTGACAACGTGACAGTAAAAAAATGAATATGGCCAGTCTATAACCAACTTAATTTAACCACTGGCTATTTCTTCACCTACCTACTCTGTGTTCACCAGTGCACCGTCATTCTTCTCTCTGTAGGGGGAGCTAGGTAGGCCTGTCTGGCTTGTAGTTGGGAGTGGCATGGTCTGGTAGAACAGCGTTGGGCTGGTGGTGAGTGCTGCTGACAGCCTCACCCTGCCGTGTAAGGCAAGAAACAGTAGATTCCCATATTGAGTCACACACACATACAGTCACAACACTCAGATCATCGTCAGGAAGGGTCACGGATAATTGCTCTGATCCAGGTACATTGAAAATGGGTGGAATGTGGGCTTGTGGGACTGGTAGATGTAAAGCTACTTAGTTACTCTAGACTAGTGTGCTGACAAATAGTTTAAAGTAGAGCTCTGGTGTGTTTGTATGTAAAGCTGTGTTTGATTGCTGTATGTTAGGCAAGGTGACAAAGGTTTTTGATATTTACTTCATATATCAGTATTAGTGTTGACCTGTGACTGTATGAGAGCAGATTTTTTTCATATGGGAAGCTACTCTAATTTAAGCAACAAATCTAACATTTTGGGATGGTTGAATATAGTGTATCATGATGAGTTAATTTTGTTTCCGTTAACAGAATCAGTATAGATTGGATTAATCAATGTGGCTCTGTTGAATTTCCCCCAACTGAAATTGATTGTATCCGTTGTCAGGAGAATATAATAATAATACTGGAACAAACAGACATTGTTGTGTATTTGAGGTTTACAAAGGCTTCTAAAGTTTATAATTTCTACATTCAAATGTTAGACTTGATTTGCCCTAACAAAAAATGTCCATTCATTATAATCCACATAATAATTCAAATTTCCTGATGCTGCAAGATTATTTTCCTGCTGTGAGAAACTGGATCAAATTAAGATACGGCATCTGTACAGAAGATAATTTGAAAAAATTGTTTTGTATATCCTTTAAATAGCAAGAAATTATATATCTAAACATTGTGCCTGCACTTTTGGACTTGATAGAATCACAACAGGGAGTTCCTGGCCTGTTGAAAGGGTTATATTAACTTTCTATAATTTACATGATCATTATAATCTGTTTAATGGCTTGCCTAGGATATGATTCAGTATTATGATCTTGTGCTGTTAAAAACCACTCATTGTTTTGGCTAAAGGATGGAACTTCACACTCTGTTGTGAACAGCATGGGGTTTCTGACTTGAAATGAGTGTGTATAACTCCTGCATACATCTTCCACTACCTTTAATAGCCCAATATGTGAAGAGTTTGAGGCATCTGCTAATAACTTAATAAGAGTACAGTCCTATGTCAGTAAACAAAGTTTAGTGGTGGTCAGTTATAGAAATAGCTTGGATATTCTGACCTGAGGTGTGTGTATATCTCCTGCGTACATGTAAATCTTCCACTTTCAATAGCCCAATATGTGGGGAGTTTGAGTGACAAGGTGTGTTCGTTGTTATGGAATTAGTAACTTAAGCCAGAGTATCATCCTACCGGTATGTCAGTAAATTATGCTTAGTCGCAGCAGTGATAAGTTATGGGAATTCTGCCCAGGACAGTGGAGGGGTAGAGTAGAGATGTCACCTCCAGCATTGAGTGAGCTGCTGAATAACGCTTGTGTATAGAACTAGAAAACATTAGTACCAGTAATACACAGAAATGTGTTAGCACAAGATATAATTGAATAGACTAGTTAAGACTAACATACCTGTTTCCAATCCCATGACCTTTGTGCCATCAAAAAATACTTGACTCAATGGTTATGTAAAATATGCACCTACAATACATAAAAAAGCATGAAAAGGGTTGGATTTGACCGTCAAACAAAATGAGAGTCGTTTAGATGAAAGAGCTGTTTATCACCAGTTGATTTATCTGTGAATGGATGTGAGCCAATGATGGAATTGGAGTCTTGGCGCGAATGCAAATATGCCTCTGTTTAATATTGACATAACCTAGTATGCAGCGCACTCAATGCTTTGGTTACATAACAACTTTTATAAGGCTTATGTATGGACTAATTTATATATACCAGTATTAGGAAGAAATATGTTTCTATTTGTTATGTATTATGTATTGGAGAGGATAGATCCACTTGCTCTATAGATTTGTTTCCCCTTTAGATTGCTGTCCCTGCTTACCTGTAGTGCAAGGCTACATATATTGTAAATATGTGATAAATATGTGAAAGTGGAGTAGTGGCCTGAGGGAACACACTAAATGTATTGGGTAAAGTGTTATGAAATATAATGTCATGTAATATTTTAAATTGTATGTAATTGCCTTAATGTTGCAGGACCCCAGGAAGAGTATGGGGATCCTTAATAAATACAAATACAAAGGCCAGTAGGCCTACATTGATTTAGCTTCTGCTCAATCATGCAGGAATTTACAGCGTCATTAGGCCTAAGTGTCATATCCTAAAGAATGTGAATTCCAGTGAAACAACGAACACACCTTATCTCTTCTTATCAAATACAACCCAATAAATTCAGAGTGATAGACACACATTGTATTGTATTGTGATTATAAGACAGAAAACACAGATTGTGTGATTATGAGCAGATAGGCCTATTAATCATGCCACAATAAGGAAGTATCACCTTGTTATCTTGCACCAATGTTCTGTGGAGGCCTTGAGCTGGCCATGCCTCTGTTTTCAAGGGAAATAGGGTTATTCTAGCCTTGTGAAACCACGTGAGGTTTAACAAGCCTAGGGTCATTCCTTCACAATATAAAACATTTAAGAAAACATGGAAATCAGGCTGAGCTATACAGGCAGGTCTTGTAGAGCCCGCAGGTATCTGTGCCTCTAGACTTATAGGTGCCTCTCTTTTAACTTATAGCTCAGGGCAGGTGGTTACATTTACCAGGCTGTAAATACAAAGTTACATGAAAGGACTTCTCACATTTATGAGTATAAGTTGATACATGTTCATATATTGCCCAACAGATATCAAAACAAAGCTTGCCTATTATATTTTGAAGCCTGAAGTTTGTGTTTTGAAGCCAAATTGCACAATTACTAAGGGATTCTGAACAAACTTGCAAGAAATGGTTGGATGGGTGTCACGATCGTTATGAGAAGCGGACCAAGGCGCAGCGTGATAGGCGTACATACTTTTATTAAGTGTACACAACACGAACAAAAACAACAAAACGATACGTGAAGTCCTAGGTAATACAACAAAACCATACGGAACAAGATCCCACAATAAACTAGTGAACACAGGCTGCCTAAGTATGGTCCCCAATCAGAGACAACGAGCTACAGCTGTCTCTGATTGGGAACCACCCTGGCCAACATAGAAATAAACGATCTAGAACAAAACCCATAGAAAACTAAACATAACAAGTCCACACCCTGGCTCAACATTTAAGAGTCCCCAGAGCCAGGGCATGACAGTACCCTCCCCCAAAGGCGCGGACTGCGACCGCGCCAACCAAACACAACAGGGGAGGGGCCGGGTGGGACCACCACTCTCCCTCTACCCCCCCGTAGCGCCCCTGGTCTGGTCTGGCCCTGCTGGCCAGAGCTGGACTGGACACCGGTGGAGCGGATTGCTCTGGCTCCGGAGTGGAGCAGCTGACACGGAACAGGCACGGACCGTGCCGGACTGACGACGCGCACCACTGGCTTGGTGCGGGGAGCAGGAACGGGCCGGACCGGGCTAGCGACGCGCACCACTGGCTTGGTGCGGGGAGCAGGAACGGGCCGGACCGGGCTGACGACGCGCACCACTGGCTTGGTGCGGGAGCAGGAACGGGCCGGACCGGGCTGATGACGCGCACCACTGGCTTGGTGCGGGGAGCAGGAACGGGCCGGACCGGGCTGACGACGCGCACCACTGGCTTGGTGCGGGGAGCAGGAACGGGCCGGACCGGGCTGACGACGCGCACCACTGGCTTGGTGCGGGGAGCAGGAACGGGCCGGACCGGGCTGACGACGCGCACCACAGGCTTGGTGCGGGGAGCAGGAACAGGCCGGACCGGGCCGACGACGCGCACCACAGGCTTGGTGCGAGGGTCAGGAACAGGCCGGACCGGGCTGACGACGCGCATCACTGGCTTGGTGCGGGGAGCAGGAACAGGCCGGACCGGGCTGACGACGCGCACCACAGGCTTGGTGCGAGGGGCAGGAACAGGCCGGACCGGGCTGACGACGCGCACCACTGGCTTGGTGCGGGGAGCAGGAACAGGCCGGGCTGACGACGCGAACCACAGGCTTGGTGCGAGGGACAGGAACAGGCCGGACCGGGCTGGCGACGCGCACCACAGGCTTGGTGCGAGGGACAGGAACAGGCCGGACCGGGCTGACGACGCGCACCACAGTCTTGGTGCGAGGGACAGGAACAGGCCGGACCGGGCTGACGACGTGCACCACAGGCTTGGTGCGAGGGACAGGAACAGGCCGGACCGGGCTGTGGAGACGGACTGGAGGTCTGGAGCGGAGAGCTGACACAACCCGTCCTGGCTGAATGCCTATCTCCACACCCTGTGTGTGAGGCATCAGCACAGGACGTACAGGGCTGTGCACTCGTACTGGCGCTACAGCACGTGGCACTGGCGCAGGATATCCGGGACCGAGGAGGGGTACTGGAGGCCACGAGCGTTGAGCCGGCACACTCCGTCCTGGCTGCATGCCCACCTTAGCACGACACGTGCGTGGTGCTAGCACAGGACGTACAGGACTGTGCCGGAACACTCGCGGCACAGTACGTGGCTCCGCATAACCCGGAACCTGCCCAGTCTCACGCTGCCTAGCCTGAGTACGGGGAGTTGGCTCTGCTCTACCTCTAGGCTCCGCCAACCACCCTTCCAGCCCCCCAAACCTGGTGGCCTCCTCTCCTAGATCGCCGATGCGCCCTGTAGCTGCCTCCAGCAGCCCCGTCGTCCACGCCGTGTGCCCCCCAAAAAAAATTACTTGGGGTTGCCTCTCGCGTGTCCGTCGTCGGCACGGTTGGCGCCGTTTCTCCTCTCCTGCCTGGGCCTTTACTCCTGCCCATGGCCCTCTGCCCGCGAATATGTCCTCCCAAGACCACCATTCGCCCACCTGGGACATCGCCAACTTCTCCTGTTTGGCACGCTGCTTGGTCCTCTGATGGTGGGATCTTCTGTCACGATCGTTATGAGAAGTGGACCAAGGCGCAGCGTGATAGGCGTACATACTTTTATTAAGTGTACACAACACGAACAAAAACAACAAAATGATACGTGAAGTCCTAGGTAATACAACAAAACCATACGGAACAAGATCCCACAATAAACTAGTGAACACAGGCTGCCTAAGTATTGTCCCCAATCAGAGACAACGAGCTACAGCTGTCTCTGATTGGGAACCACCCTGGCCAACATAGAAATAAACGATCTAGAACAAAACCCATAGAAAACTAAACATAACAAGTCCACACCCTGGCTCAACATTTAAGAGTCCCCAGAGCCAGGGCGTGACAATGGGACATGGTATTTAGTCATAAAGTATACATATTTGCATTTGTGTGTTTATGTATTTGGGATGTTCTTGCGTACATGTCCTTTTCGTGTTTGCCTGTGTGCAATGTGCATGTATGTGTGAGTTAATCACCATAATCAAACTAAAAGTGATTATGGAACTCTAAAACGAACCTCTGCCATGCAATGACTGCGTGAGAGAGCCAGAGAAGGAGTGTGGGGTGAAGGAAGAGAACATTGTGTCTTAGTGTTAGGGGTCTGTGTGCACCACCCTGGGTGTGGCTATACTCTCTCTCTCTCTCTCTCTCTCTCTCTCTCTCTCTCTCTCTCTCTCTCTCTCTTTCTTTCTCGCTCTGTCTCTCTCTCGCTCTGTCTCTGTGTGTGTGTGTGTCTCTCTCTCTCTCTCTCTCTCTCTCTCTCTCTCTCTCTCTCTCTCTGTCTGTCTGTGTCTCAAGCTGAGAAGACCTGGGGCTGTCACTCCCTGTGATCTCAGACTTTTATAGTTCAGCTCCCTGTCACAACCACAACACTGATGGGTTGATTGTTTTCACAAGCCCTGCCATTACACCGTACACTCTCAGAGAGGGAAAATCATTTAATACACGCTAGAAACACAAAACTTAAACCTTGCTTATTCAACCACCCCACAAATACCATATAAACAGTTCACTCAAAATGATGCACACCCTTAGA
Organism: Coregonus lavaretus; assembly: GCF_964263955.1. Lineage (NCBI taxonomy): Eukaryota > Metazoa > Chordata > Actinopteri > Salmoniformes > Salmonidae > Coregonus > Coregonus lavaretus. Next base: position 35,781,622 of record NC_139994.1, read on the forward strand.
CCGCTGCGCCACTCGGGAGGACTTAAAGATTACTTTTCAACATTGCCTGCTCCCAATCGTTCTCACTACTTAGAAAAACATAATATTGTAAGGCTTTCCTCATGCCCCTTTTCATGATGATGCTAGCAGCCACGTGAGTGCTAGCTAGTTACTGACCAGAACATTAAGGCACAAGTGTGAGCATGTACTCACTGCTCACACATACCACATGCAAATGGATACATTCCAATGTAGTACATGCTGTTTTTCAGTAAAGTTACTGTAACATCTCAGTAGCTAATATCCTTGTCCTTGGGCAACTCTACGTATAGTGCTCCACCCTTATCAGGCATCTCCTATTACAGCTGACAGATGGACTGATCTCCTGTGCTCAGTCTTATTCATCACTTCTTCCACTCTTCTGTGGAATGATGAGGTCCCTGTGGATTCCACTGACGGCAGAGAGCTCCTGTGCAGACAAGACACTGTTTGGCTGGCTAGCTCCCCTGTTACACCCAGAGCATCTGCAGTTATTGAGCCATTCATTTGCAGGATGTGGTTTGAGAGGGCCTGAGGGAGTGATTCCAATAGTCGCAGTCAGTATTAGATCAATGGTTTATATACAATAATGGCTGACAGTGGGAGCTGTTTCCAAGCCACCACACCTCCATCTTGGCACATTTATAAATGTCTTCATTTGTTTTTGGCACGTTTATTATATTACAGACACATTCATGCATACTTTTAAATTATATTATTTGAGCTAAACATACAAATAAAAAATTATAAAATATCTAAAAACATTTTCCTTGAAGTATAATTTTTTTTAAAGTTCTAACGTTACTGTCCCCACTACAACAAAAAAATACTTAAATACATATAATTTTGTCCTTGAAACATTTAAATGCTATACTATAGAATTCCATTCATTCCTATGGAGGACTGCTCCTTCTGGGGAGTGCCAATATGGCCGATCGGTGGCTTCAAAGTCTCTCATTGGCCAATACATATCATCAGCAATCCAGGGTTTATATACATCGTATTAGATAGAACGTTGCGTCCGCCCTCCTGTGGGGAAAAACAACCTGTGGTTACCTAGGTTACCACATTGGCTCACAGCAAATACTTCCCTTACAAAAAAAGATTGCAGTTTCAAACTGCAGTAAAAGTGCAGTAACTGCAGTCGACTGTGGTATTTTGGACGCAGTAATTGCCAAATAACTGCAGTGTACTGCAGTTGAACTGCAGTTATACTGCACTGTAACTGCAGTTATACTGGATTCTTTTTTTTCACAAGGGTTGACCTTTTTCAAATGACATTTTCTTGTCGGCTTGTTTTAGTCAAAACGACGTTTAAGAAAAGTACAACATGACTAAAGATGACAATTTTTTCACCCCCTTTTTCGTGATATCCAATTGCGATCCAGTCTCATTGCTGCAACTCCCCAACGGGCTCGGGAGCGGCAAAGGTCAAATCATGCATCCTCCGAAACGTGACCTGCCAAACCGCGCTTCTTAATCCCCGCACCAATGTGTCGGAGGAAAGCGGGAGCCCCGGGAGCGGGAGAAGGTATCCGTCCTCGTTTCCTGCCTTGGTGGGAGAGCCCTGGAGTGGGCCAACGCAGTGTGGAAAAAGGGAGGTACCACGTTGGAGAACTACAGGGAGTTTGCTCACCTCTTTCGGGCTGTATTTGTTCACCCGCCTGAGGGTCGAGAGGCGGGCGAACAACTGGTTCATTTGAGGCAGGGGACGAGGACCGCTCAGGACTACGCGCTGGAGTTCCGGACGCTGGCAGCGGGGTCCGGGTGGAATGAGCGGGCCCTGATAGACCATTTCCGGTGCCACCTAAGGGAGGACGTCCGACGGGAGCTAGCCTGCCGGGATGCCATGCTATCATTCTCCCAACTGGTGGACATGGCCATCCGGCTGGACAATCTGCTAGCAGCCAGAGGACGTCCTGGTAGGGGTCTGCCCGTTCCCACTCCGGACGACTCTGACCCCGAACAGATGGAGCTGGGGGGAGCCGCCAGTCGAGAGAGCGCAGGAGGACAGCGACAGTGCCACTCTGGTGGCATGAAGGGACAATCCACCTCACGTCGCAGTCAACGTTATTTTGGGTCTGGAGGCGGTAGGCAGGGTACTCACGCATCACCCCAGGTAACGAACACCCAAACGTGTTCAGAGCCCTTTGCGGCGCACTGTACTTTATCTATCTCCTTTCCCGATCACTTGGTAGGTTCCCAGTGTAAGGCACTAGTCAATTCAGGCGCAGCTGGGAATTTTATGGACAGGGCATTTGCACACCGTCAAGGCATATCATTGGTTCCCCTAACCATTCCACTCCCCATCAGAGCACTAGATAGTCGACCATTAGGGTCCGGGTTGGTTAAGGAAGTTACGGTACCAGTCACCATGATTACGCAGGAGACACATGTTGAGTTATGATTATTGAGTCTCCTGCTTACCCTGTAGTCTTGGGTATCCCATGGTTAGCCCTTCACAACCCCAATTTCTCATGGCCACAGAGGGTTCTTACGGGGTAGTCGTGTGAGTGTCCGGGTATGTGTCTAGGTGTTTCTGTTGGTGCGACCATGGTGGAAAGTACAGACGGTACCCCCACCGTGCGCATTCCCCCCGAATACCATGATCTGGCGCTCGCGTTTTCCAAGACGCAAGCGACTAAATTACCACCTCATCGGGAGGGGGATTGCGCGATAAACCTTCGAGTAGACTCTGTACCTCCCAGGAGACATGTGTATCCCCTGTCGCAGGCTGAAACGGAGGCTATGGAAATATACGTCACCAAGTCCCTGCGCCAGGGGTATATACAGTGGGGAGAACAAGAATTCGATACACTGCCGATTTTGCAGGTTTTCCTACTTACAAAGCATGTAGAGGTCTGTAGTTTTTATCATAGGTACACTTCAACTGTGAGAGACGGAATTTAAAACAAAAATCCAGAAAATCACATTGTATGATTTTTTAAGTAATTAATTTGTATTTTATTGCATGACATAAGTATTTGATCACCTACCAACCAGTAAGAATTCCGGCTCTCACAGACCTGTTAGTTTTTCTTTAAGAAGCCCTCCTGTTCTCCAATCATTACCTGTATTAACTGCACCTGTTTGAACTCGTTACCTGTATAAAAGACACCTGTCCACACACTCAATCAAACAGACTCCAACCTCTCCACAATGGCCAAGACCAGAGCGCTGTGTAAGGACATCAGGGTTAAAATTGTAGACCTGCACAAGGCTGGGATGGGCTACAGGACAATAGGCAAGCAGCTTGGTGAGAAGGCAACAACTGTTGGCGCAATTATTAGAAAATGGAAGAAGTTCAAGATGACGGTCAATCACCCTCGGTCTGGGGCTCCATGCAAGATCTCACCTCATGGGGCATCAATGATCATGAGGAAGGTGAGGGATCAGCCCAGAACTACACGGCAGGACCTGGTCAATGACCTGAAGAGAGTTGGGACCACAGTCTCAAAGAAAACCATTAGTAACACACTACGCCGTTATGGATTAAAATCCTGCAGCGCACGCAAGGTCCCCCTGCTCAAGCCAGCGCATGTCCAGGCCCGTCTGAAGTTTGCCAATGACCATCTGGATGATCCAGAGGAGGAATGGGAGAAGGTCATGTGGTCTGATGAGACAAAAATAGAGCTTTTTGGTCTAAACTCCACTCGCCGTGTTTGGAGGAAGAAGAAGGATGAGTACATCCCCAAGAACACCATCCCAACCATGAAGCATGGAGGTGGAAAATCATTCTTTGCGGATGCTTTTCTGCAAAGGGGACAGGACGACTGCACCGTATTGAGGGGAGGATGGAAGGGGCCATGTATCACGAGATCTTGGCCAACAACCTCCTTCCCTCAGTAAGAGCATTGAAGATGGGTCGTGGCTGGGTCTTCCAGCATGACAATGACCCGAAACACACAGCCAGGGCAACTAAGGAGTGGCTCCGTAAGAAGCATCTCAAGGTCCTGGAGTGGCCTAGCCAGTCTCCAGACCTGAACCCAATAGAAAATCTTTGGAGGGAGCTAAAAGTCTGTATTGCCCAGCGACAGCCCCGAAACCTGAAGGATCTGGAGAAGGTCTGTATGGAGGAGTGGGCCAAAATCCCTGCTTCAGTGTGTGCAAACCCGGTCAAGACCTACAGGAAACGTATGATCTCTGTAATTGCAAACAAAGGTTTCTGTACCAAATATTAAGTTCTGCTTTTCTGATGTATCAAATACTTATTTCATGCAATAAAAAGCAAATGAATTACTTAAAACTCATACAATGTGATTTTCTGGATTTTCAGTTGAAGTGTACCTATGATAAAAATTACAGACCTCTACATGCTTTGTAAGTAGGAAAACCTGCAAAATCGGCAGTGTATCAAATACTTGTTCTCCCCACTGTACGTCCCTCCACTTCACCTGCCTCGTCGTGTTTCTTCTTTGTGAAGAAGAAAGATGGCGGTTTACGCCCGTGCATTGATTATCGACCACTGAATAATGTGACGGTACGATTTAGTTATCCTCTTCCCCTCATTCCTTCAGCCAATGCATGGGGCCCGTTTTTTCACCAAATTAGACCTCAGGAGTGCCTACAACCTGGTGCGTATTCGGGAAGGGGATGAGTGGAAAACAGCATTCAGCACAACCTCGGGGCATTGTGAATACCTGGTGATGCCCTACGGTTTGATGAATGCTCCATCCGTTTTCCAGTCCTTTGTGAACGAGGTGTTTCGGGACATGCTTGGTCGCGGTGTGGTGGTCTACATCGATGACATCCTGGTGTATTCTGCTACGCGCGCCGAGCATGTGTCCCTGGTTCGCAAAGTACTGGTCCGACTGCTGGAAAATTATCTTTATGCCAAGACAGAGAAGTGTGAGTTTTTCCAGCAGTCAATCTCCTTCCTCGGATATCGCATTACCACCACAGGTGTGGAGATGGAGGGAGACCGCATTTGCAGCCGTACGTAATTGGCCGACTCCAACCACGGTAAAGGAGGTGCAGCGCTTCCTTGGCTTTGCCAACTACTATCGAAGGTTTATTCGGGGCTTTGGCAAGGTCGCAGCTCCCATTACCTCCTTGTTGAAGGGTGGGCCGTCCCGGCTCCGCTGGTCTGCTGAGGCTGATTTGGCATTCAGTAGATTGCGGGGTCTGTTCACCTCAGCCCCGGTACTGGCTCACCCCGATCAATCACTACCGTTCGTAGTGGAGGTGGATGCGTCCAAGGTAGGGATAGGAGCTGTCTTATCCCAACGCTCAGGCACGCCACCCAAGCTCCGCCCCTGTTCCTTCTTTTCTAAGAAGCTCAGCTCGGCGGAGCAAAACTATGGCGTTGGTGATCGGGAGCTGTTGGCTGTTGTCCGAGCTTTGACGGTGTGGAGACATTGGCTCGAAGGGGCGAAACACCCTTTCCTCGTCTGGACAGACCACCATAACCTAGAGTACATTCGGGCAGCGAGGAGGCTGAATCCTCGCCAGGCCAGGTGGGCCCTCTTCTTACATTTTACGTCATTTAGCAGACGCTCTTATCCAGAGCGACTTACAGTTAGTGCATACATTATTCTTTTTTATTTTCATACTGGCCCCCCGTGGGAATCAAACCCACAACCCTGGCGTTGCAAACGCCATGCTCTACCAACTGAGCTACCTCCCTGCCGGCCATTCCCTCCCCTACCCTGGGCCAATTGTGCGCCGCCCCATTTGTCTCCCGGTTGCGGCCGGCTACAGCAGAGCCTGGATTCGAACCAGGATCTCTAGTGGCACAGCTAGCACTGCGATGCAGTGCCTTAGACCACTGCGCCACTCGGGAGAAATCTTCACCCGGTTTGATTTCACACTCTCCTACATTCCGGGTACGAAGAACGTGAAGGCAGACGCACTGTCTCGGCTGTATGACACAGAGGAGAGGCCCAGAGACAACACCCCCATACTCCCGGCCTCATGCATTGTGGCGCCAGTAGTATGGGCGATGGACGCAGATATAGCGTAGGCATTACGCACAGATCCATCTCCACCACAGTGTCCAGCTGGGCTGCAGTACGTGCCTGCGCTTATCCGTGATCGTCTGATCTACTGGGCACACACGTCACCCTCCTCTGGTCATCCAGGTATCGGTCGTACAATGCGCTGCCTGACCGAGAAGTACTGGTGGCCTACCTTGGCTAAGGACGTGAGGGTGTATGTTTCCTCATGCTCAGTGTGCGCCCAGAGTAAGGCACCTAGGCACCTCCCAGCGGGTAAGCTACAACCTTTACCAGTTCCACAACGACCATGGTCTCACCTGAGTATTGATTTTTCTCACTGATCTTCCCCCCTCCCAAGGTAACACCACTTTCCTGGTCGTTGTGGACCGCTTTTCAAAGTTCTGCCGCCTCCTTCCTCTGCCCGGTCTCCACACGGCCCTACAAACTGCGGAGGCTCTGTTTACTCACGTCTTCCGGCACTATGGGGTACCAGAGGATATAATGTCCGACCGAGGTTCCCAGTTCACGTCTAGAATCTGGAAGGCGTTCATGGAACGTCTGGGGGTCTCGGTCAGCCTGATCTCTGGTTTTCACCCCGAGAGCAATGGTCAGGTGGAAAGGGTGAATCAAGATGTGGGTAGGTTCAGGACCGGCCGGGGGAGTGGTCGGTGTTCCTGCCATGGGCAGAATATGCTCAGAACTCTCTCCGCCACTCCTCCACTCCTCCACTCCTCCACTAACCTAACACCCTTCCAATGTGTTTTGTGTTACCAACCGGTCCTGGCACCGTGGCACCAGAGCCAGACCGAGGCTCCCGCGGTGGATGACTGGTTTCGGCGCGCGGAGGAGACTTGGGATGCTGCCCACGTTCGCCTCCAGCGCGCTGTGCGTCATCAGAAGGCCAACGCTGACCGCCACCACAGGGAGGCCCCGGTGTTCGTACCGGGGGATCGGGTCTGGCTCTCGACCCAGAATCTGCCCCTCCGCCTGCCCTGCCGGAAGCTGAGCCTGCGGTTTGTGGGGCCGTTTAAAGTCCTGAGGAGAATAAACGAGGTGACATACAGGTTGTTACTCCCCCCTGATTACCGTATTAACCCCTCGTTTCATGTGTCTCTCCTCAGGACGGTGGTAGCTAGTCCGCTCCAGGAGTCTGAGGTACGGGAGGTTCCTCCACCTCCTCTGGACATTGTGGGGGCCCCGGCGTACTCGGTCCGTTCCATCCTGGATTCGAGGTGTCGGGTGGGGGGCCTTCAGTATCTCGTGGAGTGGGAGGGGTACGGTCCGGAGGAACGGTGCTGGGTCCCAAGGCGGGACATCCTCGATCCCTCCCTGTTGAGGGATTTCCACCATCGCCATCCGACTCACCCTGCTCCGCGTCCTCCTGGCCGTCCCCGAGGCCGGGGTCGACGCACTGCTGGAGCCGCGCATCAGGGTCGGGGTACTGTCACGACTTCCGCCGAGGCTGCCCCCCCTCCTGGTTCGGGCAGGCTTCGGCGTTCGTCGTCACCGGAGTACTAGCTACTGCCGATCCCATTCTCATCACTCCACTTGTCATGTCTTGTCAATCACACACACCTGGTGCTCATTCCCCTAATTAGTAAGTGTTCCCTCTGTCCCCCTTGTCTTTGTGAGTGATTGTTTTGTTGTGAGAGCGTGTAGCTCGGTTTTTTTATTTTTATATTTATTTTTATATTTTATTTCACCTTTATTTAACCAGGTAAGCCAGTTGAGAACAAGTTCTCATTTACAACTGCGACCTGGCCAAGATAAAGAGAGTTACATATGGGGTAAAAAATACATTAAGTCAAAAAATACAACAGAAAATATATATACAGTGTGTGCAAATGTAGCAAGTTATGGAGGTAAGGCAATAAATAGGCTATAGTGCAAAATAATTACAATTAGTATTAACACTGGAATGCTAGATGTGCAAGAGATTATGTGCAAATAGAGATACTGGGGTGCAAAAGAGCAAAATAAATAACAATATAGGGATGAGGTAGTTGGGTGGGCTAATTTCAGATAGGCTGTGTACAGGTGCAGTGATCGGTAAGGTGCTCTGACAATTGATGCTTAAAGTTAGTGAGGGAGATAAGAGTCTCCAGCTTCAGAGATTTTTGCAATTCGTTCCAGTCATTGGCAGCAGAGAACTGGAAGGAATGGCGGCCAAAGGAGGTGTTGGCTTTGGGAATGACCAGTGAGATATACCTGCTGGAGCGCAGACTACGGGTGGGTGCTGCTATGGTGACCAATGAGCTAAGATAAGGCGGGGATTTGCCTAGCAGTGATTTATAGATGGCCTGGAGCCAGTGGGTTTGACGACGAACATGTAGTGAGGACCAGCCAACAAGAGCGTACAGGTCACAGTGGTGGGTAGTGTATGGGGCTTTGGAGACAAAACGGATGGCACTGTGATAGACTACATCCAATTTGCTGAGTAGAGTGTTGGAGGCTATTTTGTAAATGACATCGCCGAAGTCAAGGAACGGTAGGATAGTCAGTTTTACGAGGGCATGTTTGGCAGCATGAGTGAAGGAGGCTTTGTTGCGAAATAGGAAGCCGATTCTAGATTTAACTTTGGATTGGAGATTCTTAATGTGAGTCTGGAAGGAGAGTTTACAGTCTAACCAGACACCTAGGTATTTGTAGTTGTCCACATACTCTAGGTCAGACCCGTCGAGAGTGGTGATTCTAGTCGGGTGGGCGGGTGCCAGCAGCGTTCGATTGAAGAGCATGCATTTAGTTTTACTAGTGTTTAAGAGCAGTTGGAGGCTACTGAAGGAGTGTTGTATGACATTGAAGCTCGTTTGGAGGTTTGTTAACACAGTGTCCAATGAAGGGCCATATGTATACAAAATGGTGTCGTCTGCGTAGAGGTGGATCTGAGAGTCACCAGCAGCAAGAGCGACATCATTGATATACACGGAAAAAAGAGTCGGCCCAAGAATTGAACCCTGTGGCACCCCCATAGAGACTGCCATAGGTCCAGACAACAGGCCTTCCGATTTGACACATTGAACTCTGAGAAGTAGTTGGTGAACCAGGCGAGGCAGTCATTTTAGAAACCAAGGCTATTTAGTCTGCCAATAAGAATGCGGTGGTTGACAGAGTCGAAAGCCTTGGCCAGGTCGATGAAGACGGCTGCACAGTACTGTCTATTATCGATCGCGGTTATAATATCGTTTAGGACCTTGAGCGTGGCTGAAGTGCACCCATGACCAGCTCGGAAACCGGATTGCATAGCGGAGAAGGTACGGTGGGATTCGAAATGGTCGGTGATCTGTTTGTTAACTTGGCTTTCAAATACTTTCGAAAGGCAGGGCAGGATGGATATAGGTCTGTAACAGTTTGGATCTAGAGTGTCACCCCCTTTGAAGAGGGGGATGACCGCGGCAGCTTTCCAATCTCTGGGGATCTCAGACGTTACGAAAGAGAGGTTGAACAGGCTAGTAATAGGGGTTGCTTACAATTTCGGCGGCTAGTTTTTGAAAGAAAGGGTCCAGATTGTCTAGCCCAGATGATTTGTAGGGGTCCAGATTTTTCAGCTCTTTCAGAACATCAGCTGTCTGAATTTGTGTGAAGGAGAAGCGGGGGGGGGCATGGGCAAGTTGCAGCGGAGGGTGCAGAGTTGGTGGCCGGGGTAGTGGTAGCCAGGTGGAAAGCATGGCCAGCCGTAGCAAAATGCTTGTTGAAATTCTCGATTATTGTAGATTTATCGGTGGTGATAGTGTTTCCTAGCCTCAGTGCAGTGGGCAGCTGGGAGGAAGTGCTCTTATTCTCCATGGACTTTACAGTGTCCCACGGTTGAGCTACATTACACTGTATTATTGCCAAGGTGGATGTTTTCCCTTGTACAGTTTCGTTTGACGCTTGGGGTGTTTGATTTATGCAAACGGATTAAACTCTGGACTTCGGTATTTTACCTCCTGCGCCTGACTCCTTCTTTCACACCTCGTCACAACATTCACCCTTTTGCAGGTTTTAATATATAATTTATTCCATCCCAGACACATTTCCTCATCTGCTTGCATGCGCCTCCCCTATATTGTAAGTCGCTCTGGATAAGAGTGTCTGCTAAATGACGAAAATGTAAATGTATATCAAGGTGTTTTGGTACTTCCCTTATGCACTACGCTTTTCTGCGCGCTAACAATACCACAGGTTAATAAAGTGTAACTGTCTATCCTGCCCTCTATCCACCATTCATAGTGACAATAGTGGTTGGTAGATCGTTTGTCCAGATCTGCAATATGCTAACTAGCAATCATACCACACATAAATCATTCAAAGCGGCATCAATTTTCAATATCAGCGGAGAGACCAGGTGCGTCATTGCGCATGAAAGAACAGAGAAGTCATGAGCCACACAGCTCAAAAAGCTCCCCTATTGATCTTGTTTAGGGACAATACAATTATCCTACCTAGTCTAGCCTACAACACCACATTATAATGAATAATTGCATGATTGTTTTCAAGTGAGTACAACATTCTACTCTGTAAACTGCAGTGAAAATGTAATTTGAATAAAGGCGCAAAAACCCTGTGATTTGAATATTTCATTCCATTCATATCAGTTGTGGGTCTACTCTCGACAGTTTATAAGGTCTAGAAAAGCACATTAGCAGGCCTGTCTGGCTGTATTTAAACTCTGATAATGAGATGCGCTGTCTGTTGCGGATCATCATTCCCAATTGCTGGCTTGCCTCTGAAGCTAAGCAGGGTTGGTTCTGGTAGGTCCCTGGATGGGAGACCAGATGCTGCTGGAATTGGTGTTGGAGGGCCAATAGGAGGCACTATTTCCTCTTGTCAAAAAAATAATATCCCAATGCCCCAGGGCAGTGATTTGGGACATTGCCCTGTGTAGGGTGGGATGTTAAAGGTGTATCCTGACTCTCTGTGGTCACTAAAGGTCCCATGGCACTTATTGTAAGAGTAGGGGTGTTAACCCCAGTGTCCTAGCTAAATTCCCAATCTGGCCCTCATACCATCATGGCCACCTAATCAAAAAATGTGGCCACATACTGTATGCTCCCAGCAGGCCCACTTATTCAGGAAAGCTTAATGCATGCTCTGCCTCCTCTCCGATCAGCCTGGTCTCATAGACTAGATGTAACATGGTAAATGTAAATCCGGAACACTCCAATTAGTATGATATGTTATGTTTCGTATGTATTCATTTGTGGATGTCAATCATCCATTTCGTATCATATGTTACGAATTACAATTCATATAATATTGTTACGGATTCCAATTTGTTGTGGCTAACGTTAGCTACGTGGCGAGGTGGCAAACGCTAATGTTAGCTAGGTGGCTAACGATAGCTAGGCTAGGGGTTAGGAGTTAGTTTAAAGGGTTAAGGTTAGGGTTAGGGGAAGGGTTAGCTAACATGCTAAGTAGTTGCAAAGTAGCTAAAAAGTAGTTGCAAAGTTTCTAATAAGCTAAAATGCTAAAGTTGTCGGTGATGAGATTCGAACACGCAACCTTTGGGTTGCTAGACTTTCAAGTTATACGCCCATCCACCCCGATCAACCATGTTTTTGCCTTTAGTAACCTTCTGTCTTATTTAACCATACCAAACGTAAGATATCATACTAAGTATCTTTATAGTGCACTACTTTTGACCAGGGTGCATAGGGCTCTGGTCAAAAGTTGGGTACTATATTGGGAATAGGATGCCATTTGGGACGCATACAAAACCTGGATTGGAAAGGCAGTGCGGTGGAAACAACAGACAGTCACTGATTCATCTGGACAAAGTCTGGAAAGTGTCACTGTCAATGGATAGATGTGTAGATAGTAGCAATGCTTGCCCATCAACACTTTCTCCCTGGACAGTTTTATAGGGCACCGCCTCTCCCTCCCTCTGTACCATATCACTCTCACCTCTCTGTTGCACTTTATTTAGTCTCTACTCTATTGTCTTTCCATTCCCATCCCCTTTTCCCTCTCCTTTTTCTTCCTCTCACTCATCTTATTCCTTTCGTCTTTTGTTTCAGATCGGGTGCAGGTGGCTCAGACTCACTCTACAAGACCAGAACCAGTTGACCCAGTCATCAGAACAGCCACGGTCTCAGTTGACCAGTGAAGACCAGTCAACGAGTGACTACCAGACCAGCCAGAGGCTAGACCTGGTCCCACTATCAGAGGAGAAAGTAGAGGTCCTCAAGGTGAGTGTATGACCTCATTAGTATTTGTACAGTCTGTCTGTCTATGAGCAAGTTTAAGCCTGTGTGTGCTGTACTGTGTTCGTGCGTGTTTGCTTGTTTTACATCACCTAAAACTAACATAACACCCTTGTTGTGTTGTCCAGGTGTACCTCGAGTCCCACAAACAGAGAGAAGCGGAACACCAGCAGAGTGTCAAGATGCTGACAGACGAGGTGTCTCAGATACAGGAGGTCTGTGAGTTCGGCCATCTTGGTTACATTCTCTCTGGGATAATGACTCAACATTAGTTGAAGGACAGGGAAATTCAAATCAAATTGTATTTGTCACGTGCTTCGTAGACAACAGGTGTAGACTAACAGTGAAATGCTTACCTATGGGTCCTTTTCCAACAATGCAGAGTTAAAGATGAAATAAAAAATACAATTGAAATAGTGGCACGAGGAATAAATACACAGTGAATAACTAATAAAAATAACCAGTAAAAATAGCATGGCTATATATAGGGAGTAGAAAATAACATGGGTATATTACAGGGAGTACCTGTACCGAGTCGATGTGCAGGGGTATGAGGTAATTGAGGTAGGGGTAAAGTGACTAGGCAACAGGATAGATAATAGACAGTAGCGTATGTTTGTGAGTGTGAACGTGTGTGTGTGAGTCTGTGTGTAGCGTCAGTATGCATGTGTGTGCATGTTGTGTGTGTGTGTGTGTGTATGTGTTGGGGTGTCAGTGTAAGTACGTGTGTGTGCAAGAGAGTTAGTACAAAAAAGGGTCAATGCATGTAGTCCTGGTAGCCATTTGATTAGCTATTTAGCATTCTTGTTTAGAAGTCTTATGGCTTGGGGGTAGAAGCTGTTCAGGGTGCTGTTGGTTCCAAAATTGGTGCATTGGTACCTCTTGCCGTGTGGTAGCAACGAGAACAGTTTGTGGCATCATCGGTGATCAGGCCTACCACCGTCGTGTCGTCTGCAAACTTAATGATGGTGTTAGAGCTGTGCCAGCCACAAAGTCGTGGGTGAACAGGGTGTACAGGAAGGGACTAGGCACGCACCCCTGAGGGGCTCCGTGTTGAGGGTCAGTGTGGCAGATGTGTTGTTGCCTACCCTCACCACCTGGGGCCGGCCTATCAAGAAGTCCAGGATCAAGTTGCAGAGTGAGGTATTCAGTCCAAGGAACCTTAGCTTAGTGATGAGCTTCAAGGGCTCTATGGCGTTGAACGCTGAGCTGTAGTCAATAAGCAGCATTCTCATGGTAATCCGTCTGGCCCTGAGGCCTTGTGAATGTTAACCTGTTTAAAGGTCTTACTCACACAGTCGTCCGGAACAGCTGGTGCTCTCAAGCATGGTCCAGTGTTGCTTGCCTCAATGCAAGCATAGAAGGCATTTAGCTCGTCTGGTAGGCTTGTGTCACTGGGCAGCTCGTGGCTGGGTTTCCTTTGTAATCCGTGATAATTTGCAAGCCCTGTCACATCCGACTAGCATCAGAGCCAGTGTAGTATGATTCGATCTTAGTCCTGTTTGATGGTTTGTCGGAGTGCGCAGCGGGATTTCTTATAAGTCCGGGTTAGTGTCCCGCTCCTTGAAAGCGGCAGCTCTAGCCTTTAGCTCAGTGTGGAGGTTGCCTGTAATCCATGGCTTCTGGTTGGGATATGTACAGTGCATTCGGAAAGTATTCAGACCCCTTCCCTTTTTCCACATTTTGTTATGTTACAGCCTTATTCTAAAATGGATTAAATAAATACAATTCCTCATCAATCTACACACAATACCCCATAATGACAAAGTGAAAAAAGGTTTTTAGAAATGTTTGCTAATTTATTAAAAACAAAAAAACAGAAATACCTTATTTACATAAGTATTCAGACCCTTTACTATGAGACTCGAAATTGAGCTCAGGTGGATCCAGTTTCCATTGATCATCTTTGAGATGTTTCTACAACTTGATTGGAGTCCACCTGTGGTAAATTCAATTGATTGGACATGATTTGGAAAGCACACACTTGTCTATATAAGGTCCCACAGTTGACAGTGCATGTCAGAACAAAAACCAAGCCATGAGGTCGAAGGAATTGGCCGTAGAGCTCCGAAACAGGATTGTGTCGAGGCACAGATCTGGGGAAGTGTACCAAAAAATGTCTGCAGCATTGAAGGTCACCAAGAACACAGTGGCCTCCATCATTCTTAAATAGATGAAGTTTGGAACCACCAAGACTTCCTAGAGCTGGCCGCCCAGCCAAAATGAGCAATCGGGGGAGAATGGCCTTGGTCAGGAAGGTGACCAAGAACCCGATGGTCACTCTGACATAGTTCCAGAGCAGTGGCGGCTCCTGAAAAAATTCTCAGGGGGGGCAATTTTTCTGATGATTTAGGTGACCTACACACATTTTAAAAAAGATATGTCCAGCAACAACATGAAGACAGGGGCAGCATATAAGTCAATACTGATATACACATTACTTGCTTCAAAAAGGCCTCATGGTTGAATTGGAAATATGTGCACCTGAGCATAATTCACAACAAGCAAGCAGGAGCTTTTGATAGAGGCTACTGAAAACATTGATGCAAGTTATTGGTAATAAGAAATTTTTATAGACTTCCATATTCTGCCCTCTTGTATAGATTTGTGAAAATGAACAGTGATAGACATTTTGCCTGAAATCAGAATTTGAAAATAATTTCTAGAAAAGGTAAACACAGCTATCTGTATGGCTTTGTAAAAATGAACAACCATATTCTGGCCAATTGTATAGATTTGTAAATATGAACAACCATATTCTGGCCAAATGTATAGATTTGTAAAAATGAACATGAACAGATTTTTTTTTTTTTTTTACTTTAAAAAAAAAGAAAAATAACTATTTTAAACAACATCAACTGTGAACTGATTTGGGCGTGTGTGTGTTAAAGAGACAGACAGGGAGGGACAAAGAGAGAGAGAGGCTACATTACTTGTACTGAAACTGTTCTACCTTGCTGCATGATCAAATTCAGCTGATGCGCATAGCAATGCACGTAATGGGCATTCTTGAAATGCTCACGCACATTTTGCTGCACACCAGCCTTCTCTCACCTCATCACACTGGCTCCATCGTAAGCTTGCGCAATGAGTTTGACTTTCTCGTCGTCGGCAAAAAGACCGTTCAGTCTCTCCAAAAGCACACTGGCGATTGAGACTGAGGTTGATTCCGAGATGGGAAGGAACTCAAAAAAGCGCTCCTGCACTTTGTGGTTGCTATCTATGTACCTCAGCACAAGCACCAGCTGTGTCTGTGTAGAAACGTCCGTGGTCTCGTCAGCTTGGATAGCTACGAAGTTCGCCGACTTCACCTCCTCCACAATATGTTCCCTCATGACCGCTAGCATACACTCCAGTAGCTCGTTTTGAATGGTCTTTGATGTGCCCTTGAAAACTTTAGCATTTTTAAGATGGTCATCAAACACCTCATCTAATTGTGCCACAAAGTTGACAAGTCCAAGAAAAATACCAGGGTTGGTGGAGCCCTCAGTTTCATCTTTGCCTCGCAAAGCTAGCCATCTTGACAGTTGTACGTGAATTGATTGACGCTGCTACCCGCTCTTTTCTTAGTTATGTTCATGGTTACTTATGTTACGTATGACGAAAGCGCGTAAGTGCAAGCACTCCCGGAACCCATAGAGATTGTATTGAAAGCTCTGATATTTGAAAAAAAAAATATTTTACATGATAGTCTATGAGAGACTCCTGGGCGATTTTCAACCTGACTGAAATCGCCCCAAAAGGGGCGGGGCCATTTGAAGCACGACTTTAGCCTGATTGGACATTTAGTGGCAGATCAGACGTCTAGATTAGAACACTGAAAACTACTGTTGCCGTGATATAATTGATTAGAAAAAAAATCCCTTCCTTTTCCCGTTTGGCAGTGCGTCGCCCTAATGAACACACCGCCCCTGTTCCAGAGTTCCTCTGTGGAGATGGGAGAACCTTCCAGAAGGACAACCATCTCTGCAGCACTCCACCAATCAGGCCTTTATGGTAGAGTGGCTGGACAGAAGCCACTCCTCAGTAAAAGGCACATGACAGCCCACTTGGAGTTTGCCAAAAGGCACCTAAAGACTCTCAGACCATGAGAAACAAGATTCTCTGGTCTGATGAAACCAAGATTGAACTCTTTGGCCTGAATGCCATGCGTCACGCCTGGAGGAAAGCTGGTACCATCCCTACGGTGAAGCATGGTGGTGGCAGAAACAATACTGTGGGGATGTTTTTCAGCGACAGGGACTGGGAAACTAGTCAGGATCGAGGCAAAAATGAACGGAGCAAAGTACAGAGAGATCCTTGATGAAAACCTGCTCCAGAGCACTCAGGACCTCAGACTGGGAAGAAGGTTCACCTTCCAACAGGACAATGATCCTAAGCACACAACCAAGACAACGCAGGAGTGGCTTCAGGGCAAGTCTCTGAATGTCCTTGAGTGGCCCAGCCAGAGCCCGGACTTGAATCCAATCGAACATCGCTGGAGAGACCTGGAAATAGCTGTGCAGCGACGCTCCCCATCCAACCTGACAGAGCTTGAGAGGATCTGCAGAGCAGAATGGGAGAAACTCTCCAGATACAGGTGTGCCAAGCTTGTAGCGTCATACCCAAGAAGACTCGAGGCTATAATCGCTGCCAATGGTGCTTCAACAAAGTACTGTGTAAAGGGTCTGAATAGTTATGTAAATGTGATATTTCCGTTTTTTTTTTTTTTTGCCATTTTACAATAAGGCTGTAACACAAAGTGTGGAAGAAGTCAAGGTGTCTGAATATATTCCGAATGCACTTTACATACAACGCTGTCGATGCACTTATTATTGAAGCCTGTGACTGATGTGGTAAACTCCTCAATGCCATCGGATGAATTCCGGAACATTTTCCAGTCTGTGCTAGCAAAACAGTCCTGTAGCTTAGCATCTGCTTCAAAGGACCACTTCCGAATTGAGCATGTCACTGGTAGAACCTGTTTGAGTTTTTGTTTGAAAGCAGGAATCAGGAGGATATAGTTATACGTCTCTGTGTGTGGAGTAAAGGCGATCTAGAGTTTTTTTTCCCTCTAGTTGCACAGGTGACATGCTGGTAGAAATTAGGTAAAATGGATTTCAGTTTTCCTGCATTAAAATCACTGGCCACTAGGCGTGCTGCCTCTGGATGAGCATTTTCTTGGTGGCTTATGGCCCTACATAGCTCGTTGAGTGCTGTCTTAGAGCCAGTATTGGTTTGTGGTGGTAAATAGACAGTTTTCATCTATATTTTTTGTAGCTATCTTGGTAAATAGTATGGTCTACAGCTTATCATGAGGTATTCTAACTCAGGGGAGCAGAACCTCGAGACTTCCTTAATATTAGAGATTGCGCATCAGCTGTTGTTAGAGACACACACCCCTGACCTTGAGTTTACGAGATGCTGCCATGATGGCAGGGAGCTTGGCCCCAGTGATGTACTGGGCCGTACACACTACCCCCTTGCGGTCGGAGGCCGAGCAGTTGCCATACCAGGCGGTGATGCAACCAGTCAGGATGCTCTCGATGGTGCAGCTGTAGAACTTTTTGAGGATCTGAGGACCCATGCTAAATCTTTCCAGTCTCCTGAGGGGGAATAGGCTTCGTCGTGCCCTCTTCACGACTGTCTTGGTGTGTTTGGACCATGATAGTTTGTTGGTGATGTGGACACCAAGGAACTTGAAGCTCTCAACCTGTTCCACTACAGCCCTGTCGATGAGAATGGGGGCGTGCTCAGTCCTCTTTTTTTTCCCTGTAGTCCACAATCATCTCCTTTGTCTTGATCACATTGAGGGAGAGGTTGTTATCCTGGCACGACATGACCAGGTCTCTGACCTCCTCCCTATAGGCTGTCTCATCGTTGTTGGTGATCAGGCCTACCACTGTTGTGTCGTCAGCAAACTTAATGATGCTGTTGGAGTCGTGCCTGGCCATGCAGTCATGGGTGAACAGGGAGTACAGGAGTGGACTGAGCACGCACCCCTGAGGGGCCCCTGTGTTGAGGATCAGCGTGGCAGATGTGTTGTTACCTATCCTTACCACCTTGGGGCGGCCCGTCAGGAAGTCCAGGATCCAGTTGCAGAGGGAGGTGTTTAGTCCCAGGGTCCTTAGCTTAGTGATGAGCTTTGAGGGCACTATGGTGTTGAACGCTGAGCTGTAGTCAATGAAAAGCATTCTCACGTAGGTGTTCCTCTTGTCCAGGTGTGAAAGGGCAGTGTGGAGTGCAATAGAGATTGCATCATCTCTGGATCGGTTGGGGCAGTATGCAAATTGGAGTGGGTCTAGGGTTTCTGGGATAATGGTGTTGATGTGAGCCATGACCAGCCTTTCAAAGCACTTCATGGCTACAGACGTGAGTGCTACGGGTCGGTAGTCATTTAGGCAGGTTATCTTAGTGTTCTTGGGCACAGGGACTATGGTGGTCTGCTTGAAACATGTTGGTATTACAGACTCAGTCAGGGACATGTTGAAAATGTCAGTGAAGACACTTGCCAGTTGGTCAGCGCATGCTCTGAGTATACGTCCTGGTAATCCGTCTGGCCCTGCGGCCTTGTGAATGTTGACCTGCTTAAAAGTCTTACTCACATCGGCTACGGAGAGCGTGATCACATAGTCATCCGGAACAGCTGATGCTCTCATGAATGCTTCAGTGTTGCTTGCCTCGAAGTGAGCATATACAGTGGGGAAAAAAAGTATTTAGTCAGCCACCAATTGTGCAAGTTCTCCCACTTAAAAAGATGAGAGAGGCCTGTACTTTTCATCATAGGTACACGTCAACTATGACAGACAAAATGAGGAAAAAAATTCCAGAAAATCACATTGTAGGATTTTTAATGAATTTATTTGCAAATTGTGGTGGAAAATAAGTATTTGGTCAATAACAAAAGTTTCTCAATACTTTGTTATATACCCTTTGTTGGCAATGACACAGGTCAAACGTTTTCTGTAAGTCTTCACAAGGTTTTCACACACTGTTGCTGGTATTTTGGCCCATTCCTCCATGCAGATCTCCTCTAGAGCAGTGATGTTTTGGGGCTGTCGCTGGGCAACACGGACTTTCAACTCCCTCCAAAGATTTTCTATGGGGTTGAGATCTGGAGACAGGCTAGGCCACTCCAGGACCTTGAAATGCTTCTTACGAAGCCACTCCTTCGTTGCCCGGGCGGTGTGTTTGGGATCATTGTCATGCTGAAAGACCCAGCCACGTTTCATCTTCAATGCCCTTGCTGATGGAAGGAGGTTTTCACTCAAAATCTCACGATACATGGCCCCATTCATTCTTTCCTTTACACGGATCAGTCGTCCTGGTCCCTTTGCAAAAAAACAGCCCCAAAGCATGATGTTTCCACCCGCATGCTTCACAGTAGGTATGGTGTTCTTTGGATGCAACTCAGTATTCTTTGTCCTCCAAACACTACGAGTTGAGTTTTTACCAAAAAGTTATATTTTGGTTTCATCTGACCATATGACATTCTCCCAATCCTCTTCTGGATCATCCAAATGCACTCTAGCAAACTTCAGACGGGCCTGGACATGTACTGGCTTAAGCAGGGGGACACGTCTGGCACTGCAGGATTTGAGGCGTAGTGTGTTACTGATGGTAGGCTTTGATACTTTGGTCCCAGCTCTCTGCAGGTCATTCACTAGGTCCCCCCGTGTGGTTCTGGGATTTTTGTTCACCGTTCTTGTGATCATTTTGACCCCACGGGGTGAGATCTTGCGTGGAGCCCCAGATCGAGGGAGATTATCAGTGGTCTTGTATGTCTTCCATTTCCTAATAATTGCTCCCACAGTTGATTTCTTCAAACCAAGCTGCTTACCTATTACAGATTCAGTCTTCCCAGCCTGGTGCAGGTCTACAATTTTGTTTCTGGTGTCCTTTGACAGCTCTTTGGTCTTGGCCATAGTGGAGTTTGGAGTGTGACTGTTTGAGGTTGTGGACAGGTGTCTTTTATACTGATAACAAGTTCAAACAGGTGCCATTAATACAGATAACGAGTGGAGGACAGAGGAGCCTCTTAAAGAAGAAGTTACAGGTCTGTGAGAGCCAGAAATCTGGCTTGTTTGTAGGTGACCAAATACTTATTTTCCACCATAATTTGCAAAGAAATTCATTAAAAATCCTACAATGTGATTTTCTGGAATTTTTTTCCTCAATTTGTCTGTCATAGTTGACGTGTACCTATGATGAAAATGACAGGCCTCTCTCATCTTTTTAAGTGGGAGAACTTGCACAATTGGTGGCTGACTAAATACTTTTTTTCCCCACTGTAAGTGATTTAGCTCATCTGGTAGGCTTGTGTCACTAGGCAGCTCGCAGCTGTGCTTCCCTTTGTAGTCTGTAATAGTTTTCAAGCCCTGCCACATCCGACGAGCGTCGGAGCCGGTGTAGTACAATTAAATCTTAGTCCTATATTGACTCTTTGCCTGTTTGATGGTTCGTCGGCGGGCATAGCGAGATTTCTTATAAGCATCCGGGTTAGAGTCCCGCTCCTTGAAAGCGGCAGCTCTACCCTTTAGCTCTGTACGGATGTTGCCTGTAATCCATGGCTTCTGGTTGGGGTATGTACGTACGGTCACTGTGGGGACGACGTCATGGATGCACTTATTGACGAAGCCAATGACTGATGTGGTGTACTCCTCAATGCTATCGGAAGAATCCCAGAATATATTCCAGTCTGTGCTAACAAAACAGTCCTGTAGCTTAGCATCTGCGTCATCTGACCACTTCCTTATTAACCAAGTCACTGGTGCTTCCTGCTTTAGTTTTTGCTTATAAGCAGGAATCAGGAGGATATAATTATGGTCAGATTTGCCAAATGGAGGGCGAGGGAGAGCTTTGTACGCGTCTCTGTGTGAGGAGTAAAGGTGGTCTAGAGTTTTTTTTCCTCTGGTTGCACATTTAACATGCTGGTAGAAATTAGATAGAACAGATTTAATTTTCCCTGCATTAAAGTCCCCGGCTTCTAGGAGCGCTGCCTCTGGATGAGCGTTTTCCTGTTTACTTTTGGCCATATACAGCTCATTGAGTGCAATCTTAGTGCCAGCATCGGTTTGTGGTGGTAAATAGACAGCTACGAAAAATATAGATGAAAACTATCTTGGTAAATAGTGTGGTCTACAGCTTATCATGAGATACTCTACCTCAGGCGAGCAAAACCTCGAGACTTCCTTAGTATTAGATTTTGTGCACCAGCTGTTGTTTACAAATATACTCAGACCGCCACCCCTTGTCTTACCGGAGGCCGCTGTTCTATCTTGCCGATGCAGCGTAAACCCCGCCAGCTGTATGTTATCCTTGTTGTCGTTCAGCCACGACTCGGTGAAACATAAGATATTACAGTTTTTAATGTCCCGTTGGTAGGATATCCGTGATCGTAGTTCATCTATTTTGTTATCCAATGATTGTACGTTGGCTAATAGGACTGATGGTAGAGGCAGATTACCCACTCGCCGTCGGATCCTTACAAGGCACCCCGACCTACGTCTACGATATCTCCGTCTCTTTCTCATTCGAATGACGGGGATTTGGGCCTTGTCGGGTGTCTGTAGGATATCCTTCGCGTCCGACTCGTTGAAGAAAAAATCTTCGTCCAATACAAGGTGAGTAATCGCTGTCCTGATATCCAGAAGCTCTTTTTGGTCATAAGAGACGGTGGCAGAAATATTATGTACAGAATAAATCACAAATAACGCGAAAAAACACACAATAGTACAATTGGTTAGAGGTCTGTAAAATGGCAGCCATCTTCTCCGGCGCCATTATCTCTAACAGAGCTTGTCTAGTTTGTTCTCCAATGATTGTACATTCGACCATTAGAACAGAGGTTAGAAGCTGTTTATTTACTCGTCACCATAGTTTCATCTGGGTGCCCCCACGTCTGCCTCTATATCACCGTCTTTTCCTCTTCCGAGTGTCAGGAATTAGGGCCTGGTCCCGGGTGAGCACTATGTCGTGCCTAGGGCTGAGTCATTGAAGTAGAATTCTTAATCCAAATTGAGGTTAGTGATCGCTGTTCTGGTGTCCAGAAGCTCTTTTCAGTCATAGGAAACGATTGCAGAAAACATTTTGTACAAAACAAGTTAAGATCAGCTCAAAAAATAAGTTCTACATCCCAGCACCATTCTTTACGTTTACATTCTTCAGTTACATTCTTCAGTTCCTTTAATGGGTTGGGTGGGTCAGGGCTTGAATTTCCCTGCGGCATCGACAGCCATGGCCTTCGATGCCCCCTTGTGTGGCTGTAATGCCCCCTAACAAAATCCATGCCTTGCGGCCACTTTGGCTGAACATAATAATTATAATTCCTTTCTCCCAGTGTCAAGGCTGAGGTGTATGTGGTGTGGGAGTCAGGCGCAGGACACCGAAGCTTAGTCCAACAAAGTTTACTTGTGAACCACAAGGCAAAGATACAAAGAACGGCCTCAAAACGACAGAGGCGAGCAATTACGCAACTATGCGTAAAACAACAAAAACAGAGAAAAACACGCAGCACTACGGACAGGCGAAAAACAACACACAACCTAACCAATACAACACAGGCAACTTATAGAACACGTAATCAGACACAAACGGACACAGGTGTGACAGACAGACAAAAGCAATCACACATAGAAACATTCAACGGTGGCAGCTAGTACTCCGGGGACGACGAACGCCGAAGCCTGCCCGAACTAGGAGGAGGAGCAGCCTCGGCAGAATCCGTGACAGTACCCCCCCCCCTTGACGCGCGGCTCCAGCCGTGCGCCGACCCCGGCCTCGGGGACGGCCAGGAGGACGCGGACCCGGGCGCGTGGGATGCCCACGGTGGAACTCCGTCAGGAGGGATGGATCTAGGATGTCCCTCCTAGGCACCCAGCACCGTTCCTCCGGACCGTACCCCTCCCACTCCACGAGATACTGGAGACCACTCATCCGGCGCCTTGAGTCCAAGATGGTCCGGACCCTGTACGCCGGGGCCCCCTCGATGTCCAGAGGGGGCGGAGGGGTCTCTCCTATCTCATGTTCTTGGAGTGGGCCAGCTACTACCGGCCTGAGAAGAGACACATGGAACGAGGGGTTAATATTCTTGTACTCAATAGGCAGTTGTAACCTGTAACACACCTCGTTCAATCTTCTCAGGACTTTAAAGGGCCCCACAAACCGCCGACCCAGCTTCCGGCAGGGCAGGCGGAGGGGCAGGTTTCGAGTCGAGAGCCAGACTCGATCTCCCGGTGCGTACACCGGTCCCTCACTGCGGTGGCGATCGGCGCTCGCCTTTTGTCGACGGATGGCCCGCTGCAGATGGACATGGGCAGCGTCCCACGTCTCCTCCGAGCGCCGAATCCACTCATCCACCGCAGGGGCCTCGATCTGGCTCTCGTGCCAAGGTGCCAGGACCGGCTGATACCCTAAAATACACTGGAAAGGTGTTAAATTGGTGGAGGAGTGGCGGAGAGAGTTCTGGGCCATCTCTGCCCAGGGGATATACCTAGACCACTCCTCCGGCCGGCCCTGGCAATAGGACCTCAGAAACCTACCCACATCCTGGTTGACTCGTTCAACCTGCCCATTGCTCTCTGGGTGGTACCCCGAGGTAAGGCTCACCGAGACCCCCAAGCGTTCCATGAACGCCCCCCAGACTCTGGAGGTGAACTGGGGACCTCGGTCAGACACAATATCCTCGGGGACCCCATAGTGCCGGAACACGTGGGTAAATAGGGCCTCAGCGGTCTGTAGGGCAGTAGGGAGACCCGGCATTGGGAGGAGACGACAGGCCTTGGAAAACCGATCCACAACAACCAAAATGGTGGTATTCCCCTGGGAGGGGGGTAGGTCGGTCACAAAATCCACCGAGAGGTGGGACCATGGTCGTTGTGGAACGGGCAGGGGATGTAACTTTCTCCTGGGCAAATGTCTAGGTGCCTTACACTGGGCGCACACCGAGCAGGAGGAGACATAAACCCTCACATCCTTAGCTAACGTTGGCCACCAGTATTTCACGCTAAGGCAGTGCACTGTCCGGCCAATACCTGGATGTCCAGAGGAGGGTGATGTATGAGCCCAATAGATAAGGCGATCACGAACCTCGAGCGGAACGTACGTCCGCCCCACAGGACACTCGGGGGGAGTAGGGTCGGTACGCAGTGCCCGCTCGATCTCCGCATCGACCTCCCACACCACCGGAGCCACCAGACAAGACTCTGGCAGTATGGGAGTAGGTTCAATGGACCTCTCCTCTGTGTCATACCGCCGGGACAGGGCGTCTGCCTTACCGTTCTGGGACCCTGGGATGTATGTGATCTTAAAAACAAACCGGGTCAGGAACATGTTCCACCTAGCCTGACGAGGGTTCAATCTCCTAGCTGCCCGGATGTACTCCAGGTTACGGTGGTCAGTCAGAATGAGGAAAGGGTGTTGAGCCCCCTCAAGCCAATGCTTCCACACCTTTAGGGCCTGGACTACAGCTAACAGCTCCCTGTCCCCTACGTCATAATTACGCTCCGCCGAGCTGAGCTTCTTAGAATAGAACGCACAGGGGCGGAGCTTAGGTGGCGTGCCGGACCGTTGCGACAGGACTGCCCCAATACCGGCCTCGGACGCGTCTACCTCTACTTGGAATGGTAAAGAGGGATCCGAATGCGCCAGCACCGGAGCCGAGGTGAACAGGTTTTTCAGTTTGACAAATGCCCTGTCCGCCTCAGCTGACCACTGCAAGCGAACCGGACCCCCCTTTAACAGGGACGTAATGGGAGCTGCAACCTGTCCAAAGCCCCGGATAAACCTCCGGTAGTAATTAGCAAAACCCAAAAACTGCTGCACCTCTTTTACAGTGGTTGGAGTTTGCCAATTACGCACGGCTGACACACGGTCAACCTCTATCTTCACACCAGACGCGGACAACCGATAACCCAAAAAGGAGACGGACTCCTGGAAGAACAAGCATTTCTCTGCCTTGGCATACAAGTCATGCTCCAACAGTCTCCTCAACACTCGGCGCACCAGAGCTACATGCTCGGCTCGTGTAGAAGAGTACACTAGGATGTCGTCGATGTATACTACCACACCCTGCCCATGCATGTCCCGGAAAATCTCGTCAACAAAGGATTGGAAGACTGAAGGAGCATTCATCAACCCGTATGGCATGACGAGATACTCGTAATGACCCGAGGTGGTGCTAAATGCTGTTTTCCATTCATCCCCCTCCCTAATGCGCACCAGATTGTACGCGCTCCTGAGATCCAACTTTGTGAAGAACTGCGCTCCGCGTAATGATTCTGTCATAGTCGCAATCAGTGGAAGAGGGTAACTGTACTTAACCGTGATCTGATTGAGACTACGGTAATCAATACACGGGCGCAAACCCCCGTCCTTCTTCTTCACAAAAAAGAAACTCGAGGAAACCGGGGAAGTGGAGGACCGTATGTATCCCTGTGCCAAGGACTCGGCTATGTAAGTCTCCATAGCCGCTGTCTCCTCTTGAGACAGGGGATACACACGGCTCCGCGGAAGTGCCGCTCCTGTTTGGAGATCTATCGCACAATCCCCCTGTCTATGAGGTGGTAGCCGTGTTGCCCTCGTTTTGCTGAACACAAGTGCTAAATCCTCATATTCAGGGGGAATGCGCATTGCGGGCACTTGGTTCGGACTCTCCACCGAGGTCGCCCCTAAGGAAACACCTAGACATCTCCCTACACACTGGACAGACCACTCCATAAGAGCCCTCTGTTGCCACGCAATGGTAGGATCATGGGCGCTTAACCAGGGAAGCCCCAGCACCACGGGATACGCAGGAGAGTCAATCAGATAAAACTGAATGATCTCCTCATGACCCCCCTGCGTCGTCATCTTAAGTGGTGCTGTGACTTCTCTGATCAACCCCGACCCCAACAGCCGGCTGTCTAGGGCATGAACAGGAAAGGGGGCTTCTACCGGCCGAAGGGGAATTCCTAACCTATAACAAAATGCACGATCAACAAAATTCCCAGCTGCGCCTGAATCTACTAGCGCCTTATGCTGGGAATGAGGTGCCACCTGTGGAAATCTCACAGGTATACACATGTGACCAACAAAGAGCTCTGGGTAAGTGGGGCGCCTACTCACCTGGAATGACTCCCCAGTGCGTGACCTGTTGTCCCCTCTCCCAGGAGACCCTCCCCAGCACCTGGCCGCGGTGTGTCCTCCACGGCCACAGTTGGTGCAGGGGATGGCCCCCCTCGGGCTCTCTCTCCTCCTCTCTCTAGCGCCAGCACCTCCGAGCTCCATGGGAATCGGCTCGGAGGTGCTGGAGGGTGGAATGGACGACCCCCACTCGGGACGTCCGCGGGTAGCCAGCAGGGTGTCGAGACGGATGGAGATGTCCACCAACTGGTCGAAGGATAGGTTGGTGTCCCTGCAGGCCAGCTCACGACGAACGTCCTCTCGTAGGCTACACCGGTAATGGTCGATGAGGGCCCTCTCATTCCACCCCGCATCCGCCGCTAGAGTCCGGAACTCCAGGGCGAACTCCTGTGCGCTCCTCTTCCCCTGTCGGAGGTGGAACAGACGCTCCCCCGCCGCCTTCCCCTCAGGTGGATGATCAAAGACAGTCCTGAAGCGGCGGGAGAACTCCGCGTAGGTGATGTAAGCGGCGTCTATTCCCCTCCATTCGGCGTTGGCCCACTCTAACGCCTTGCCGGATAGACAGGAGATGAGGGCGGAGACGCTCTCGTATCCCGAGGGCGCTGGGTGTATGGTGGCCAGGTAGAGTTCCAGCTGCAGGAGGAACCCCTGACACCCGGCTGCAGAACCATCATATGCCCTCGGGAGCGAGAGCCGAATGCCACTGGGTCCCTGTGCTGAGAGAGGAGGACTGGCCGTTGGTGACGGGATGGTGTGAGAAGGCGTGGGCACCTCTCCCGTAACCAACCGGCGCAGAGTGTTGGACACCTCGTTCATGGCGGCCCCAAGTTGCCGGATCATGGTGTCTTGGTCGCTGATCCGATCCTCCAGCGACTTGGGTGCCGCCACTCCTCCTGCTTACTCCATACTGGTGTGTTGTTCTGTCAAGGCTGAGGTGTATGTGGTGTGGGAGTCAGGCGCAGGACACCGAAGCTTAGTCCAACGAAGTTTACTTGTGAACCACAAGGCAAAGATACAAAGAACGGCCTCAAAACGACAGAGGCGAGCAATTATGCAACTATGCGTAAAACAACAAAAACAGAGAAAAACACGCAGCACTACGGACAGGCGAAAAACAACACACAACCTAACCAATACAACACAGGCAACTTATAGAACACGTAATCAGACACAAACGGACACAGGTGTGACAGACAGACAAAAGCAATCACACATAGAAACATTCAACGGTGGCAGCTAGTACTCCGGGGACGACGAACGCCGAAGCCTGCCCGAACTAGGAGGAGGAGCAGCCTCGGCAGAATCCGTGACACCCAGCTGCCAATCGCCCTGCTCCGAAGCACCTCTCACTCACATGTCTCTCTCAGATATCTCAATTCCTATAAGCCAATGCCCGTCACGTGAAGACAGACACATCGGGAACTCAGCAATGCACACACAGTAGTAGGCTATAAACGCAAATGTTCCAAAATGCAATTAGCGGGAAAACTCATTTGTTAATTATGTCTTTGGCTGGGGGGCAACGAAAGAAAGTTAAGAACATGAGAGAAATACTGGTTTCAATTGCATATGAGGAAGGATTTATAAAATAATCCCCTTAACATTCCTATGGTGGAATATGGTAAGAATGCCTCATAAAATGACAAAATAACGTCCAGGTTTTAAACAATTACGTTTATGGTTAAATAGTTTCAAAATGTTGACTGCTTCCATTCAGATTGCAAGGTGGTGATGTTGTGGTGTGCAACAGGCACTGGCCTTTCTCTCCTATCTGAGCTAACAGTGCCTCAAGTATGACAGAATCAAGTCTTTAGATGTTAATATTAATTATCTGACATACATTATATTTGTTAAACATGACTGGCGTTTAGCCTATATATGTAGGCTATGTAATTAAAAGTCTCATTAAAGTTTGGCTACATTTTCTGGTGCCTCCCTCCTGTCAGCATCGGTCTGGACATGATAGACTGCCAATAATTATAGGATATCACCAACAATTTGGCATATAGGCTAATTATTTATGTACATTTACATACACTTATGTTTTTCTTAACAGAATAGCTAGTGTTTTTCGGTTTTCAAATCAATTTAATTTGCTATTTTGGTTAATGGCCTTAGTGACCTAGCAGATGGCCTTGGTGCCCTGGCAGATTGGGCACCTCTTGAAGGCCAAATGGCCTTGCCCCTAAAATCACGAAATTCCAGTCCTGGGGTGGGTGTGTAGAGGAAGGGTGTGTGTTATTGATGTAAAGTATTTCTAGTGTATGTGTGCGTGCTTGTGTGTGCTTGTGCATGTGTGTTATTGATGTAGATGATTTCTTATGTCTGTGTTATGTATTGTTTCTCTCTCTTTAGGTTCGGTACTGTCTGAAGACCTTGAGGGAACAGATGGCCACCAGACAGAATAATAACAACAACAAGGTAACTAACACTGCACCTTAGCCCAGGGCTAAGAGCCTCAGCCCTGGGCTAAGGGAGATTTTAGCCCGGGGCTAAGCGAGTGTTCACATTCTGAAGTGGGCTAGCACCAACCTTAGCCCAGGGCTAGCTGGCCCTGCTCCGGAGCAGGGTTAGTACCAACTTTTTGGAGTTAGAACCAGAAACTCGGTGCCAAAACAATGCCTAGAATGCTCACTGTCCATTCACAAATGTGACACTTTCACTTAATTTACATATGCTCATGATGCCTGTAATGCGATGCCTGTAGTGCGTTCTGCACGCTATTTTGACAAGTCAATTCGTACTATTTAATCCTTCCATCTGAGGACAAAAACAAAAATACTTTCATCCATGTAAAAACATTTGTTGCTATGCCTAACAAAAATGGTTGCTATGTAGGCTGGCTAACGACTTCTCACTTGACCAACTAAAGCTAGATTCAAAAGTTGAACAGGCACGCCATCATGAGCAAGATGAAACATCATTGCGCGAGCAAACACTTGAGTGGAGAGAGAACAACTGTGGTCGAGCGAGCAGAGGACAAGCGCAATGTAGTCCCCTGTAGCTCAGTTGGTAGAGCATGGCGCTTGCAACGCCAGGGTTGTGGGTTTGATTCCCACGGGGGGCCAGTATGAAAAATGTATGCACTCACTAACTGTAAGTCGCTCTGGATAAGAGCGTCTGCTAAATGACAAAAATGTAAAAAATTTAATGTGTGCACAAATTAAACTTGAGAGCAGGCAGAACTGCATTTCCGCATGCAGTAAATTAATTTGAGAGCAGAAATGTTTTGTTTGCCTGAATGAATACATAATACATGTCAAGACTTTGCACTCACAAATACGCTGCGTCCCCACATGGATGTCTTTTCTCCCTCTCCGACCAATTTTCCAGTTTGCTCTCCAAAATCCATTTTGCTCTCGCAACTGCTTACTATAATTTTATAACGGGGAAATTCTAGACAATGAACATAGCCTGTAACAGTCTACTGAAACGCAATTGGTCAGATCTTGGACCAATCACGGCTTGACTGCTCTAACCAGATTTTTGACCATAGAGATGAAAGGGGACGGTGAAAGGTGAATGATGGCTGAGCTAGACAGGAGCTAGACAGCCCGCCATGCCGCTTTGTGGACAACGACTCCCATTGTTAGGGCGGAGGGATATTTGTCTTGTCAGTATTTCCATCATCTTTGGTACTGTCTTTGCCCGTGGGTCGAGTCACCGGATGGAGAGAGAAAGGCCTCCTGTTATGTTGGCTCACCAACAGTGAGGAGAGTTGTAGCTATATGCACTATGGTGTTTTAAATGCCAAAGATAAGACCTGCTTTATGAGGTGCTACAAACCCATGGCAGGATTAAACAGATGGGTATTCAGATAAGATTTACTGGGGTTCCAGCCCATGTGGGGGTGGAGGGGAACGAGGCTGTAGATGGACAGGCTAAACAAGCACTTAGTAGTGGGGATGTTGATGTTGAAGTGTCAATGAGCAAGGCAGAGGCAAAAAGACTGATATATACAGTGATGGTGCAGAGATGGCAGGAGCAGTGGAATAGAAATAATAAGGGAAGGCATTTATTTCAGGTACAGAGGAAAGTCGGGGAGGGGAGGACGACAGGAAGGGACAGAAGACAGGAGGCAATTTTTACAACATTAAGGGTGGGACACAGCCAGTTGAATAAGACATTAAACGTGATAGGAAAGCATCCATCAGGAAAGTGTGATTATTGTCAGGAAATAGACTGTGGAGCATGTATTGCTACAGTGTGGGCAGTATCAGAGGGAAAGAGAGAGGCTGAGATTTAGTATGAGGGAGAAGGGGATACAGGAAATTAGTTTATCTTTTTTAAGAGAAACAGGGTTGGCAGGTAGGATTTAGTTTCTCCCTGTCTCTGGCCCACATTCCAGTACGGTAGGTGGCGGTAATGCACCATAATGTTGGATGCCAACCGCTGATAAACCCCACTGAAGAAGAAGAAGAAGAACTATAATGATGGCTGACAAAAATAAAGAGGTAAGTTCGATCATTTTTCAGTAGAGAAACTAGCTAACCAACTAGCTAGCTAATCAACTATGATTTCAGAATTGAAATAGGTAGTGTTAGAAATTGCGTAATTCAAATCTGGTATTGTGTCACACCCTGGCTCTGGGACTCTATATGTTGAGCCAGGGTGTGTGCATTCTATGTGTTCATTTTCTATGTGGGTTGTTCTAGGTTGTCTATGTCTATGTTTGTCTGAGTGACTCCCAATCAGAGGCAACGAGTGTCAGCTGTTTGCTGGTTGTCTCTGATTGGGAGCCATATTTAACTGTCTGTGTTTCACTTTGGGTTTGTGGGTTTTTGTTCCGTGTCGGTATGTTAACCGTTGGACTTCACGAGTCGTGTTTTGTTTGTATTTAGAAACTTTAATTAAATAAAGTCATGTTTCTTTCACACGCTGCGCCTTGGTCTACTACTCCTTACCCAGACGATCGTGACAGAAAAACCCACCATACCAGGACCAAGCAGCGTGTCCAGGAACAGGCAACCTGGACGTGGGAGCAGCGTCGGAGGGTCGAGAGGCAACCCCAAGAAATTTTTAGGGGGGGGCACACGGCATGGACGACGGGGCTGACGGAGGCAAAGATGGGGCGAATCCAGGAGGCCACCAGGCCAGGGGTACACCGCCCTGTACGTCCTGTGCGGATGCCTCACACAGAGTGTGTGAGGGTAGGCATTCAGCCAGGACGGGTGGTGGCCGCTCTTCACTCCAGGTCTCCTATCCGTCTCCACAGCCCGGTTCGGCCTGTCCCTGCTCCACGCACCAAGCCTACGGGGTGCGTCGCAAGCCCAGCCCGGCCTGTCCCTGCTCCACGCACCAAGCCTACGGGGTGCGTCGTCAGCCAAGCCCGGCCTGTTCCTGCTCCTCGCACTAAGCCTACGGTGTGCGTCGCCAGCCCAGCCCGGCCTGTCCCTGCTCCACGCACCAAACCTACGGTGTGCGTCGACAGTCCTGTCCGGCCTGTTCCTGCTCCACGCACCAAACCTACGGTGTGCGTCGCCAGCCCAGCCCGGCCTGTCCCTGCTCCACGCACCAAACCTACGGTGTGCGTCGACAGCCCAGCCCGGCCTGTTCCTGCTCCACGCACCAAACCTACGGTGTGCGTCGCCAGCCCAGCCCGGCCTGTCCCTGCTCCACGCACCAAGCCTACGGTGTGCGTCGACAGCCCAGCCCGGCCTGTCCCTGCTCCACGCACCAAGCCTACGGTGTGCGTCGTCAGCCTGGTCCAGCCCGTTCCTGCCACTCGCACCAAGCCAGGGGTGCGAGTCGTCAGCCTGGTCCAGCCCGTTCCTGCCACTCGCACCAAGCCAGGGGTGCGAGTCGTCAGCCTGGTTCAGCCCGTTCCTGCTACTCGCACCAAGCCCGGGGGGCGAGTCGTCAGCCTGGTAAGACCGGTCAGCTGCTCCACAACGGAGCGTAAGCAATCCGCTCCGTCAATGTCCAGTCCAGATCCAGCCAGCGGGGTCAGACCGGACCAGGGGCGCTACGGGGGAATTATGGAGGGGTGGTGGTCAAGGCCGGAGCCGGAGCCGCCTCCGAGGAGGAATGCCCACCCAGCCCTCCCCTGTTTGGGGTTTTGTTGAGGCGCGGTCGCAGTCCGCGCCTTTAGGGGGGGGTACTGTCACACCCTGGCTCTGGGACTCTATATGTTGAGCCAGGGTGTGTGCATTCTATGTGTTCATTTTCTATGTGGGTTGTTCTAGGTTGTCTATGTCTATGTTTGTCTGAGTGACTCCCAATCAGAGGCAACGAGTGTCAGCTGTTTGCTGGTTGTCTCTGATTGGGAGCCATATTTAACTGTCTGTGTTTCACTTTGGGTTTGTGGGTTTTTGTTCCGTGTCGGTATGTTAACCGTTGGACTTCACGAGTCGTGTTTTGTTTGTATTTAGAAACTTTAATTAAATAAAGTCATGTTTCTTTCACACGCTGCGCCTTGGTCTACTACTCCTTACCCAGACGATCGTGACATATTGGAATAAGAGAAAACATAATCAAGAGATATTCAATCCAAGCTAAATTTATTATATGCAAAATGTATGTATGATAAGTATGTTGGTTCGTATACGGGCTCACTGAAATACCACGCAGGGCAGACAGAGAACTGACTTCCTCATTACAAATCCTTCCGTAAATACCCTGACAGTTTTAGTTCCCGCTCTCTGCTGGGCCTATCAGGGTAGAGGTTGGGCGTGGTTTAGACTTGCCCATCCTATCCGTTGGCGCACCGGCTGGTCCCAGCCCCTTGGCGCTCCCTTGTTGCACACTGTTGCCAGGCATACGTTTTTATCATAACAACCTGTGGAGTCAGCACCCAAAAGACTGTACGTACCTACGTTCAAGGACGGTTCACAGACAACGGTTCACAGACAACAAAGAGGCAGTGTTCGTATCTGTAAGAAATACAAGTCTTATCTGTCCTACCCCCTAACGTTCCTCACATGAATCACAGCCTGTTATGTGAAACAATTTATATCAGTATAGTACAAACCTATGCTTATCATTAATGCATTCCTTCTAAGCTATTCATCACATACAGATCCAATTATGAGAAAATAGAACCCCACAATCCCCCTTTTCACACCACTGGGTGTGAACCCAAAATAAGAAAACACAGGGTGTCACTCATTAAAATACAATACAAACGAAAAGAATCACACTTTTATTAATAGGCAATAATGATACTAAAAAATAAAAACCCTCAGTCCTTCCATCTACACCCAACGTACAAACGGTTGGCTACAAGTCACCCAGGAACTTCAAACCTTCACATAAGGAAAGACAAACATTCACAATGGTTAACTTGATTAATAATGCATAATACACAGGATTAATAGAACACAAAACATAAGATTATTAAAACATAAAACACAAACAGGGAAGTACATTTTGGCCCCCTTTAGACACCCTCTAGGTGTCACTCCACCAAGCCTGGTAGGTAATATCCTTCATTCCTTAGGTCGGAGTCCGGGATTGGGCCGTATCTCACCTTCTGTTGGGAAACCACCTTCTCCATCTCCTTTTCTCACCAATCCTCAGACACAGGGAATAAGACAACATCCACAAAGAACAAGTATACCCATAGAAGCTATAACTTCACCCAGAATAGTTAAAACAATAGTTTTCTATTTACCAAATATGTTATCAAACCAACCGTTTAGGGAACTATCAATACCAGAGTTCTCAGCCAGTTCGTTCGTCAGCGTGGTGAGTCCCTGAAGCGCTTTGGTCACGGACCCGTCCGGTGCTGTATTGTTGGAGATGAAAGTACAGCACATACAGTGGGGGAAAAAAGTATTTAGTCAGCCACCAATTGTGCAAGTTCTCCCACTTAAAAAGATGAGAGAGGCCTGTAATTTTCATCATAGGTACACGTCAACTATGACAGACAAAATGAGAAAAATAATTACATTGTAGGATTTTTAATGAATTTATTAGCAAATGATGGTGGAAAATAAGTATTTGGTCAATAACAAAAGTTTCTCAATACTTTGTTATATACCCTTTGTTGGCAATGACACAGGTCAAACGTTTTCTGTAAGTCTTCACAAGGTTTTCACACACTGTTGCTTGTATTTTGGCCCATTCCTCCATGCAGATCTCCTCTAGAGCAGTGATGTTTTGGGGCTGTCGCTGGGCAACACAGACTTTCAACTCCCTCCAAATATTTTCTATGGGGTTGAGATCTGGAGACTGGCTAGGCCACTCCAGGACCTTGAAATGCTTCTTACGAAGCCACTCTTTCGTTGCCCGGGCGGTGTGTTTGGGATCATTGTCATGCTGAAAGACCCAGCCACGTTTCATCTTCAATGCCCTTGCAGATGGAAGGAGGTTTTCACTCAAAATCTCACGATACATGGCCCCATTCATTCTTTCCTTTACACGGATCAGTCGTCCTGGTCCCTTTGCAGAAAAACAGCCCAAAAGCATGATGTTTCCACCCCCATGCTTCACAGTAGGTATGGTGTTCTTTGGATGCAACTCAGCATTCTTTGTCCTCCAAACATGACGAGTTGAGTTTTTACCAAAAAGTTATATTTTGGTTTCATCTGACCATATGACATTCTCCCAATCCTCTTCTGGATCATCCAAATGCACTTCAGACGGGCCTGGACATGTACTGGCTTAAGCAGGGGGACACGTCTCGCACTGCAGGATTTGAGTCCCTGGCGGCGTAGTGTGTTACTGATGGTAGGCTTTGTTACTTTGGTCCCAGCTCTCTGCAGGTCATTCACTAGGTCCCCCCGTGTGGTTCTGGGATTTTTGCTCACCGTTCTTGTGATCATTTTGACCCCACGGGGTGAGATCTTGCGTGGAGCCCCAGATTGAGGGAGATTATCAGTGGTCTTGTATGTCTTCCATTTCCTAATAATTGCTCCCACAGTTGATTTCTTCAAACCAAGCTGCTTACCTATTGCAGATTCAGTCTTCCCAGCCTGGTGCAAGTCTACAATTTTGTTTCTGGTGTCCTTTGACAGCTCTTTGGTCTTGGCCATTGTGGAGTTTGGAGTGTGACTGTTTGAGGTTGTGGACAGGTGTCTTTTATACTGATAACAAGTTCAAACAGGTGCCATTAATACAGGTAACGAGTGGAGGACAGAGGAGCCTCTTAAAGAAGAAGTTACAGGTCTGTGAGAGCCAGAAATCTTGCTTGTTTGTAGGTGACCAAATACTTATTTTCCACCATAATTTGCAAATAAATTCATTAAAAATCCTACAATGGGATTTTCTGGATTTTTTTTTCTCAATTTGTCTGTCATAGTTGACGTGTACCTATGATGAAAATTACAGGCCTCTCTCATCTTTTTAAGTGGGAGAACTTGCACAATTGGTGGCTGACTACATACTTTTTTTCCCCACTGTATATCCAAACAGAACACAAACCCCGTCCCGCTCAGCCAAAAGCATATCTAAAGCTATTCTATTCTGCCATGTCATTAAGCTAGTTGCCGCTGTCTGCTCAGCTAATCCCTTTATTGCATCACGAGTGTGGTTTATAAATCTTTGCTGGTTATAGTAAATATAATTTATCCAATCTACGTTTTTATTAATTGTTGACCACCAGAAAAGACTTGATTCAAACCCAGCTGCGATCTGATTCCTAGCTTTGAATTGTTCTGGAACCCCTCGAGCTACTCCTATCCCATCAATATATATCCTTTCATCAAAGGATCCCGGGAGGAGGTCCCACTTTCTACGTGACAACTCACCAGTCTCTGACACGTTTGATTGTTTGCGTATGTAGGTGAGTTCACAATCTGTTATCACCACACAACCATCAGATGTCAGCACGGGCCTGGTTTTGGTTCCTAAAATCCTCTGGCTGCAACAAAGAGGAGAAATTAGTCATGGTCTCTTTAGTTGTGACATTCTCTGTGTGGGAGCAGGAGCTAAGATGCCCTACCCTGTATCCTATCTTACTAGTCCTAGAAAAACAATAATAAGAATCCCCTGAGACTTCAAACGGAGGCAACCTAGGTCGGGGTGACTTTTTTATCGGGGGATACAGATAGTGCAAGTTACCATAAGACTCCTTCATCACATTCCCACGTGGCTTGAACAATTTAATAATGGAGGATAAACCTGACAGAGAGTCAAAGCCTGTCAAGGGGAACAGAGTAGTTGTTAACCTTGGTTTGGCTGTCCCACAGGCATAACAGTCCTCTTTAGACATAGTTCTTGCCGTATACTGAATCCATTCCAACCACAGGTCAAGATTTCTACACCCCGTCTCCACCTGTACTACTTCCTTCAGGTCTATAGTTTGCACTATCTTCACCACAGCCCCGGTCTCACAACCTCCCTCAGAGAGGTTTACTCTATAGGGTGCCCCAGTTGAAGAGGATATCTCACTTGTTCAGGTCTGTAACCTGTTTTAGCATAATTCAGACTTTCAGACAGTACCTACCCTTATATGGGTCGCACTGCCATTTCTGGTAATTCCCTACTTTCACAATACTACACCTGTCCTTAAACTGTGTATGGAGATTGACATATCCCCCCCCCCCCCCCCCCCCCGCTTGGTATGAGTAACTACATAGTCCCAGGATGTACATGGTGACATACATATGGTGATGTACTTCCCTAAAGTCCCTAGTACTTCCCCTTTCCCTACGTCTAGCTGTCTCCTATGCCTTTGTAGACTGTGCTCAGGTATTATTTTATCAACTTGTGTTAGGTTAACTACTACTTCTGGCTGATCAGGAGGGTTTGAGTGTCCTAGGAATATGGCCCCCACAATCAGACAGCTACCTACCGTCGGGAGACCTGTGAATCCCCACCCTCGCCCTGAGAACATGTCAGACGCCAGAGGCCAACCCATTGCTTTACCTTCTATCGAACTCACACAGGGATGATCAGACAGGGTAAGGGAATCTTCGTTAAGGAGCCAACCCCCGAGCCCTAGTGGTGATCGGTTCTTTCTCCTAACTCTGTGTTTGTTCGTCAGGTGTAACTGGGTTTACCTTTTTGCAGTGTGTGACATGCACCCAGGTGGATCTAATAGGACTTGATAGGGCCCTTCCCAACAGGCCTGCTTCCAGTTTTTCTTCTTTTAGGGACTGGATCCACACCCAGTCTCCTGGTGAGATAGAGTGGGTCACCTTCTCCTTTAGTTCACCTGTGGGGCACAAAACCTCTGACATACGGGTGTGGTTAATAAACTATCTTCACACATACATGTTCAGCTCTCAATTTCTAATCTTTTTTTTTTTTTTTTGTATTTTGTCCTCTCCTTCGTATATATTTATTATTTAATCCTACCACTCCCCTTTTGACACATGATTTGCCCATGTGTCAATATTACCACCTACCTAAACAATCACTTAGGTAATATTGGTAATTCATTATCCAATTGCCATCCCTCCACTCTCTCTTCTGTTATTTAATGGTTCAAATCATATATATTATTACCAAATTATAATCTTCTTCACACTTTTTCATAAATGTTAGTTATCCCAAGTGTTCATTAAGTCCTCATGACATTCATTCTCATAAGAAATCATATATACCCCAAACCTAAAAAACTCCATAAAATTCACTGTGCGTGCCCCTCTAAGACCTATCACCCTTGACCTGTTGAAAACCCCCCAAAATTGAAACAACAAGGCTTTATAAACATCATACTAGGTGTGTTGTTTTTTGTTTGAAAAACCCAATTTGAAAAACAACAACCACAAATAGCCAGGCCTCACTTAATTTGGTAGCTCACTTTTATGACCTAAATACTGCCTAACTTCACTACTGCTAGCCCTGGGCAACATTCCAATGAGATGAGCTAATCTCTTTCTCCTGGTTATAATCTAAAGATGGTAGTACACACAAAAATGATACCGATATCCCCAGTCTTAACCCATCAATAATTGTTTGTATCAATCTAATTCCTCATAACTAATCCATAAAACCACTCAAAATTCCTCGAGTATACAATGATTATTTAATTGATTACCCTAACTCTGCTACATGTGATCTCATCTCAAATGATCCATTATCAATTATTTGTTCAACCCCCTAGGAAAATCTGTCTCCCCTTCTATTGTTCCTGTCCCCCCTGTAAATGTCATATTTCAGTTTTTAGCCAATACAATCATGGTTACATCAAATGTTCCCTCAGTTAATGGTATTTTCTCCCTAATATAACTTCCCTAAATGAGATTT